>NC_056630.2:201497399-201812399 GCF_002870075.4 Lactuca sativa | reverse complement strand
TAATGAGAAAGATTTCTGTATATACGCCCAAAGCGGTCAATAATATCAGAATCTGAGAAATCGGCCCAAATCGCCTTACCAATAGGATGCCCCAATGCATTCCAAAATTTATATTTAGCCAATGATCCATTCAAAGGCATAATTGGAACAATAGTCTCAAACTTCTTAATAGCATTTTCAATTATAAATGCATTTTCTAGCATTTGACTGCGTACCATTGAAGGCTTTAGCCGCACACTTGAACGATAACCCAGAAAGTCAAGGGAATGATTGGATAATTGGTTTATATAAATCCTTCCTGGTTGAGACCACATGTAAAAATAAGATTTCCAGAAATTGACAAAGTAATATTTCCATTTATTCATCAAAAGAAACGTCCCTTTTGAACCAAGAATGGATTTTCCTTGATACCTAACATAATGCATGAAAGGATCTTTGAACAACCATAAATTCGCTTGAAAAGCCCTGGCAAAGACTTCTGCAAGATGATCTATTTTTCCATAGAAATATATTCGTTCAATAAGGGCTCCAGAAGATGTTGATCGTAAGTGAGAAGATTGGTTACGGAGAAAGAGGAAGCCGGATTCATATTCACATAAATGAGAAGTATATAGGAAGAAGAATAGTCTGTGATTTCTTTTTGAAAAAGAAGAACTGGCTTTCTTTGAATTTGAAGTAATCAGACTATCCCAATTATGACACTCATGGAGAAAGAATCTTAATAAATGCAAAGAGGAAGCATCTTTTATCCAATAGCGAAGAGCCTGAACCAAGATTTCCAGATGGGCTGGGTAAGGTATTAGTATATCTAATACATAATTTAAATGTGAAAAGTTGTCCTCTAAAAAAGAAAATATTGAATGAATTGATCGTAAATTATCGGATTTGACTACCCCTTTCCTTTCTAGGTAAGATATTAATCGCAGAGACAATGGAATTTCCATAATGATTGAAGAGACCTCGGACATTACTTGCGAATAAAAATTCTTGTTGTGCCCCAAAAATGGAGTCTGTTTAGAATTATTATACACGACTAGTTAACAACCTCAATTCGTGTGCTAGTGATAACTAAAATGTTTATTCTAGATTGACAATTGAAACTCTCAAGTTCAATAAGACTCCTACTGACTTCTTGACATATAAGTTTTTCTCTCAAGCAACATTCCTTGATGAGCTAAAACAAATATTCAAAAGTTCGTGTGGATTCCCGATAACAAAACACTTCATAGAATTAGACTCAGTTTATCCTTTGTTTTATCAAAAACATCACAACTCCAATTCTAAATATGCTAGAGTAAGAAAAAATTATTGCTCAACATTTCAAAAAGTGTTAAAAACCTACCTAGTATAAAATAAGTTTTAAGATACGATTTGTAGTAACTAGAGCATGACTCTAAAACTTGATCGGAAACAAAGTATGACTAATCTGTTGATTGAACCATTTCAACAATATCTGATTCCACTTCTTAGTCAAACAATTGCACTAAGATGCTTTACAAGGATCAAGCATTAATATAATCATAAAACGTGATGCTAAAGTACTCTCTTTTCCTTTCAGATTGGAGAAACTTGTATCTTTCCGCCTAATAGACTCTTCTATTCATTATGCTACTCTTTGAATCTTTTCAAAGTATCATAATTATGCTTAATCTTATAAACATAACCATACTTAATAAATTATGACGAATAGTGTTATCGTCCTTTTGTGGTGGATTTGAAGAGTCCATATCAATATATACTAGATCCATTACTCCTTCACTTCAACTCACACAAACACGTGATCAATGAATTAGTCATAATTTTGCAATGAATAAGATTCTCATACACTACGCAATTCGAATTGCATGACTCCTAGTTTCTAAAAAATTTGAAACTTGGTGATGAAAACTCTTATCACTTGGTTAAATATGACAATACCTACAAGCGATATCATAAGAATCAAATCCACAATTAATATTGCTATTATTAGAAAAGTAACCAACACTTTTATAAATGCAATTTGCAGGGAAATATAAACTAAGGAAACTGGATGAACCAATATTTCACTTTTATTAAAAATAAACAAAAATTGGAACTTTTTCCTTTAAACACATGAAATGAAAACTATGTTTCTAGAACTTTCTTTAGAGCAATAACAATCTATTAAATTATTCTAACTCCTAAATAGTAGCTCCAAATTTTGATCATCGAACCATGTAACCGAAGACCATTCCCACGATCAAATTTAGCTGTACTTAAGCTTCCTTCTTTCTCTTAGATCATGTAATGACATCAAAATGTGATCATCATCATCATCATCATGTACTAAGAGTTTATGAATAGAAATAATGAAGTTTGATAATGGATGTACATGAAATAGAGTCACACATCTTGACTTCACTATCTCTGAGATCTTTCAGATACTTTGGGCAGCTTCGCAACCAATGTCCTTTCAATTTAAAATAGAAACAAATGGACTCTTTGGGGATAACACATGGAACTATCTCAGAACATACCTTTCTCTTTACTATGCAATCAAAATGTTTGACCTTGGCCGACCCTTTCCATTGGGAAGATAAATCTTTTCTGGACCACCATTGTCACCATTATCAATGTCCATGGAAAATTTGGAATTAGACTTTTCAAGCACCTTTGCTTCACTTGTGCTCTTAAGCATTTCTTGTAACGTCCAAAATTTCAAAACAATTAAAACTTTTCAAAAACCACTCATTTTAATAACGTTGTTACAAAAGGTTTTCAATACATTATTTAACAGAGTATTTTCCCAGGTTCATATCATAAACATCAACGCGAGGAACGGTACGATCACGCCTTTGCCTTGCCACAGACTCTTGAGAACCTGAAACATAAAACCACAACTGTAAGCCCGAAAGCTTAGTGAGATACCCCCAAAATACCAACCACATATACGCCCTTCCAGGCCACGACCTTCCGGTCCATGTGTCTCAGGGGACTTCCGTCCCTGCTGGGTAAACCTTCCGGTCCTACCCACGCCGACCTTCCGGTCCACAACACAACATATTGCCTTCCGGCCCATAACATATTGCCTTCCGGCCCATAGCATAAAATGCATACATAACATAACAAATCATAGAACGACCCTACATATCGGGTCACACCCCAGATCTAGCAATCATAACACATAATCATATAGCAATTCACAGACAATAATCGATCAACAGATCACATATCATAGCATTACTCTAAACAAGATACCGGTCTAGCCGGTCACTAGCATAACATTACCCTACAAATCAGTCAACATACTAAATGCATACATACGCCTTTCCAGGCCATGACCTTCCGGTCCACATAGCAATGCCTTCCGGCCCATATCATGTAATAACAACTACCCGGATTTCCATCCGATAAAAGGGTCAGCCTTAGTGCCATGAACCCTAGCGATATAGTGAGGATAACTCACCTCGAAACTGCCGACTGAACAGATAGCTCAAGCTGCTCCGATCACGGATACGATCTCCACCTCTGGACAGCCACCAATGCACTGAACTCAAACAATAAACAACAATTACCAAAATACCCCTGGAACCACTGGTCAATCCTTGGTCAAAGACAAGGTCAAAGTCAACCCCTGACTGACCCTACTCGCCGAGTCAACCCTATGACTCGCCGAGTCCCCATACTCAGAACTTCACTCAACCCGCGTTCTAACTCGCCGAGTCACCCCAAGACTCGCCGAGTTCAACAACTCTGAGTCCACTCGCCCTTGACTCACCGATTCTCTAAGATTCCCTTTCTACACGTCGAGTATCCCCCTTGACTCGACGAGTTCCTACTGGACGAATCGCGGGGCCTCCCCGACTCAACTCGCCGAGTCTGAAGAACAACTCGACGAGTCCCAGTTAATCTTCAAGCTACTCGCCGAGCCTGTTCATCGGACTCGGCGAGTCCATGCCATGCAACCGCTCAAACTGCTTTCTAAGGTCAGAACTGCTCCGACCATTCATAGGTCTGGCCTTCCTAGACTGATTCATCACGTAAGGTCCTCATTTCTAAGGTCAGAACTGCTCCTCTTCCTTGCAAAACAACACCTCCAAAATCCACAATGGTCTTCTACCTTGCTCCAGATGCTCACAATCGAATTAGGGTTTCTCTCAAAGGACTAGGGTGAACAATGACGGCCATAAGGTCCCTCATATACGTCCCAACCCTGAACGGTTAGGGTTTTCGCTAAACAGCGCAGACTCGTCGAGTCCATATCCGGACTCGTCGAGTCCAGTCGCGAACCCGCGACCAGATCCGCAATCCTACTCGGCGAGTCTAGGCTCCAACTCGCCGAGTCCCCTCTTAAAACACCCAAAAATCATAAATATAACAATACCTGGAATTCCGAGCTGATACAACTCTCCCCCACTAGGAATAGACTTCGCCCTCGAAGTCTCACTCTGAAAATAGCTCCGGATGCTGATCCCGCATCTCACGCTCCGGCTCCCAAGTCATTTTCGATCCCTTCCGGTGTTGCCACTGAACCAACACCAGAGGTACCTCCTTGTTCCTCAGAACCTTGATCTTCCGATCCCTGATGGCCACTGGTCTCTCGGCATAATTCAGGCTCGCATCCACCTGAATATCCTCTAATGGAACCACTGCCGACTCATCGGCTATACACTTCCTCAATTGCGTCACATGAAAAGTGTCGTGGATCTGCCCCAACTCTGCTAGCAACTCTACACGATAGGCTACCCGGCCTATTCTTGCAATCACACGAAATGGCCCAATATACCGGGGCCCCAACTTGCCCCTCTTCCCGAATCGAATCACTCCTTTCCAAGGAGAGACCTTCAGGAGTACGAAGTCGCCGACCTGAAACTCAAGCTCGGACCGGCGTCTGTCTGCATAACTTTCTTGTTGGCTCTGGGCGGTCAATGACCTCTGTCTAACCTGCTGAATCTGCTCTGTTGACTGAAGCACGATCTCTGTACTGCCCATCACTCTCTGTAACCGAGAATTACCCAAGATGCAACTCTGCTCTAAATCTCAACAATCACCCGACCCTTAAGGGTTAGGAAACCATGAACCACCGGATCCCCGATCCAAAGCCCAATTTGTCCATTCTGGACCGACTGAGAGACCCATCCTCACTCTTAGAGCAACTCTCACGAGTTCTCCTCTTGCAATCACATACACCTGCTGAACTAGCCCCCAACACCCACAGGTTGGAAGCCCCGTTACACTGATGATATCCTCGAACATCTCCCAGGATGAACCACTAATATCCACCCTATACCCTGATCAGAATCACACTGAGAATTCAAGATTCTCTCTCCCCCTGCATCCCTTCTGATTTTCGACAGACATCCCAAACCGGATGGGTTCCTACTTCACTGCCGCGAACACGATGCTCAAAACCATACTCGAAATACTCTAACCATAACTTTGCTCTACAGCTTTCACTTTCGTGAACTTGCACTCCCTTTCGGAGTTACACACCTTTCTCTTTTCCTTTTCCAAGGAACCCTCTTGGCCATAATGCCACCCCAACCGGTGCCACGGTGCTCGCCCCAAGCGACACCACCCTTTTTGCGTAACTGCTATTCACATACTCTGGCTCTCATTGCAGGGGTTCTCAAGCCCATGCACTCTCTCTACTCCACCAACTCACTACCTCAACTAAACAAAATCACTAACCCGGGGCCAGACCTTCCAATGTAATCACACTGCAACATACAAAATCCGAAATCTCAAACTGATCCAACAATACCATCAGAGTCCCCAGCATGACTGGACCGACTCTCATAACACACACTAGCCACTCGAGGCTATATCTCTGTGGGTCCGTACACCCAACTCTGTGAACCCTCAGGTTCTAACTCTGGGAACCTTCCGGTTCCAACTCTAGAAACATGCACAACATAAATCCCGTGGGATTAATGCAGTACAACCCATCACGTACATCAAGCATACAAATACTCTGATCGCATAACCCCGGTTACCTACCCAAACTTGATCCCGGCCTGCTCCCAGGCCTCCACAATCAAATGCCCTAGGTCTGTATCCCGCCCCGCATACCCGACACTCGCTCTTGTCAGCCTATACTCTGAGCTGACAGAACACTGCTGAATCCCAACAGCTAAGCACCCTCACACACTCATCGATCTCCCGGAGAATTCTCCAATTCTCCCCTACTTAAAGCACTGACGAACAGCCACCGATCACCATTAACGACCTTCCAGAACAACCCCGCACAAAGAGAACACTTACACACTGACTGCTTCCCACAAGCATAAGCAACCCTCAGCAAAACACATCTCCTCCCTAATCAATCCGCTCAAAAGAATCCAGTCTTTCAATTATCCACTCCACGACTGCAGATGCTACCCGACATTTAACCCAGTGCCGCATCTCCACTATCAACCCTCAAGAATGATAACCAACGGAATTCCCAAACAATAACCCATAACCAAACCCACAACCTGCAAAAGGATGGATACCGCATCGAAAACCGCACAATAATATCGGCACCAAAACACCAGACTATAACCATACCAAACCATCAGGGAACAATGAATGCCAAAGCGAAAACCTGAAACACCAATCCATAACCATGCCAAACCCGCGAAACAACGAATACCGCATCGAAATCCACACAAGATACCAGCACAAACAATACGCCACAATCAACGCAAGATAATCAAGACATCAAGAAAGCATCATACCCGCAGCTGCCTCCGGCACTGCTCCGTCTCCCTCTGCCGCAAGCCGGTAAGCACGACCCTGAGCCCTTGGGGCTCCGCTCCATCCTGTCCTCCTCTTGAACTCCTCAAGGTGGCCGGTGCTAGAGCCTGCACCGGTCCTGTAGAAAGCTGTGGACAGTTGACCCTCAAATGTCCAACCTGCCGACAATGATAACAAATCCCGAATCGGCACTGACTGCCGACAATCCCGCGCATAGTGCCCCTCCTTTCCACACTTGCGGCATGCACCACCGGACCAGCAAACTCCGGTGTGATCCCTCCCACACTTCCCACAAGTGTGGCCGCTCCGATCCCCCACTCTAACATCAATGGTACTGGACCGTTTCGGCGCTAGTTGCGACTGCATCGGAGCCTGCCTCAGCTCACGCAACTGCAACTCAACCTCTAACTCACGCCGCATGGCGGCCTCCTGCAACACCAACAAGGTCTCGCACCTCTGAGCAGACATGAACTGTCTGATATCCCCCCTGAGCATACTCAGATATCGGGTCATCTGAGCCTGCTCCGAAGCGAACTCAGGGCAAAACATCGCCCTCTCAATAAACATCCTGGTGATTTCAGTCACCGACTCCGAATCTTGCTTCAGCTCAAGGAACTCCCGAGCCAATCTCTCCCTCTCATCTCGCGGAACATAGCGAGTACTGAACATCTCTCTGAACTGATCCCCTGAAACCACAGCCCTCTGCGCATCGGAATATGACTCTGTGGTCAATCTCCACCAATCCTTCGCCCCAAGCCCCAATAGGTCCAGAGCACACCTCACCCTCTGATCAGCAGGGCATAAACTCGTGAAGAAACACCCCTCCACGTCTGATAACCATCTCATGGCGACAATCGGGTTCTGAACTCCATCAAATGTGGGAGGCTTCGTATAATAGAAGTCCCGATACTGAAAACTCCGACTAGCTCCTCCTCTTGCCGCTGCTACAGCCGCTGTAGCCACCGCGGTAGCCGTCTCTGCGAGAGCCGCATATCGCTCATCAAAATACTCAATCATGGCGGTCTTGATCGACCCAAACAATTCCGGCAACTCAGCCCGGAACAATGCAGCAACCCCATCACGCAGGATCTTGCGAATCCTCGCATCCAACTCGCTCGGGCTCGTCTGATCGATAACCTCAGACGGCACCGATCCACCCGGAACTCGCTCTCCAGCTCCCGATCCTGATCCGTATCCACTATCATCATGCCTCGAAATCTCCATACTAAAGACACCATACCAATCTCAGACACTTTCCACAATCCTGGGATCCAACTCTCGCAACCCAACCCCTAGAGATCATGGTTTCCCTGATACGCGTATGGGTCCTGTGCTTTCAGTAGTACGGGCCCATACTACCTTCCACACCTACCCATATTTGTATGAAGTACTACCACAATACCCTAGAGCACATGCATAACAACTATCAACCCTCACCACTAGAGGAACACTGAGAATATCCCATAAGGGACCCTAGGCTACAGGCATCACAAATCAAGCAACATTATCATGAATTCCTGAAGATCCCTAGCCTAACTCTAGCATGCTGTTCTATCAAGCTCAATAAAACAAATATCATGTATGGTATCTTGGGGTTACTTATTGGCTCCGGCTGATCGTACCTCCGCGTCCTCCTTTTACTAAATTTGAAAACCATTTTAATTTCTCTTTTTAAAATCCTCCTCGATTTGAGACTGGAGTCACACGAATGTTTCCCCAATTCACTCAAACCTGGCTCTGATACCAACTTGTAACGTCCAAAATTTCAAAACAATTAAAACTTTTCAAAAACCACTCATTTTAATAACGTTGTTACAAAAGTTTTTCAATACATTATTTAACAGAGTATTTTCCCAGGTTCATATCATAAACATCAACGCGAGGAACGGTACGATCACGCCTTTGCCTTGCCACAGACTCTTGAGAACCTGAAACATAAAACCACAACTGTAAGCCCGAAAGCTTAGTGAGATACCCCCAAATTACCAACCACATGTACGCCCTTCCAGGCCACGACCTTCCGGTCCATGTGTCTCAGGGGACTTCCGTCCCTGCTGGGTAAACCTTCCGGTCCTACCCACGCCGACCTTCCGGTCCACAACACAACATATTGCCTTCCGGCCCATAACATATTGCCTTCCGGCCCATAGCATAAAACGCATACATAACATAACAAATCATAGAACGACCCTACATATCGGGTCACACCCCAGATCTAGCAATCATAACACATAATCATATAGCAATTCACAGACAATAATCGATCAACAGATCACATATCATAGCATTACTCTAAACAAGATACCGGTCTAGCCGGTCACTAGCATAACATTACCCTACGAATCAGTCAACATACTAAATGCATACATACGCCTTTCCAGGCCATGACCTTCCGGTCCACATAGCAATGCCTTCCGGCCCATATCATTTAATAACAACTACCCAGATTTCCATCCGATAAAAGGGTCGGCCTTAGTGCCATGAACCCTAGCGATATAGTGAGGATAACTCACCTCGAAACTGCCGACTGAACAGATAGCTCAAGCTGCTCCGATCACTGATACGATCTCCACCTCTGGACAGCCACCAATGCACTGAACTCAAACAATAAACAACAATTACCAAAATACCCCTGGAACCACTGGTCAATCCTTGGTCAAAGACAAGGTCAAAGTCAACCCCTGACTGACCCTACTCGCCGAGTCAACCCTATGACTCGCCGAGTCCCCATACTCAGAACTTCACTCAACTCGCGATCTAACTCGCCGAGTCACCCCAAGACTCGCCGAGTTCAACAACTCTGAGTCCACTCGCCCTTGACTCACCGATTCTCTAAGATTCCCTTTCTACACGTCGAGTATCCCCCTTGACTCGACGAGTTCCTACTGGACGAATCGCGGGGCCACCCCGACTCAACTCGCCGAGTCTGAAGAACAACTCGACGAGTCCCAGTTAATCTTCAAGCTACTCGCCGAGCCTGTTCATCGGACTCGGCGAGTCCATGCCATGCAACCGCTCAAACTGCTTTCTAAGGTCAGAACTGCTCCGACCATTCATAGGTCTGGCCTTCCTAGACTGATTCATCACGTAAGGTCCTCATTTCAGTGCTCATAATACACCCCATGACTCATAATTACATTTTGACCTAAGGTATAAGGATTCCAATCCAAAACCTCCATTGATTCCCGAAATACTCAGGCATGGGACATTCTGGACTTCCACAGGTCCCAATACAGGGTCCCAATCGCTTGGGGAACTAGGGTAACACTCAATCTAGCCACAAAAGGGTTCAATAAACCCTAAATCCCTATACACATCAACATAGAAGAATGTAACTCGAAATATTACCTGAATAATGTGCTCTCTGTGTCCCCAGTCCACAGAACGTGACTTCTCTTGTTGTTCCCTTAACCAAGCCTCCTCTTCCTTGCAAAATAACACCTCCAAAATCCACAATGGTCTTCTACCTTGCTCCAGATGCTCACAATCGAATTAGGGTTTCTCTCAGAGGACTAGGGTGAACAATGACGGCCATAAGGTCCCTCATATACGTCCCAACCCTGAACGGTTAGGGTTTTCGCTAAACAGCGCAGACTCGCCGAGTCCATATCCGGACTCGTCGAGTCCAATCGCGAACCCGCGACCAGATCCGCAATCCTACTCGGCGAGTCTAGGCTCCAACTCGCCGAGTCCCCTCTTAAAACACCCAAAAATCATAAATATAACAATACCTGGAATTCCGGGCTGTTACATTTCTGCCTCAACAACAATCAACATATGTCTCAGATCAATTAGGCTCACGTCGATATTCCTCATATGAAAGTTCTCAATGAATTGACCATATGAATTAGGAAGCGAAAGAGGAACCAAATCAATGGCTGGATCCCTTGGGAAAACGACACACATTTCTATTCAAATTGTTAATGTACGATTTCATTTTCAGAACATGTGCACACACAAAATTCCCATCTTGATGTCTACATACCAATATGGCTTGAGTAGTTTCGTATCTTTCAACTTGTGGAAAACGCAACGTTGGGAGAGTCACTGGAAGGGGGTGGAAGAGTTGAAGAAGCATGATGTCCAGTTCCACCATTTCCCGAAGAAGAGAAAACATTTTCACCTTGATTAGAATGTCGAAGATCATCTTCAGAAGGAAGAGCAAACCATTTTAAAAAGAACGAGGAAGACCATATATATCTTCATAAGACATTTAAAATTAGGAGAAAAGGAGAATTTAAGATAGTTGATTTTAATCCTTAATTATTAACCCATAATCTCTAGGGTTTCCCTAGATATTTTTGTCCACCTCTTCCAAGGGGTTCTAGAGTCTTCATTTCCTAACTATTAATAAATAACAAAACAATCCGTGTACTTTTAATTAATCCAATTAATCCTAAAATTAATCCAGTTAATTTATGATTAATTGTTAATTAAATAATATGGTTTCTAATTAATATATTATTTTCATAACATATTAATAAATTATTTATTTAATTTATTATTCACATAATAATTAATCTTTCTCTCTCTCTCTCTCGCTCTCTCTCTCTCTCTCTCTGTCTCTCTCTAAAAGTCATCTTGTCCAATAGCTAGGTTTGACAGCAACCTAAAAGAACCGTGCTACTATCAATTCAAGTATATACCTATTTTAGTTATAGGCTTAGACACCTAATCCAACAATAATTGTGTTAATCAATTCTTTAAACTTCTAATTTTTACCATTTAGCCATTGAGACAATTTATAATAGGAAGGCGTTGTCACAGCTACTACAATGACCACCGCTGCAAAGTTTACTTACTTGTAAGAATCGGCCAAGGAAAATGTTGTTGCCACTGCAACCACCAACGACCACCACTTCTGCAACCTCTACTAAATCGTCGAAATTAGGCAAGCAAGGCGTCGAGGCACCACTACAACCACCAGTGACCAACAGATTTTGTCAACTAATTTCTTCAATGTTAAATTCTACTCTATGTTAAAACATTTATGTGAATGCTATTCTAATCTAAGTGGGCTTAATGCTATAAATTTTTAGTTTCTATGTGTATCTATTTTCATCTACAAGTGAGAATGTTATTTGGATGTATGTGTGTGCATGTGTGTTTAATCCTCGTAAATTCATGAAGGTGTAGGTTTTTGTAATAGGGGATTTTGAAGTAAAATGATAGCAATTGTAGAAGAGAGAGAGAGAGAGAGAGAGAGAGAGTTAATTTAAAAAATCTGAAAATTTATGAGTTAAGTCAAAATTGTCTATATGACATGTCACATAAGCAAGGACACCTTAAACCAGCTATAGCATGTCTCAATGGCTAAGTGGTGTGACAAAATTGAATGTTTTAAGTATTTTTTTTTTGAATGACAAATCTAATTTATTTATAAACTACTCCTTAATTTCACCTATGTCCACGACCGGACTTGAATCCGCAACCTCAATAAGAGAAGGCAACACCGAATACTGTTGGACTAGAATTCATTTGGTAAAAATTTTAGGATTTAATTAGCACTATTTAAAACTTTAGTGGCCAAAGGTAACAATTTTGAGAGTTTGTTCAATAAAGTGAAAACCCTATTTTTTTTTTTATTGTTATTAAGATTTTAATTGAAAAAATTGTTATAATAATAAATAGTAAAAGAAAATGTTAGTTATTGATGTTGAAAATGAGTTAATAAGAAGAACATGCTTTGTGAGAGGGTGATGTCAAAGACATGTTATGTTATGTTGATGTGAATACAACATCGGAACGGAATAAATCCTTTCCAAAGCCTATGCACCAAGAGAAGTTTCTGTCTAATCACATCATCTGAAGAATCACCATCGAATTGAATAAACCTTCTCCGTATACTAATCATCTACGGTCAATCTTATCCACATGAGGTTGTACAGTGATGGTCGACAATTAACGAACATGACTAATTTGAAGTTTTGAACATACCCTTCTACACCATTTCATCTTGAATCTTGTGGCTCAGATGAAGCCGCAGATGCTGCTGATATGAACTAGTTCTTATTGGACCCAATTTGTCATTAGAGAATGTCATCATTTTAAACCAAAAGACCAGACACACACCCAACATGTATATGTCTTAATAGCCCTAGTGCCCTACACTTATGCCATCTATCACATGGTTTTGGCCCCCTTCCCCCCCTGTCCAATATTTCATTTATGACGATGTTTTTTCCATGTCTTTGTGATTATATATATGTAACCATTATATGTAATTTCTTCTCTCATCTCAAGCACAAACCAAACAAGAACATCTTAGATTCTAATTGGCGCAAACGCTAATCAACAATATGATCAATCCCAAGAAACTAGCTAGAATAACAAGGAACTTGCAGAATCTAGCAGCACTAAGGCCAAAAAGAATCACGGTTCCAAGAGTCGCTGGTTGTGCAGACTTTTTTGGTAAGGGTTGCTTTGTGGTGTATACTTCTGATGAAATACGGTTTGTGGTGCCATTGGATTATCTCAAGAATGAAATATTTAAAGAACTCTTGGAGATAGCAGAGGAAGAGTACGGGTCGCAGAGAGATGGGCCGATTAAACTGCCTTTCAAAGCCACCTTCATGCAATACACCGTTTATCTGATAGAAAAACAGATGGGCAAAGACTTAGAGGAGGAATTTCGCACGACTATAACTTCATGGCGGTGCTTATCCACTACAAATGTTCGACTACAAGTTCATCCACTTTTACTAGTGGGATAATTATATACTAAGGAATTCTGGTTTATAACTATATCCAACAAATTGTATAGCAATATTACATAGTAGACATTAGTTCGTTGAATTAATATAACCTTTTGTTAAATGTTGATTGTTATATATATATATATATATATATATATATATATATATATATATATATATATATATATATATATATATATATATATATATATATATATATATATATATATATATATATATATATATATATATATATATATATATATATACCCACACACTAGCCGTTTACCGACGTCAAATAGTTTTTTCAAAAAATAATTTTTAGAGGGATTAGTTCTTTTAAGCTCTAAACAATTATTAATAAGAATCATTCTATATGATTCTTTACAAATAAAAAGTTAATATTCTTTTATAGATGTACGTAACTAACTACATGATTGATTGTGCAATAGTTTTTTTATACATCACATTTGAGATATAAACTTCATAACGGTTAAAAAGATTTCATGACTGATTAATACCTTCATGTTGCCATAAGATGTCACTCCGGATAATGCAACATAAAGTTGTTCATACGAAAATATCGACTATGGTAGATATATACCAATGTTCGGAGTTTGTCGCTGAGCTTAATTTATTGATTGTCATCGCAAAACAAATTTAAATATGATATTGTTTTCTCTTCGGCTTGAATGAAAACATATCGTATTCGGACATAGATGAATTATTGGTAAGATTATCCTTTTTGCCAACATCTTGACCAATAGTTATTTCAACGTCAGTGACATTATTTAGAAAACTTTTACATATTAATCTGATGTGATTATACAATCATTTTGATAGATCAATATTTCGTACTAGTATTATCAGATTATCAGACAACCAACTTTTAACCAAATGTAGAGCAGGTTAAACCATTAACATGGGTAAGTTAAAGAATTCAACCGTATAAAGGTTATTTCTATCCTCTTATTTCTAGTGATTTGCAAAGACTGAAATATTAAGGATGTCTAAAATATCCCAAATTGAAAAAACCGATGAACTATACTGATTTTATGTTATCAAATCGGTCTTATCAATTTTGTTTGATACGTCAACTCATGTGGTAAGGTCTTTGGCTCTATGGTTTGGTTCGTTTTCACGATTTATGTCAAGCATAGACAATCAAAAATCGACAAGTCAAATATATTAATTTTTATATCTAATATGATTTGTATAATTTTTTTTGGTGAGTACGGATTTGGCAAAAAAAAGATTAAAATCGATAGGGGACATCAAAAGTCAGTTGTATATACAAATCGTCAATCGATCAAATATAATTTGTTAAAGTTAGCCAAACTCCATCGCATGGATATCTATTTGAAATTTGTTCTATTATCTTTAAATATAGCCAATTTGGTACATAAAATAATTCCTTAAAATTAAATAATTGTAGGTTGGTCTGGTGGTCATTATATTCTTTGTCTACATGAATCATTTTCAAAATTAAAATTTTAATTTATTTAACGAAAAATAAATACTACAATTTTAATTTGTTTAAGGGAAAACCAACATATCGTATTGTTATAAAATCCTCATTACTTAATTATAAATAGTATTAATTTTTAATTAAATTGAATGTCTACTATATATTACACATATACTTTAAACATTTAACTAAAAAAAATTCAATCGACTTTAACATTATGATGATTCAAATTAACATCCTCAGGTATGTGCTTCAAATGGCTTTTACAAAAAAAAAAACTAAAAAAAGAAAAAAAAAAAAAAAAAAGAAAGAAAAAACAACAAAAAAACAAAAACAAAAATCAAAAAACAAAAAAACAAAAGGAGATTTATTATTATCATTTTGTCAAACTTTTAGGATATCGTACTAATGTTTCACATAACAAGCAAAACATATTGCTCATTAGTTTTGGATAGGTTTGTAGGAACGGAACGTTTGGTAACCTGGTAAAAAGTTTGTGCGGTGGGAAGTTCGTTTATGTTTGCTTATTTAATAAATAAAAGAACATGAACACAAATTCGGGTTTGTTTAGTTACACGAACGAACATGAACAATGATCTTGTACATTCAATTATGTTCGTGAACGGTCGTTGATGTTGTTCGTTGACGTTCGTTTTTGTTTGTTCAATTAAATTCATTTTGTGTTCATATATATTCAAACAGATATTCAATTGTGTTTGATTACATAACTATTTTATATATTTGTTTATGTTCATATATGTTCAACTATGTTTATTTATCTACACCCGTTTATGTTTGTTTAGCATGTTCACGAGCATAAAGGAACGAACATGCACAATATAATTTTTTAAACGGACGAACACGAACACTAAAACATGTTTGTTTATTTGTTCGTGTTCGTTCATTTGTTCGACTAACTAAACAAACGCACATGAACAAGTTTTTGTTTGTGTTTGTTTGGTTCGTATACAACCCTAGTTTTGTGCTTTGGGCTTCTAAGTGCATTCAACTTTGAGATGAAGAACATGAACCATAAATAATCACAAAACCATGCTAAATGTTCTTTCAAAACAACGAATTAATAATAGAGAAATTAAATATTCTTCTATTTTTTGTTCCTACATATCCTCCTACCCAATGAAATGGTGACATGTGTAACATTTAATGCTTATTTAATAAAATTTAATGATATTTTAGAATACTAATATGACATATATCATCGTTTAAATGGATAATAAGATTGATAGGATTAAAAGATATGAGCATATTTAATTTCTGTTAATAATAATACGAAAGGAATTATATATTGGGGCCACATTTTTTCTTTTTTAATGGTACCCGGAGTTAATAATAATATGAAAGGAATTATATATTGGTGGCCACATTTTTTTTTCTCTTTTAATAGTAACCCATTTAACATCCAGGTGTCAATCCAAACTTCAACACAGCTTTCGACTATTCGTCACACTCATGATTTGCTCTACGCACTTAATTCTATATGAATATTTTACAAGGCATAAATATCATACGTATGAAACAAAATATATAAATGATGAAACCAACAGTTTTAGCCCTTCCCTGGTTCTAGGGCATTTGGGAGTGGATATTTATCACCATCCATGCAAAACAATCTACATAACACCGCAAAAAGGATATAAGCTATATGGATTCGGTTAAATATTGTTAATCACATTTTGATCTGATGTTACAAAAAAAACAAAAATAAAATAAAATAAAAAGACAAACAACATGTGGATCAACGTGCATGAGGGGTATGCCATTTGAGTAGTTTGTGAATAAGTACTTTCTTCTTTAGTAAGTTCAACTTCCCCATCTTCGATATCCACGACAAGAAATCATTTCATTTATGGTGACACCTTTGTCAGCGACAAAGACTTTTAGCGGCGACTTCAAGTTGAGTCACTGCTAAAAGTTCATGTCGCTGGTAAAGATGTCGTCGGTAATGCCTTGGTGGCCAATCCACGTGAACCGTTTATGATAATTAGTTGTCGCCGTTAAAGGTTGAATAAAAGATGCGGTGTTAATTCTCTCTGTAATTGTCGTTGTAATTGATTGGAGTTGCTGCTAAATATTTTGGTGTCGCTGGTAAAGGGGTCGTCGGTATTGCTTTATGCAAATAACAAAAAAAGCGATATCTATTTTCGCTTCTTGCTTTTGTTTCTCTGGCTTCTGTTTCTCTTCCATATTTGCTCTCGTTTTTTTCTTCTTACTTATTTCTTCGTCAACTAGCACAGACTCAGGCCATCACCGGCAACATCATCTTTTTTATTACTCACTGTGAGTTTCCGATAAGGAAAAGGAGATACAGGTGACACATTTACCGTAACTCTAGCGACTATAGAGCATTTTCCAATGACGATAAGGCATCTCCAACTCATTTCTCTTTCTATTTCTCTTGGAACATCGATTTTTACCTTATAGCAGTGATTAATTGAAAAAAAATTGTCGTTTTCAATTTTTTATTTCCTGCTTTACCCACGATTATTGTTGTCACCGTCGGCGACTACCGCCACCATCTATTGATTTATGCCACCATAGGTTCTATTTACTTTGAATTTTGAGATTAATTCGAAAATATGTGTATTTGTATAAATTATGTGAAATTTGACACATATCTATATATTTGATATATGTATGTGAATCTATGTACTTTTGGCGTATGTATGTGAAAATATGTGTATTTGGTGTATGTATGTGAAAGTATATTTATTTGGTATATGTATGATGCTATTATGTATGTATGCGAATGTATGTATATTTGGTATAAGTATGATGCTATTATATATATATATATATATATATATATATATATATATATGTGTGTGTGTGTGTATATATATATATATATATATATATATGAAAGTATGTGTATCTGGTATAAGTAGGATGCTATTATATATTGTAACACACTATTTCAAATCGCTTTGTAATTCGAGACTGTGACCCGAAGTTCAGTTATCGTAGGGCTTTAGGCCATAGGGGGAAAAGAGATTTAGACCCCCTTTGGATGTGGGTAATGCAGTTTAGGTGATCAGAGTGGTGCTTTGGAGCCCAAGGGTGTAATCGTAAAGTCATAGTTCGGGCTTTTTATGAATTTTGGATTTATGTTTGAAAAGTCTTAAAGCAAAAGAGAGTTGATAGGATTGTAGAGTTTCTCATTAACTTCCTGTGGAAATAAAGATCATCGAAATTGGAGTTGAAACGAAGAAGTTATGACCGTATGAAGTTAGAGAGATTTTGGGTTGATCCGCGTATGTTGGGCGTACTAGGGCATCCCTAGTACGCTGCATGTAAATTGAGTACGATGGGCGTACACGATTATTGCACAAACCCTATTTTTGTTGTTTGAGCCCTATTTAAACTCCTTAACTCCTCCAAACCCAGTCTATTCTCAGCTTCCACATCTCCAACACCCTCTCTTGAAACCCTAACCCTAGATTGAGCCATGTGAGCAGAAAGAAGATGTTTTTAAGTGCTTCAGAGTGTTCTTGGTGCACCTTGGAGAAGAAGGACTCATTGAATAAGTGTTTGTTGCATTGGAGCTTATAGATCCAAACTTTGTTCACCTTGATCTTTCTTTTAAAGGTACAAAGTTTGAATCTTGATGATAAAATTGTTAGATTTAGCTAGTTTTGGGTGTTATGAGATTTTGGTCACTTTAAGTGCATATAGTTTAGATCTTCAAAGTTTGTGACCTTGTTATGGATAAAGTTAGAAACTTTATCCTTCTAAAGATCATTTTGATTCAAATCTGAAGGTCGAAGACTTAGACTTAATGGGTTAAGTTGAAAAAGATGCACTTTTGGGTCCCTTTGAGACTTTAAGACTAGATCTTGTTTGTTGGGACCATTCTAATGGATAAAGTTGGATACTTTATCCATTATGGAGCTATAATGAACCATAAAAATGTGATCTTGGCCATTTTATTACTTCTATTAAAGAGTTGTGATCTCTTTTTGGGTTAAGAACTTAGGGTTTTGGACATTAAGAACTTTATAGCCATGAAATGTCTTAAAATTGGAAGCTTTAAGACTTAGGACATCATTTTGGGCTTGGGTCTGAGTTTTGGACGTAAGGGATTAATGGAATAAGCTCTTAATGGAGTTTCGGAACTAGGTTACGTACTTTTGGTGTACTTGGTGGTACATTGCGTGTACGTGGTCAGCGCCCCACTTTGGGTCAACATTAGAGTACGATGGGCGTACTTTCTTGGTAGACATGGTGTACTCCGCTGCGAAGAAATATTGACTTTTGGACCTTGACCGTTGACTTTGACTTTGACCATGGTTGACCAAGTTTGACCTAAGGCATTTTAGGTAATTTGATTTATAGTTTGAGATTTGGTTTTCTGTTAATTGTATAGGTGATCTATAGAGATAGCTTTTAGAGTGATCGGTGCAACTATCCTTTCAGATTGTAATGTTAGTTTTCTCACTATATCCATAGGTTGAAGGTACCAATGTCGGCCCATTAATTATTATGTGCAATGCTAGTTGTCTATGTGATGTTTGCATTAAAGACTAGGATCTGGCACCTGACAACTAAATGAAAGACCAGGATCTAGCCAATGGCAATTATATGAAAGACCAGGATTTGACCCCTAGCAATTATATAAAAAACCAGGATTTGGCCTCTAGCACTTGTTGGTATTTCAAGGATAGAACATGGGGGTAGCCCATGACACTTGTATGTTTTGGTATATGGTATTGTGGGAACTCAGTAAGCTTTGTGCATAAAGTTTCATACTTATGGTTTAACGTAATTTCGTTTCAAAAGGAAAGGGCCCGACGTAACTGTACAACATCCCCCAAAGTTTTCAGCATTGGAAATTCATGATACTACTCTAATGTTTAAATAATATATTCATTTTGATCGGTTTTGGAACAACTCGTTGTATGATTAATTGTTTTAAAAATGAAAATTTTACCATGGATTTTCGAGACGTTACATATATGTATGTGAATGTATGTGTATTCGGTGTATATTTGGTATGTGTATGTGAAAGTATGTGTATTTGATAGGTCATTATTTAGTGGTTTGGGCTAGGCAATCTTTTGTATAAGTCTTGATAGGTTCTTGGTCATGTTGGAGGTGTTTTGTAGCTTATTATTATGTGTTTACGGCTGAGTTGGTGTTCATGGCCGTAATTAGGTTTACGACCGTGAACTTCTTTACTGACAGTCAATTCCTATAAATAGTATGTGTCAGAGTCTGTCAGAAGTAGATGTATCAATAGAGTTTATGATCAGTGTGTGTGCTCATCAAGGTGTACCAGACATTTTGCTAAATGAACGTGTGCATTGCTTTATTATCTTGTTCTTCTACTCTTTTTTGTTGTTGTTTGTTTTGATCACTGGTTTGATTCACTAAATTGGGTCCTTACAATTGGTATCAGAGCCAATCTGGCGTCAAAACAAAGTTTAGTGGTGTTTCGGTTGAAAGGATTTTCAATTTCTTCATTGTTCAAGGCATGGTTCTATATTCGATCGTGTTTTCACAGCTAAGGGAACCAAAATCTGCTTGAGAAACTGTTGTTTTCATTATTTCTGGGAGTTTATAGTTAGAGATATTGAAGGTAGTACGGCCGTAAACTCCATACACAGTCGTAATGACTTGATCTTCAATAGTCGTAAACTGCTAATCTTCAAAAGCCGTAACACAGTTACTCTTCAAGGATCGTAAACTTTTAATTAACTGCAAATGCTTAACTGTAATCTAGTTTACGGCCAAAACTCTTCTATTGCATTAGTTTTTAATTTTCATTTATACTTCTATTAATCAAGAATATTAAAAAAATAAAATAATGGATTCACAAAACTAAACAATTCTTAATGAACTGGATTCCATTATGGGAAGAACCACATGTATTCCTCGTCTGCTATCTGCCGAAGGCTTCCCGAAATGGAAGTATCGGATGGAAAAATATATCAAAATGAAAGATTTCAAAATTTGGAGATGCATTTTAAAAGGGCCTGTCATAATTACAACAATACTTGAGAATGGAATGATTGTTGATAAGAATGTTGAGGAGTATACTGATGAAGAATTTGACAAAGTCGAACAGCAAGAGAAGGCACTTGCTACACTTACTATGGCTCTTTCTCCTAAAATTGCCCAGGGTTTTTGGGAATATACATCAGCAAAAGCTCTGTGGGAAGCTTTTATTGAATTGTATGAAGGGAATGAGGATATCAAACAAAGTCGTCAAGACATGTTGCGACAGAAATATAATATGTTTAATCACATTCATGAAGAAACTTTGGAAGCTCAACTACAACGTTTTATCACACTCACCACTGAGATGAGTTCAGCTGGTGTCTCAGTGCCAAGATCAGAATTCAACAAGAAGTTGCTTAACTCTCTCCTAAAGGCATGGGATATGAATGTTGCTGTCATCAAGAAAACAAAAGATCTTAATCGACTTAGTTTGGTTGAAATCATGGCCATCATTAAAGCTTGTGATATGGATGACAAGCAAAGAGAGATCAATCACGTTAACTCATACTCCTCTGCTAATCTCAGAATTCAATCCAACAATGCTTTCTCATCCTTCACCAATCCTCAAGTTCAACCATTTGCTGCTCCTCAACTATCATCCTATGTCATTCCATCTATGCAAAGTGTTCAATCTCCAGTATCCTATTCACAAGTTGCTTCTTCTTCAAAGACACCTGCTCCAGTTCCTGCTCCAACCCTTGCTCCCAAAGAAAATGACGAAAATTTGGCTCTTGCAATCGGTCTTGTCAACTGTTATAATGCTTTTGTAGCTGGTGAGCTAGCTCCCCTACCTTCCTTTGCTGATTTGGACCAAATTCATCCCAAAGATGTTGAAGAGATGGACATAACATCTCAAATTGCTATGGTGGTGTTCAGAGCCAAACAATTCTCCAAAACGATAGGTAAAAATAATTGGGAATGAAATTAAACCGACTCTCTAATGCAGCCACCTACTGCACTATTTAAGTCAATAGCAGAACCATCCACATTTAGTTTAAGGCCTGTAATATGAGGAATCTGAGCCATTTCCCTCTTTTGGGAATGGCGGGCAGAATGATTATCAAGGCTATGCAGAGTTGAAGGTGGGGTTCAACAAAGGAAAACTCTGATGCTTTAACTACCATGAACCTGGCAATTTTGCTAGAGACTGCCAGAAGCATGATAACAGAGAGAACATTGAAAGAACAATGGTGTCAGTAGGTAACAGCAGGGAAGCCACCATCAACATTCAGACCGTAAATCTTGCGGTGGTGGCTCAGTCATTTGACTGAGATGACCAAAGTCAGGATTTGAACATCTCGGGACCTGAAAATGCGCATCTTGCCCAGATCAATGACAGTGTAGAACGAGAAGCTGAGATGGATCTGGAGGCGGAAATGATGGCACTCCAATTTGCATTCATGGTCCAAACTACGCCAGAGCTTGAAAAAATAGAGGTCAGTGAAAACACTTGTTCTGAATCTTGTATCAAAACTACCAAATATTTACGTGAATAAACCGATTTGATGCATAGAGAGATTAAGGAACTCAAGTATGAGCGATACCTACTGAGAAAAGGCCAGAAACCATTGAAAGATCAATTAGAGGCCAAGATAAATGACTATAAGAAATTATATTTGTTGGGTCCATTATGTGTTGCGTCTTGGGCTCGGTCCTTAGCCCAATTTTGTATCCGGATTGGGCCTGTCCATCCGTGATTTAATTATTAGGGTTTAGTATTTATAGATTCTTGCATGCATCTTTGTACGTAACTGTTTAGTCGATCATTCAAAACGATCATTGTTTTTGTAGATTATAACCCTAAAAGCCTCTACAGTGGAAGTTCTTCATCGAGCTCTGCTGAGGCGTGAATCTATTGAATCATTCAGCTCATTATTGATTCATTCTCTTGTTTGTTATTTTGTTTGCATTATTCTGATTAACCTGTGTAAGATCTAAACGATCAAAGAGTTTTTCAACTCATCAATTGGTATCAGAGCAGGAGGCTGTGTAATTCATACACATCTCTTCTGTCAAAGAAGTGATTAGGGTTCATTCCGCATTCATTGATATTTATTAAGCTGTCACTCCATAATTGACGTATCTCATTAATTATTCATCTTGCCCTAATATTACGTATTACAAAGTCTGATCTTATAACAGGTTAAACGATCAAGCATGGACGATTCTCAATCCAATCCCATCAACATCTCTAACAGTATCAGATCAACAACCAAGATCCCAATCCTCTACACTTAAGACTATGAAGGGTGGACGCACCATTTTGAATATTACGTTATTGGATCGGAAGATAACGGGTATCTGATATGGGAAGCAATCATAGTTGGCCCCTTCGCTCACTCAAGCACTTCAAGAATCATTAAAACTCAGAAGGAGTACAATGATCTATTAAAAGATGTGAAGGGCGTCGCTCAGGACGAAAAGGAGAAGTTCCAATGCAACATTAAGGCATTGAGACTAATTCGATTCGCCCTTCAATCCGACACGTTTCGGCTAGTAAGTTCATGTGGTACAGCAAAGGAAATCTGGGATCGGCTGCGAGAGCTGTATTCCACAGATGAAGATCTGGAGCACTCGATTCAGACCCTACTTCTCTCCGAATTTGGAGAGTTCAAGCAGAAGTCGGAGGAGGTTGTTACACAAACATTCGATCGGTTCAATCATCTTCTCAGTAAGATGATCAACATGATATAGAAAGAAAGCTCATCGAACAGAAGGTCACTTTCTTAAATGGCCTAAGACCCGAATGGAGGGCGGTTGTGTCGACGGTTAAAGCACATGAACAGTTCAAACCATATTCTTTGGCGAAACTTGTGGGGATTCTGAAATCCCAGGAAAAGATTATGCCGCAAGAGAAGAGCGTGGTTTCAAACTTGGGGTCTTTGGCCCTTCTGTCTAAAGGTAAGAGCGCAACAGAAGAAGAAGAAGATCTGAATCTGGGTGACTACGATCTGACATCTGAAGATTATGCAATGATGGTGTCAAATCCCAAGAGGTTCATCAAGAAAAAGTTCCCTACCAACAAGAATCGAAATTGGCAGGGAAGCTACAGCTCTGAAAAAGCGAAAGAGGAGCCAAAGGTTGAAGAACCAAAGAAAGAAGCGAAGGGTGAAGCTGATTCTGGTGTCAACTGTTTTTACTGTGGAGGGAAAAATCACTACGCAAAAGACTGCGTGTTGAAGAAAATGGCAGAGAAAGATGAGGAGAAGGATGAAGAAGCAAGTCTCCTGAATAGACTGGAGGAGATTAAAAGGAAGAAAGCTGCTACTAATCCCTCTATGAATGCTCTTGTTATGCAGGATTCGGTAGATGATGATCAGTTTGGTGGTGTACAGGTGTGGTCGACCGACTCAGAAGATGATGAAGTGAGAAAGCCTACTCATGGAAAGGATTATGTGGCGAAGAGTGGTGATGCTAGTGGAAGATGTTTGATGGTGACAGATGTATCCCAGATGAGGGGATACAACACTGATGGTGGAAACGAAGTGACTAAGGAGCGAGAGGACGTGTGCTTTACAGCGAAGCCTCTCAGTGTGTAGATCAATGAACTTGATGAACTGATCAAGAAGGTACAATCCATTTTGGTTTCATTTAAAATTCCACAAACATCATATGAAAAAGAATTAAATAACTTGAATTCAAGAATTTCAAATATAGATAGTTGTTTAACTCAAACATGTGTCACGAATTCTAATATGACTGACCAAAAAAGCAGGGTGTCATCCAAGAATGAGGAGCAAAGAATGTGGATTGAGCAGAAGGAGTTGGAGCTGGTTAAGTCTAGAGATGAAAATATCTATTTGCAAAGAGACAATCTTAAGTTGTTAAAACAGAGAAATGTTTTTTGTTTGATTGCAAAAAGACTTTATACTAACATTACAAAACTGCATTTAGACTGTGAAATAGGCTAGAAAATACATCGCATGATTTTGCCCTACCTTGAACTAAAGGAGGATGAAATCGATGCCGAGGCATACAACTGTGAAAGTGTTGTATCTTCAGATGATGCAAATCCCACTTATATGTTTGGTCTGGACAAAAATGAATCGTTTATAAAGTCCAAAGACCATAAGGACATGCTTAAGAATCTTTTGGATGAAAATGATAGGTTGAAACTCAGAGCCGAAAATATACAAAAATTTGACTCATTGAGTACCAAATTAAGTCCAGAAAATAAAATTGATGTTGAAAATGCATCTGAACTTAATAAGGACGATGACATGAGTGAAATCTCTATAGAGAATGAGGTTGCCTGTTCAGAGTTTATTAGGAGCAAACCTAAAAACCACAAAAACTTGATTTCTGAAAATTCTATGGAATTCGCTCGTCTGTCCAAAAATAAGTCCCCAATCCTTAAAGAAAAGGCTGTTGTATACCAAAAGGTAAGAACAACTCCCAATCAGGTTTATAAGGTCATAGGAGTAACCAAACATCAGACAACCGAACTCTCTGCATTGGTGAATGAAGATAATGCAGATGGTTGTGATGAGTTTTTCTGGTCTGCACCGATAGACAACGCAGATGAACAGTTGGTTTGTCGGAGAGAACATCATGGAAGGTCAAAGGTAGATATGTGGCAGAACCACTTCATAAACCTACCAACTTTGACGTGCCTTGTACCAGTGGCACAAAAGAGAGTCCAGTGGAACACGTCTCCTTAACAAGCAAAACCTCTTCCATGGAAAGTGAACCTGTTGTTCAGAAGCCGAAACAGAAGGCAAATATTCACAGACAACCGAAACAGGTGAACAATCAAAAGCAGCAGAGGAATCTGAGATACAAGAAAAATCTCTCAGAGTGAAAGCAATTTTGGGGCTCCCAAAATCCTCACTATACTCAATTTGATAGAAACTCCAAGCCAAAAGGAGAAGAGAATATGGATAAAAGGAGCTTCGGTCCGTTGGATCAAAAGAACCAAAAGAAGACTTTCGGGCTGCAAAAAGAACAAGACGGGAAGGATAGGTTCGGTCCTGAAAGGAACAACAATCGAAAGCCTGGTTTCAGTCCACCAAACAACAACAGACAAAGACCAGGGTTTAGTCCATCAAGCATTTACAACAGAAGACCCAGTTTCGGTCCAACAACCCATAACAACCGAAAATCCAGTTTCGGTCCATCAACAAATAGCAACCGAAGGTCCAGGTTCGGTCCCTCAAATGATCACAACCGAAAGGTTCATTTTGAACCTCAAGTCAAGAATGATTCTATTTCTAATTTCTATTCCTCTAATTCTTCTTGTTCTCATTCTTCTTCTAAGCCTAATTCTCGTCCTACACCAAGCTCACAGTCAACGAAGGATTTGAAAGGAAAAAGTAAGATTTCCTCAGCAAATGAAGACCGAAAGCAATCTAAAGTCCAAACTCCTGAACCTAAATCCAAAACACTTGAATCTAATTCCAATAAAATCAAAGTGTTTACTATTAAGAGGAAAGATAAAACTGATGGGTTTTGGTCATAAGACATCCTATGTGCTCATACAAACCCTAATGCTTGGATCTAGGTTTCTCTATTGTACATGCTTTGAATCCAAGACTATAAACCCTAATTCTAGCATATGGAAATCAATATTAACATATAATTAGGTTTAAGATATTACCTTGATTGTTATGTAGCAATAACAATCCCAATTCCTCCTTGAATTGACTTTGGAAGGCTTAGAGTCACAAGTGTCACTCCTTTAATGGTTCACAAACACCATAAGCAAGAGGATGAAGAGGAGAGAGGCTAGATGCTGCCCAAAAATGTGTGAAACCCTAGAAGGTTGCTTGTCCACGTTTTTGAGGCATAAGGGGTCTTTATATAGTAAGGCTATTAGGGTTATCTAACAAGGAAACCCTAATTTGGTTGCTTAAGCCCTAAGCAACCCATGGAGCCCTTTTCTTAAAGCCTTGGACGACTTCATATGGGCTTCCCCCATAGAATTCGTCCACCTTATAATAAAAGGCAATCCATGGCCCAAATTGCAATTATCTTATAATTACAATTCCAGACCCTTAAGTTTAATTAATCTCTTTTAGTCACAAAACTAATTACCAATTAATTATTGACTAATATTAATTAAACAATATGATTTCTCCTTTAATATATTATTCCCATAATATATTAATAAATCATATTTAATCCTTTCTCTCCATAATTCATCCTATCAAGTTGCTTTGGTGAAGGCAACTCAAAAGGACCATGCACCATCGGGTCAAGTACATACCAAAATAGTTATGGACTTAGACACTAATCCAACAGTCTCCCACTTGGATAAGTCTAATAACTATTCTGCGTATGACTTCAGATCCTGATCTGCAATCGTAGCTTTCCAAAGCCGCTGTCAACTATGATCATATCAAATACGTGTGTCCTTAGATAAGGGATAATATATTCCTCCATTCTAGATATCATATGAGATATGATTTCAAATCATTCTCTTTGTACTATATCTCGATTTCCGATTTATGACGATTGACTAATTGAACAAATCAAATTAGCCCTAGCCCGGCCGAGCATTTACGTTTTTCATCACTAAACCATCGAGGGGCCCAAAGATATCGCTTTTATCCTACTTTGAATAAAAGGAATGGATAAACTTTGATACAATGCTCGCTTGTATTCACTCACCGAATCACACACAACAGTATGTTTTATAACACCAAGTTACTAGTGCGTTTACATATTATCAATGTGCAACCGATTCGCAAGATACAACTCACACATCTCGGTTTCAAGAATATAAGATGTTATCGTCTCACTAATCACTCGTGATACAATTTCATGGAATGATCCAAGTGAGCATGGGTTTAATCCAATGCTCAAATCATATTCATAAGCACTCATGAACGTTGCAGCAAACATTTGCTTATGTCTAATGCTCTTTAGACAATCCACACACCAATTCACGACAGTCTTTATTCATATCTACTTCCAACATATGAACGACTGCGGCCCGTTCGAATAATTCGATTATTCTTAATAAACTCAATTATTATGGAAATCAAAACATGCAAAGTGAAACACAAGAATAATACTAATCCCATATGGCCTCAAACCTTTGAGTATAAATAAAACACCTTTTATTTATCACCATATCGATTACTCATTATTTGTCGTTTCGGTTAATCAACTTCTTACTTGAATTCCAACACTTGTCCCATGCTCCTAGCATGCACACAATGTTTACCTATGGTTCTTACTTTGTGAAATAGATCTCATTGAATACATTTCCTATCCTTCTCATTTCACAACTCCAAATCCGTTTTTCATAAGTCAAAGAATATCAAATTCTTGCTACTTATAGAATATGCTAGATTCTAACATTCTATGCAACTATCCTTTCGTAATGTCACTGCACCAAAGTCACAAAGACTATTGCCAATGATATTACAAAGTCCTCAATCGGAGATTGTTACAAGACAATTCCATAGATGTGATGTCTCTCACTCAAAGTACATTCTTTGAACATCCTTTTGCATAGAAGTTTCTAATCTAATCATAGATTTCTCAATATTCAATTCCCAATATGGACACACTTCCATATGTTCCATATGACAACTCATTTTTAATAGAATCTTATCTATTCGTTATGATGTCGATACGGTCCATCCAATATGGAAACATTTCCATATTTTCCAATACTATACTTCCAACTACTCACAAGCGACCAATCCTCGTCGAACTTGGATTGTCCTTTGATAGTTGTTTAATTATTTTAGTCAAAACCAATTCTAGTCCCTTTTCCCTCTAAATGCGCTCGACATTTGGAAAATTTTAGAATGGTCAAACATTAAAGCATTTGCAATCGATCCTATACCCGAAGCGTATGGGACACGACGTATAATGTTTTATTTGCTATGTTCTCAAAATTTGAATTGTGAAGAGGGATGCCGTAATCATAATCGAAATTTTAAGAACACACTATGTACCTTTGACTAGATTTATTAACATTTCTCAACCTAATCCTTTAGATTTGAAATGAAGCATAATATTCTCTCCCTTAATTATAGCAAAACAACCTTTCAACTCTTACAACTTTGCAAAGTATGACTCTTGTTTTCTATAATTAATATTGCTAACCTTGCAATACTTTCCTTAATAATCATACAATCATAACATTTATGCTCCCTCTATCATGATGATTATTATAAAACATAACACTTATGCTCCCACTAGCTTCGACATGTATTCATAAACATCTTAACTTTCAGAAAACAATACTTATTGAATTTCTTAAGTTCATGTTTCTAATACTTAGTGCTTTGATAATCCTTTATCAATGCTTCTTGAACTTATACACCTTTGCCTTCGATAGTTCATATGTGTGTCTAAACAATTAAGACTAATTGCCAAACCTCATAATTCAAATTATGGAAAGGGATGCCGTAACCATAATCAAATTTGAGAATGCAATTTTCCAATCACTATCTTCTTAAAATCTTTCTTAGTGAAAGCATTTCTTCACAATCATTTTCATGAAGGAGGAAATCTTATGACACTTAGATTTGAGCAGCGTATATGTTCTTTTCCATGTGAATTTGTTAAAACTAAAGTTTACGACAAATTCAAACTCATATGGACCGAGCTTTCTTAATCTTGATTTCTTGCCTTATGGTAGCACAGCTGCCCACCATGTCTTCCAAGTAGTTAAGCAGCTCACATTTTCTTATCAATGTACCTTTCATTGATTAAGGTGCTTTGCCTTTTATGCGTTCAAAATGAGAACTCATAGAACTCTCATGCATAATTAACTTGATTGGATTGGCACAGAAACAAAATGATGTCATCACGATAGGTTGTAAACCTCAACTCGAGTGCTAGTGATGATCGATAAGGTTTATTTGATTTGTTCTTGAAACCTTTCAAGACCATTAAGACTCCCACTTATTCCTTGACATATACGACTCTCTTGCCAAAACATTTCTTGACAAACAAATATTCAAGAGTTAGTGTAGCTTTTACCAAAACACTTCATAAATTGGTACTAGTTGGTCTTTGTCTTATCCAAGATATCACAACTTACCACATTTATTGAATGTTATAAACCTTCTTAATACTTTTTCACTCAATGCCACAATCTTAACTTTAAGACTTGTTTTGGAACGAAGTATGATTGACTTTTTGATTTAACCATTTCTTCAATTCTTGATTCCTCTTCTCGGACATACAATTGTACCAAGACTCACTTAGAGGATCAATTGAGATATGGTTCTTAATCATTAAGACCTATCATAAAGTATAAAAGGTACTCTCCCTTCTTCTTAGAATGGAGAAACTTTTATCTCTCTGCCTTCTTGATTCTTCTTATTCGTTCTGCTATTGATTTAAACTTTTTCAATCAACTAAGAATTACACTTAATCTTATAAGTATAATCATATTTACTAAACCTTTAGTAAATCATGACGAATATGTTGTTAGTATTATGGTGGACTTGATCAATACGCAACTTTGTGTACTCGATCTCCTAGTCCTTCACTTGACTCTTTGACAACAAATTAGTCTAATTTCCAAATACGAAATTTCTCATTCATCGTGCAATCAAGTTGCATGATTCCAAGTTTCTGTCCAATTGAAACTTGGGCAATGAGAAACTCTCCCTATTTGGTAAATTCTCAACTTTCCATAAATAACACAATAAGAACCAAATCCAATTATTGCTAATAATAGAAACATGTTAACATTAATTTTTCATACACGCCATTGCAAGGATAAATAAATAAAATTTAAAATCAAAATTTATTTTATTGCGGAAAAATTTGTCCTTACAATGCAATTCATTGAAAAACTTATGCCAATACATCTTTCTTAGCAATCTAATTCTAACTCTAAGTAGTAGCTTAAGAATCTAATCTTTGAGAAATACGATCGAAATCCATTCCTTCATGGTTAGATTCTGCTCACTTCTTCCTTTAAGCTCCCTTTCTTTTCTTCGATTCTACAAAACATCAATTGTAATCTTATCACATTATGTATTAAGAATCTAGAATGAAGCTTAAAAAAGTTAGTCAATGGATTTTACCTATATTAGAGCCATACGTTTTGACTCTCCCATCTCTTAGATCTCTTAGGTAAATGGGGTTGCTTCGTCTCCAATGCCCTTTCTCTTGGCAATAAAAGCAAGTTAACTCTTTTGGAGCATGACATGGAACTACTTTAGACATTGCCTTTCTCTTATGATCAAACTTTTCAATCATAGCATGTCTTTCGTTGTCATTGTCTATATCCATAGAGGTCTTGAAGGCAGATTCACCAATCAACTTTGCTTTTCTATTGCGCCAAATCATTGTAGATTCAGCAGCAATAAGCATATAGGTGAGATCTATAAGGGTCACGTCGTAGTTCATCATATAGTACTCTCTTACGAACTCACTATATGAGTTGGGAAGTGACTGAAGAACCCAATCAACAGCCATTTTCTCACAGACAACGGATCCCAACATTCTTAACTTATCAATGTGTGACTTCATCCCTAGGACGTGTGCACACACGGACTTTCCTTCTTTATGTTTACTTGCCAAAAGGGCTTGAGTGATCTTGAACTTTTCAAGCCTTTGAACTTGTGGGTTAGGGAGAATAATTGGAGGAGGAGGAGGAAGTGAAGCATGATCTCTTGTTCCTCGATCGAATCGTGGAATATTTGAAGGTAAACGGGATTTGAGAAGACCATAGTTGTCGAACTTTGACATCTACAAAACGGGAGAAAAATGAATTCAAGTTAGTTGATAGATTGAGTCCTTGGTAGATCACCCAAATGAAATTCCAAGGCTAGGACCCAACACAATACGCTACAACCTAGAAAAGGGATGTCGTAATCTAGTTGAAGAATATTTGAAGGTAAGTGAATGACGATTCACTAATTTCCACCATGAAAAACGAAAAAGAAATATATGTTTTAAATCTATGAAAACTCCTAGATCCTTTGAGATTCATTGAACATTTCAATGGCATGTTTAAATCTCGATATGCCCCTCTTGTTTGTGACTGGGATGCCGAGGATCACAAAGCGGGTGTGAATAACCATGCAAACTTACATGGTGCCCTCACATGTTACAGTCACCTATTCGATGTGCCGGTAAACCACACACGCTCCACCGAACTATGACAAACATTGAGTCACCCTTTGCTACCTTTGCTTAGACCCATTTAGTGTGCCGGTTAACCACACACGCTCCACTAACGTCTTTGCAAGGGCACAAAGTGTAATTTCATGGAATTGCATCAATTCACTTTTGCCTAAGTAACTAAGATTGGGAATTTTATGAAAACATTTAGTTACTTTAGTAATTCATTATACTTATAATGGAAGGTTTCGTCCTATCCTACCTGTTCGGCTAACGACCCTCCACTAGTCAAGAGTGCGGTGGGTAAGAGTGGATACCCATTCAATCGCCATTTTATAGGCAATTTCCTTAAACACCCCTTATAGACTAGCTTCGTGAATGAGGCCTACTAACGGTAAGACTGACTTTTACTCATACATATATATAATGTTAGACCTTTAATGTTATATATAGTATAGGGTGTATTTTATACTTTTAAAATACTAGGTGGTCTAATTTAACAATTATACTTTTAATTCAATTAAATTGTAAACCTAAACTTTTATGGATTTACTAAACCTCTTTTAATTATACACCTTAATTAATTAATAAAACCATAAGGGTGTTATTTGAACTTTTTCAAAACAATACTAGAGTTTTAGAATTTAACATTCCTAATTATACTTTTAATCAACTTTTAAATTCCAAAACTTGAGGGCAAGTTTTGAAACATTTCAACACATTAGGGTTTCAACTATTTAAATTTCAAAACTACAAAACTATTGGGTTCAAATTTAAACTATAAAACCTAAAGGGCAAAATATGAAACTTTTCATAACAACAAGGATCAAATAACAAATAATCTAAACTAACATTTAATTACATAATTATCCATATTTGATTTGTTTAATGATTTCTTGCAAAACAATTTATCAATTTACTCAAAATAATTTATCAATTATCTTATTAATTGATAAATATCTTCAATTAGATCAAAATTATAGTCAAATATATCATATAATCGGATTAATAATGATCTAACATGATAAGGTAACTATCCTTAAGCAAAAACAGCAAGAAACCCCGAAGTACCCTCCATCTGACGAGCTGACTCGTCGAGTCAGGCTTGGACTCGGCGAGTTCAGCTATGGACTCGGCGAGTCCAGCCTCCAAAACACCAAAAAAACGAATTTTTTTAGATATATCAAGCATCAATACAATAGAAACCAATCAAGTCTCTGATACCACTGATGGGTTTTGGTCATAAGACATCCTATGTGCTCATACAAACCCTAATGCTTGGATCTAGGTTTCTCTATTGTACATGCTTTGAATCCAAGACTATAAACCCTAATTCTAGCATATGGAAATCAATATTAATATATAATTAGGTTTAAGATATTACCTTTATTGTTATGTAGCAATAACAATCCCAATTCCTCCTTGAATTGACTTTGGAAGGCTTAGAGTCACAAGTGTCACTCCTCTAATGGTTCACAAACACCATAAGCAAGAGGATGAAGAGGAGAGAGGCTAGATGCTGCCCAAAAATGTGTGAAACCCTAGAAGGTTGCTTGTCCACGTTTTTGAGGCATAAGGGGTCTTTATATAGTAAGGCTATTAGGGTTATCTAACAAGGAAACCCTAATTTGGTTGCTTAAGCCCTAAGCAACCCATGGAGCCCTTTTCTTAAAGCCTTGGACGACTTCATATGGGCTTCCCCCATAGAATTTGTCCACCTTATAATAAAAGGCAATCCATGGCCCAAATTGCAATTATCTTATAATTACAATTCCAGACCCTTAAGTTTAATTAATCTCTTTTAGTCACAAAACTAATTACCAATTAATTATTGACTAATATTAATTAAACAATATGATTTCTCCTTTAATATATTATTCCCATAATATATTAATAAATCATATTTAATCCTTTCTCTCCATAATTCATCCTATCAAGTTGCTTTGGTGAAGGCAACCCAAAAGGACCATGCACCATCGGGTCAAGTACATACCAAAATAGTTATGGACTTAGACACTAATCCAACAAAAACAATATTAATAAAACGAACTTATCTTGTTGATACTTCTCTGACTATTCATGTTTCTGTAAAAGGTTCGCGAGGACCCAAGAAACTTTGGGTTCCTAAATCTGCTTAATTTTTGCAGGTTATAAGTGACGAGCAGTTCGACGAAGAATGGTACATAGACAGTGGCTGCTCACGTCACATGACAGGAAAGAAGGAAGAGCTAAGGGCGTTTTGGTCCCTTCCAAACGGTGGTAACGTCAAGTTTGGTAGCAACTCCTATGGAACGATAAAGGGTTATGGGATGATAACCAATGGAGACTTTACAATCAGGAAGGTGGCTTATGTAGAGGGGTTGCAGCATTACCTCATTAGTGTGTCTCAACTGGTGGGAGGTACAGGTCTCAAAGTCTCTTCGATGACGAAGGTTCAGAGATAATAGAGAAGAAATCCAACAAGGTTATTCTCAAGTCAGAACGAAAAAGTGAAATGTTCCCTCTGAATCTCAACCCAATCAAAGGCAATGCAGCCATATGTCTATTGTCTAAAGCCTATTCATACGAAAGTTGGTTGTGGCACCGAAGGCTCTTACACCTCAACTTCAAAGGCATCAACAAGCTAGTCAACGGTGGTCATGTTCGGGGTCTTCCACTGCTTAAGTTTGATCGAGAACACTTATGTGCTGCTTGTGAAATGGGGAAACAAAGTCGCCAAAGTCACCCAACAACCATAAACACGAAAGTTGTCGAACCACTTGAGTTGCTTCACATCGACTTATGTGGTCCATCATCAATCGAGAGCATTGGCGGTAACAAGTAAATCCTTGTTATTGTTGATGACTTCTCACGTTTTACTTGGGTGTTCTTTCTAAAGCACAAATCTGAGGCGACTCCCAAGATGAAGATCTTTATCAAGCAGTTCGAAGTGCAACTGAGAAAAGTCGTTCGAAACATCAGGAGCGACAATGGACTGGAATTCAAAAACAAAGAATTCGAAGATTTCTTAGCAGAAAAAGGCACCAGTCACAATTTCTTAGCCCCCTATACACCTCAACAGAACGGAATTGTCAAAAGGCGAAACCGATCCCTGTGTGAGGTGGCCCGAACCATGCTGAGTTTTGCCTCCCTTCCTCTATATTTCTTGGCAGACGCCATTGCTGCAGCTTGTTTCACTCAAAATAGATCTTATCTCAACAAGTGTTTCTCTCTCACCCCCTATGAGATTCTTAACAATAGGAAGCCGAATGTCAAGTTCTTTCATGTGTTCGGCTCGAGGTGCTTCATTTTCAACTCCAAAGAGCATCGCAACAAATTCGATGTCAAAGCCGATGAAGGCATCTTTCTGGGATATTCTCTTACTTCAAAGGCGTACAGGGTTCAGAATAAGCGTTCTAAATGAATTGAAGAAACCTATTATGTAACGTTCGATGACAATTACGTCAAGAAGTTGAAGTCTACCGAAGGGGCAATTGGAGAGATTTTCTCTCAAACTGGTCAGGTCACAGCCTCAATCGCTAATTTCTTTGACCAGTTCATGGATTTATTTGATGAACCAGAGAAAGCTATTCACTCTGAAGCCAAGGCAGCAGACAACAAGGTGGATCACCTTAAGAAGATTATCGAAGACGCAGCCAAACAAATGGCAGAAGAAGAACCGGTTAGAAACGAACCTCCTCAGACCAATACTTCAGTCGAGGGGGAGAATCAATTCTATTCAGATCGAAAAGACTCACATTTCCAGGGGGAGGGTCCATCATTTTCAATCGACGATAATGCTCATGGCCAGGAGGAGAATCCAATCTTTGACAGAACCGAAATCCCGGTTGCACCCGAAAGTCCTATGGCAACCGAAAGTCAGGAACAGCCCGAAAGCCCTGCCAGAACCGAAAGCCCGGTTGCACCCGAAAGTCCTGTAGCAACCGAAAGTCCGGAACAGCCCGAAAGCCCGGTGGAAGAAAGATTTTTTGGTTCACATCCAAATGTTTCATCATCTGTCGAGGGGGAGAATTCCAATATGCATTATGATGATGATATTCAATCAGAGTTGGAAGAAATGGTAAATGCTAAATTGGATCCCTCTTATGATCCAAATTATCCTCCTCTCACCAAATGGACCAGAGATCATCCAGTATCTCAAATAGTGGGTGATGCATCAGAAAAGGTTCTAACTCGATCACAATTGAAGGCGAAGCAAACTGCTCTATTCTCCAAAGTAGAATTCTGCATGTTTAATTCATTCATCTCCAAAATAAAGCCGAAGACCATCAATATTGCTCTCGATCATTCTGATTGGGTTCAGGAAATGCAAGACGAACTCAATGAGTTCAAAAGAAATAAGGTCTGGAGACTTATTCCAACACCAAAAGATGCCTCGGTTGTCGGTCTCAAATGGGTGTTCAGAAACAAAATGGACATGGAGGGAAATGTGATCCAGAATAAGGCTCGGCTAGTGGTGAAAGGATATTGTCACACCCCAAAACCAAGAACGGCGGAAACGTTCTGGGGCGGAGGACTTCATGTAAAGTATCACAACACAATAAATGAAAATAGCAAACAACATCATCCATTGCATTAAATATATAATTTTAATACAAGCGTGTTCTGTACAGTTTTTAGACACCAAAAATATAAGGTAAATCAAAATAATAATATAATGAGTCTTGAATGCGCTCCATCATCTCAAAAGCTGGCATCGGTACCTGTCTACTGATGACCTGAGAATACAAGTTATTTTGAAAGAGTTTATCAGCATTAATCTGGTGAGTTCATAAGTGTTTTAGTGTCGGTGTTTGTTATTGAAAACGCTTGAACCTGTCGCAGGTATAAGTTGTAAAATATATGTAAGTGTTTGTAAAAGTTTGAATCTCTCAGAAAAACCTATATTTTCTATTAAAGTAGCCTTCTACCAAGGCTTAACTGTTTTGTATGCTTGTTTGATGTAACAGTGTGAAATTTCCCAAGTGTAACTATCTTTTAACAAAATATAGTTTGTACATTAAAGTTTAAGTGAGGTTATCACTAAAAATGTAATGGGTAAATCATTGTAGTACTGTAGTTTTGTATTATAGGAACTACTGCTGTACTAACTACCTTAAACCGGATTTATATTAAGGTATAATGTGATAATTGCACCATACTATCGACTGATAACAACGACATAAAGAACGGTCGTAATAACGGAATGACGTTTGGCACCCGCAGACCTGCAGGTCCGGCTGTAGCTAGCAGCAAGGTGTAGGATAGTCAATCCAGTATAGATCTATACGCAAACTCAACGCTCTCCCTCCAAGAGAATTATGGCTGCAACTCGGGCCATGACATTTAAGGCATGCTCCGATACAGTGGATCACAATTGTTAACGTATTAATGTAAGGGTAATGTTTCTCGTTCTAGTATAGTTGTATATGTTCTCATAGTATAGCTGTATATGTTCTCATGAATGAACTGGCTCATTGATCTAGCAGTTGTAATAGTGTGATCCTGTGTTACCCCGATGGTAACTTACTAATGGTGTGTCTAGTACGTATGAATATGGAAGTACTTTTATGTCTATATATGTATATTTGATATATAATTAATATTGAAACGACCTTCGGATGGTCACCCGAAATTCCACCAGACCACATCCAAATCGAGGAAAAGGAAATAGGGCAGGTGGCTTTCCTAAGCCCTTTAAACATTATTTATACATCTATACATATATGGGCATGCAAATTATAAGTAGTAAAACAAAGTTTAAATTAAAAGCATTTGATAAGTAAAAGAGTTTGTAGAACATTTTGAAGTAAAACAGTTTGATAAACAGTTGAACAGTGATAAAATCATTGGTTTCCTAGTTATTAATCACATGTGATTAATGCAATCACATGCGATTGAAGCAATAACTATAAGTATTTAACTTGTATCCCCCCCATAAAGTATTTAAACATTTAAAATCATTTCAAAGGTTGATTTAAGGGGGTATGAACTCACTTGATTGAAGATTTGAAATAGTCTAGAGAAGAATCGAGCAGAACTTCGACAGGAAGAGTTGAAAGCGGGGGAAAAATCTCGGGATTCTCGGGAATCTCGGGAACACAAAACCTTCCTTCGGGACTTGAAGGTGAAAACCGGGGCTTTGGGAGGGTCTCGGGGGCTTAAACAAAGAGTTTCGGCGCGAGAAAGAAGGGAACTGAGCAATGGAACTCGGAGCCCTTGAAATCTATTTATAGGGGCATTTTTGGGGTGTGCCACGTCGTGGCAACCTTTTTCCACGTCGTGGGCTTGGTCGTCACTGCATGCGTCATCCCAAGTTGCATCTGGGGGCCTCCCGGAGGTGTCAGGAGATTTGCCACGTCGTGGCACTGCTTGCCACGTCGTGGTCTCTGACAGCCTCGAATATCGGGTCTCGAACTTGTAAAATTCGTAACTTTCGCATACGAGCTCCGTTTTCGACGTTCTTTATATGCACGCATAGCTAAAAATATGATCTACAACTCTCGTTTAGACTTCATTGGCAAATTTTGACTTTATTTTTAATTATTTATTTTTAACGGGCTGGGACACGAAAAGTCCGTTAAAAATCCATAACTTCTTCATCCGGTGTCCGTTTTCGTCAGAATTTTCGCCATTGCGCTACTAATGTTGAGACCTTAGATTCTCATTTAGGTTGTTTTCGTCAAAAGTATCTCGAGCTCTATTTCGAGTTTTTAGCTGTCTACTGCTATACCCGAATCTTGGAAAAATCATAACTTTCTCATACGAAGTCAGGTTTGGACGTTCTTTTTATGTACGCTCACGGTTTGAGGTTATGTATAACTTTCATTCAGATACTTAAGGCTAAAAACTATTGTATTGAAACTTTGCGTTTTTCGTTTATTCGGTGATGCCGGTTTTGCCGAGAATCTTCGGTTGGTCATAACTTCTTCGTTATAACTCGGATTTTAGGGTTCTTTATATGTACGAAAATCTTGATACGATTCCTACTACTTTATTTAACCCAAATAAGATTTTAGGAAAGTTATATTTTGACCTTAATTTGATTGGTTTTACATTACATTGTCTCGAAATATCGGGTTGTCACATCATCCCCCCGTTAAAAGGAATTTCGTCCCGAAATTAGAATTTAAGCAAGTAAGAAATTACAAATAACTAAGCAAAAATGTGAGGGTATTTCAGTTTCATCTGATCCTCACGTTCCCAACTGAATTCCGGTCCTCGCTTGGCATTCCAGCGAACCTTCACGATAGGGATACGACTTTGCTTTGTCTTCTTGACCTCACGGTCCATGATCTATACAGGTTCTTCCACGAAGTTGAGGCTATCGTTGATCTCGATCTCGTCGAGTGGGATTACAAGAGTCTCGTCGGATAGACACTTTTTCAAGTTAGATACGTGGAATGTAGAATGTACATTACGAAGTGCGTCTGGTAGGTCGAGTTTGTAAGCTACGGGGCCGACTCTTGCAAGAATCTCGAAAGGCCCTATGTACCTCGGATTAAGCTTCCCACGCTTGCCGAAGCGTATCAAGCCCTTCCAAGGTGAGACTTTGAGAAGGACTCGGTCTCCCACCTAAAATTCCAAAGGTTTTCTTCGTTTATCAGCGTAGCTCTTCTGTCAGTCTCTAGAGGCTTTCAATCGTTCACGGATCTGAACGATTTTCTCTGTCGTTTCCCGAATGATCTCCAGACCGGTGAGAGTACTGTCGGAAGCTTGCCCCCTGGCTAATTGGGTATCACCCATCTCAGCCCAGCACAGAGGGGATCTGCACTTTCGGCCGTAGAGAGCTTCGAATGGAGCAGCCTTGATGCTCGTGTGATAACTTTTATTATAGGAAAACTCGACAAGGGGTAAATGAGTATCCCATGCCTTACCAAAGTCAATCACGCAGGCTCGCAACATATCTTCCAGTGTTTGGATGGTCCTCTCACTCTGTCCGTCGGTCTGAGGATGGTAGGCTGTGCTCATGTCCAGCCTTGTTCCTAGGGAATGTTGTAGTGATTGCCAAAATCTTGAGGTGAACCTACTATCTCTATCGGAGATAATGGACATAGGTACACCATGTAGCCGTACGATTTCCCTAATGTATGTTCGCGTAAGTTTCTCCATCTTGTCGGTTTCTTTGATAGGCAGGAAGTGTGCAGACTTGGTCAATCTATCAACGATGACCCATATGGTGTCAAGTCCACCCGTTGTCTTGGGCAACTTGGTTATGAAATCCATAGTGATCCGCTCCCACTTCCATTCCGGGATCTCTGGTTGTTGCAATAAGCCAGAGGGCTTCTGGTACTCGACCTTAACCTTTGCGCAAGTAAGGCATTTACTTACAAAGGTAGCAATCTCTGCTTTCATATTAGGCCACCAGTATAGCTTTTTAAGATCCAGATACATCTTATCCGAACCCGGGTGGATGGAATACCGAGTGTTGTGCGCCTCGGTCATGACCAAGTCTCGGAACCCATCGTGTTTCGGTGTCCAGATTCGGTTCATGAAATATAAAGCTTCGTCACCCTTGGTTTCAAAGTTCTTCTCCATTCCCCTAAGGGATTCACTCGACCCTTTTTCAGGTTTCATGGCCTCAAGTTGAGCCGCCTGAATTTGCTTAGTTAGGTGTGAATGGATGGTTATTGATAATGACTTGACCTTGCGACCAGAATATTCTTTCCGACTTAGGGCGTCTGCTACTATGTTGGCTTTACCCGGATGATAACGAATATCGCATTCGTAGTCACTGAGTAGCTCAACCCACCGTCGTTGTCTCATGTTGAGCTCCTTCTGATCGAAAATGTGTTGTAAACTCTTGTGGTCGGTAAAGATAGTGCTCTTCGTTCCATACAAGTAATGTCTCCGGATCTTCAAAGCAAACACTACTGCTCCTAGTTCAAGATCGTGGGTCGTGTAGTTAACCTCGTGTGTCTTCAACTGTCTCGAGGCGTAGGCGATGACCTTACCTCGCTGCATCAGAACACATCCGAGTCCTTGATTTGATGCATCGCAATAGACTACGAAGTCTTCTATTCCTTCTGGAAGGGATAGTATTGGTGCGGTGCACAAGGCTCGTTTGAGTGTTTGGAACGCTCTTTCTTGTTTCTCTTCCCAGTCAAAGGCCACGCCTTTCTGGCTCAGGGTTGTAAGAGGTTTCGCTATTCGGGAGAAGTTCTGAATGAACCTGCGGTAGTAGCCAGCGAGACCTAGAAATTGACGAATTTCTGTAGGCGTCTTTGGTGCTGACCAGTTCTCAATGGCTTTTATTTTGGATGGGTCCACGTGGATTCCCTCTTCGCTTACCACGTGTCCTAAGAATTCGACTCTTCGGATCCAAAATTCACATTTCGAGAACTTCGCATAAAGTTTCTCTTTTCGTAGTGTCTCTAGAACTTGTCGCAGGTGATCGCCATGCTCTTTCTTACTTCTGGAGTAGATCAGGATGTCGTCAATGAAAACGATGACGAAGTGATCCAAGTAAGGTCGGCATACTCTATTCATCAGATCCATGAAGACTGCGGGCGCATTGGTCAATCCGAATGGCATCACCACGAACTCGTAGTCTCCGTAACGAGTTCGGAAGGCTGTCTTTGGCACATCCTCCTCGAGCACTCGTAACTGGTGATATCCAGATCTCAGATCAATCTTGGAAAAATAGTTCGCCCCTTGCAGTTGGTCGAATAGATCATCTATGCGCGGCAGAGGGTAGCGATTCTTGATCGTCAATTTGTTGAGTTCTCTGTAGTCAATACACATACGGAATGATCCGTCTTTCTTCTTAACGAACAAGACCGGTGCTCCCCAAGGAGAGAAACTTGGTCTTATAAAGCCCTTGCTGAGCAGTTCGTTAAGTTGACCAGAGAGTTCTTGCATCTCGGCTGGTGCTAAACGGTAGGGCGACTTGGCTACTGGGGTAGCTCCTGGGACTAAGTCGATTCTGAACTCGACTTGTCGTTGCGGAGGTAATCCGGGTAGTTCTTCTGGGAAAATGTTGGGGAAGTCGCTCACTACTGGGAGGTTCTTTAGTTCTTTCGTTTCTAGGTTCGTGTCGACGACGTGAGCAAGGAATGCATGGTATTCTTTGCGCAGATATTTCTGTGCTTGAATACTAGATATAATGCGAAGACTCGCACCAGGTTTGTCGCCGTAGACTATAAGAGTTTCGTTAGACGGGAGGTTTAGACGGACTGCTTTGTCGTAGCACATGATGTCAGCGCGCTGAAGGCTTAACCAATCCATGCCAATGATAACGTCGAAACTTTTTATCGAGACTGGCATGAGGTCGATTAGGAATGAATGGTTATCTAGAGTTAGGGTACAACCTAAGTATATGCTACTCGTACTTTCAGTTTTTCCATTAGCCATTTCTACTGTGAATAGATCTTTGAGTGCGTGCGGTGGTTGATTAAGCATGCGAGCAAATTTATGGTTTACGAAGCTTCGCTCCGCTCCACTATCGAATAAAATGCATGCATAGGAGTTATCGAGGAGGAACGTACCAGTCACCACTGTCGGGTCAGCAACTGCTTCCCCGTGGCCTATAGCTAGTACCCTCCCTGCTCCTCCAGCATTCCTCGCTTTGGGGCAGTCCCTATTAAAGTGGCCTGCTTCGCCACATCCATAGCAGGTTGGGCTCGCGCCAGAGCCAGGGACTTGGTTGATAGGTTGTGCCGGGAACTTACAGAAACGGACGGTGTGTCCTTTCCTGTTGCAGTTAGAGCACTGCATTTCACGGCAGGGGCCGTTGTGGTGGTAGTTGCATTTGTTGCACTTGGGCGAACTTCCAGCATACCGACTCACCGGAGCAGTAGTAGCAGCAGTAGGGGTTATTGCGGCATGAATTGCCACCATTTGCTGCTTTTTAGCAGCCTGCTGCTTTTTCCTTTCATCCCAGAATTTCCGCTTAGTATCAACGGGTTTGGAGGGTTCCGGGATGGCTAGGGTGGTTGTGGTTGCAGGGGTTTTGACTCCATGGTCAATGAGTCGTTGTGCCAATCGTTTGGCACTGTCGAAGGTAGCGGGGTTTGATGCTAGAACATTCCCCTGATACGGAGGCACTAGCCCCCATATGTACCTCTCGATATTCTTCCCCTCGGTGGGAACCATATTGGGGCAGAGGACCACCAGCTCGCTGAATCGGGCAGTATAAGCGACCACGTTGGTGCCCTTCATCGTCAGGTTCCAAAGTTCCTGCTCCAGTTTCTGGATCTCGCCCCTCGGGCAGTATTCCTCCGTCATGAGGTCTTTCATTGATTCCCAGCCTATGTCGTTGGCTATAACGAGAGTTAGTGCCTTAACTTGCCCGTTCCACCATGTCAGGGCCTTTCCTTCAAAGGTGCATGCGACGTACTTGACTTTACTCGCCGCAGGGCATGAACAGATTTCGAAGACTGATTCAGTCTTCTCGAGCCATTGCGAGAGGGCAATGACTCTGCCGGTGCCGTAAAAAGGCTTCGGTTTGCAATTTGTGAAATCCTTGTATAAGCACTCTCTCGAGCGCACAGGGGTTTCAACCGGGGTTGATTCCACAGGGGTTCCACCTCTGTTGGCATCAGAAGAGTGATACTGAGCCATGGCAGTTGCCACTGCTGCAGCTACGGCAGCATTGAGGGCTACAGTATCGATGACCGGAGGTGGAGGAGGTGGTGGTGCAGGATTATTCCTGGGAGATTTGCAAGGAGGCATCTTTCAGCTATAAGTTTATAAAGATAAGAAAAATGGTAAGAATCAATTTGTAAGTAACGTGAGAGTGACACATGGACTAACTAACCATAGCCCAACAGTTGAATGAGTGTTTGAAATCATAATAAGAATATTAGTAGGAAAGCACAAGTGTATAGATTTTTCCCACAGATTAGATAGATCTCAATAATACTGGTATTACTGATGTAATAAGTTCAGGGAAAATCGACCTAACAGTAGGTCTTACATCATACCATATAGAAAAGTTTGACAGTTCTTAGATTCCTAATTTGAGTACTGAAAGTTAGGAATATTTTACAGACAAGTTCTACTTAGAGCACAGATGTTAAAGGCTATTATTTAATCAAAAGACAGAGATGCACTACACATCGTCTAACGGCGATGGAAATTCCCCGGGCAAGCCCTGAGGTCGGACACTTGACGAAACACCTCTTGAAGGTGTCGATCCTGAGCCCTCTGATGAGCTCGAAGTTCCAAGATTTCGGCTCGTGAGGCAGCCAGCTGCTGCTGCAGGGTTTCATTGGTTCTCCGGGTCCGTTCCATGTCTTCTTCAAGACGGCAGATGCGGACTGTGTTGACACCTGAGTTAGCATCAATCTCTATGACCCGGTCGATGGCTGCTTGACCTTGCTCGACATTACGAGCTATTCTGCGGATAATGACAGGCAGAGCTCGGTCAGCAGAGCATCATCGCTGACGTTGTAAAAGCTTCGGTCCCCAAAGTATGGTAAGGGTTGACCCTGTTCATCAATCCAACGATTCAAGTTGTTTGCCCACAAGGGAGTAGGACCTGGAAACGCTGGTCGAGGGTTGTTGTTCGGGGCTTGACCTACTAGCGGTAGGTTCTTGACTTCAGGCTCGGAGTCGGATCCATCAGAAAAGCCTTCTGCGAGGTGATCATCCAAAGGGATTGGATGCTCATCTTCGGGCTCTTCATCGATCCACCCGGCATTGCCTTCATTTGGAAAGTACGGGTCGCCGTGATGGAATCCAGCCATTTAAATCTATGCGAGAAGAGAGGTATAAGAATATAGTATACGTGTAACTAGTAGTACAAAATACACCTATAGTATTTTAAGTTTAAGTTTTACTGATCTTCTTGTGGTATTGTTGGTAAGTTTTTAGACTTGTTAACATATCGCAACCATTCTAGGGCATATGCTAATCACTCCTAGGACCAGCATAGTTGATCAGGCTATGCCATTCCCAGGACTGACCATACATCCCCGAGCTCACTTGTGATATTTAACAATCGTAATACTTTTGTTCTTGTCATTGTGACACTGATTTTAGTATGAATGCAGACTAGTATACTTAATTAAATATTTTATTATTTAAAGTATAGACTCTAAGTCAGAGTGCTTTAATCCCTTTTGGGTTTATAGTTTAGTATATCTGTTATGGGTTGATATACTTGATTCACTATAAACAATGCTCTGATACCAATCTGTCACACCCCAAAACCAAGAACGGCGGAAACGTTCTGGGGCGGAGGACGTCATGTAAAGTATCACAACACAGTAAATGAAAATAGCAAACAACATCATCCATTGCATTAAATATATAATTTTAATACAAGCGTGTTCTGTACAGTTTTTAGACACCAAAAATATAAGGTAAATCAAAATAATAATATGATGAGTCTTGAATGCGCTCCATCATCTCAAAAGCTGGCATTGGTACCTGTCTACTGATGACCTGAGAATACAAGTTATTTTGAAAGAGTTTATCAGCATTAAGCTGGTGAGTTCATAAGTGTTATAATGTCGGTGTTTGTTATTGAAAACGCTTGAACCTGTCGCAGGTATAAGTTGTAAAATATATGTAAGTGTTTGTAAAAGTTTGAATCTCTCAGAAAAACCTATATTTTCTATTAAAGTAGCCTTCTACCAAGGCTTAACTGTTTTGTATGCTTGTTTGATGTAACAGTGTGAAATTTCCCAAGTGTAACTATCTTTTAACAAAATATAGTTTGTACATTAAAGTTTAAGTGAGGTTATCACTAAAAATGTAATGGGTAAATCATTGTAGTACTGTAGTTTTGTATTATAAGAACTACTGCTGTACTAACTACCTTAAACCGGATTTATATTAAGGTATAATGTGATAATTGCACCATACTATCGACTGATAACAACGACATAAAGAACGGTCGTAATAACGGAATGACGTTTGGCACCCGCAGACCTGCAGGTCCGGCTGTAGCTAGCAGCAAGGTGTAGGATAGTCAATCCAGTATAGATCTATACGCAAACTCAACGCTCTCCCTCCAAGAGAATTATGGCTGCAACTCGGATTTTAGGGTTCTTTATATGTACGGAAATCTTGATACAATTCCTACTACTTTATTTAACCCAAATAAGATTTTAGGAAAGTTATATTTTGACCTTAATTTGATTGGTTTTACATTACATTGTCTCGAAATATCGGGTTGTCACAGATATTGCCAGGAAGAAGGAATCGATTACGAAGAGACATTCGCTCTGGTTGCAAGGTTGGAATCCATTCGAATATTTCTTGCCTATGTTGCACAAAAGAACTTTGAGGTCTACCAGATGGATGTGAAATGTGCCTTTCTGAATGGTGAACTTGAAGAAACCGTGTACATGGAGAAACCTACTAGTTTTGTAAATCAAAAGCATCCAAATCACTGCTACATCCTGGATAAGGCAGTTTATGGTCTGAAACAAGCTCCTAGGGCATGGTATGAAACATTAACTAAGTTTTTAAAGATGTCTAAATTCAAACAAGGTTCGGTTGACCCAACCTTCTGTAAAGTCTCTCTTGACTTTGAAGGAAGAGATTCGTGCCCGGGATCCACTATTTCGTGTCTATATTGACATCACAAATTCCAACATAGATGTTGCTTTATTTCTTTATCTTTGAAACTCTATGCACGAAAATCTTTTTCATTTTCCAAAAGTCTGGTTCGGTTCTCTACAAGCTACTTTCCTTTATGTAGCTCCGGTTCTTAATGATATACTCAACAAGGGGATGCAATGGTTTTTCTAAGTCCTTGATTTTACTTAATTATGACAGTTCATTTAAAAGATACGATGATGACTCAGCCGGGAGATTAAAAGTTTCAAGAATTCAAAAAGGGATTTGGTGGGAAGGCATGCTAAACGGAAACAATTTTCTCTCTCCTGCGTAATCATCGGGGTTGCCAAATGTCACGCTTCAATCAATTCAGGAACCGTTTCACGTTTCAAGAGGATTTGGGGGCGAATTTTTCTCTCACCTCCATACACAATATAAAGGGTTAAACCCTAGTTGTTTTACCTCTTTACTGCACCCAAATTTCTGAGAGAAAACAAAGACGATTTTTCTCCAACTGTTCATCTTCTTCTTCGAAGCATTCAACAATGGCGGATTCCTCCTCTATTCATGAAACATCCAACATTCTCCCAATCAGACCTCAACAAAGCTTGGTCATCGATCTCACCCCAATCTCCTATGATGCCTTCATGTATCCCATAGTGGAGTGTCTCAAATACTCTCCACTGGTTCTCGCACTCTCCAAAGTTGAAATTGTGCCTATGGAATGTCTATCCCAGATTTTCTCCACAGCTCACTACGACAAATCTGTTGATCGCATCTACTTCGACATCCTTGATACCAAAACCTCCATCTCAAAGCGGCGCTTTTGCTGTCTTCTAGGGTTTGAACCTGATGAATCGAGGGTTAACCCTAATTCGATCACTATGGGTCAATTATTCTCCATGATTTACAACATGGGTTACACTGAAACCCTTACTACTGTCACGAAGTTCAAGAAGTCGTGCCTTCCTCCTCAATGGAACGGCTTCTTCACGATTTTGTTCAAAGGTTTATCTGAGAGGAGTGCAGGTTCTGATGGGGCCAGTCGTTTGTTCATGACAATTCTTTATGGGTTGTACAATGGGATCAACCTCGACTATGGCTCGGTTCTCTGGCAGCAGTTGATTCAAAGCCTCGCCTCTACTTCTCGACACACTGAAATCTCCTATGCCAGGTTCTGGACGCTCGTCAGCAAATGGGAAATGGACAAGTATCATGTCCCCACTGTGGCCACTTTTCCACTCTCCTCGATTGGCGTGTTCCACACTACAAAAATCATCGTCACTGATCCCTCCAAGTTCATCTTTGTTGGCTCAATTCCTGAGTCCATGTATGCTTGTGTATCAGCATAGAGCCACATCATCAAGACCTACAAGGAGTTTCTTCCTTTGGGTCTGAGAGAGCTGACTACAGAGATGCTTCATTCCATCAACGACGCAGCCAAACTTGCTCCCAAGGGCAAGAAACCAGAGAAAGGGAAAGAAAAGAACGTGGTCAATGGGGCGAAAGGCCCTACTCTTAAGAAGAGAAAATCAACAAAGGCAGCCCAATCACCTCCACCGAAGAAGAAGAAAACACAGCCTAAAAGAAAACTTATTCTTGCTTCTTCCTCAAGCGAATCAGAGGATGAAAGTTCAGACTCAGAGGAGTCGGTTCGATGCGACTATCCTCCCCATTCGCTTTAACATGAGGTACCTGTCACAACCGAACCTGTCTCTTCTCCACCTATCACTATCTCTATTTCCATTCCCCCATATCTTCCTCCACCCATATTCCACCCACTTCTATTCCTATACCACCTCTCATTTTCTCTGAAGCCACAAAAACAACAACCACTGGAGTTCGAACCAACGTATCTGATATGGGGGATTGTACTTCAGCACCCGAACACACACATCCCTCAACCGAACCTCCACCATCGCCTTCATCTCCCAATCACTCATCCGAAACCGAGACATTTCTAGGAAGGGAAGATATGACTTTCGATTCCATTTACTACAGTCCCTACCAGGTTCAGAGCGATGATGATGATGATGCTCCTGTCACCAAAAATCACATTAAGGAACTTCACGAGAAGATTGATAATCTCGTCGCTTCTTCCTCCTCCTCTCGGTCCCATATCACAGAAGCTGTCATTCACGGGATGGTCGATACTTTCACCAAGGCACACGAAGCCTCCATCGACTCTGCTACTGTTTCTATAGATGCATCAACAAAGGCTTGTGCTGCAGCAACCGAAAAAGTCAAAAAACTATTTCGAGATGCTACCCTCTTTTTGGAGTCTCTGCAGGGGGCATCCGAATCTAATGCAGCGAAGATTAATTCGGTTGTTGAGAAGCTAGCTACTTCCTTTGAAACAGAACAACACCACTTCGCCAGTCTTCGTCAGACCCTTGAAGCTGACAACAAATCTTTCCAGACAATTGTTGAGGATCGCCTGACCAAGCTCCAAGAAGACCTTGCCACGGAAAATTCTGTGATGGATGTGCTTGCACGCAAAACAACTGCGCTAAAGATAAAGAGTCTTCAACTTTCCCAAACTGAGAAGGAGGTTGATTCTCTTCGGCCCGAGTGTGCTGTGATTGAGAGTTGTGTTTCGGATGTCCATGGAGCCCTCTCGAACATCATAGAAGCGCATGACCCGATTCTCAACTACTCAGTGAGACGAACTCTTGCTGAGAAACTTGATCCTGCCCTTGCCATGCTTAGCAAAATTGAGGGGCTTCCTGAGCAAGTGGTCCATCCTAAACAAGGGGGAGAAGGAGCTTCAAAGGGCAGTATTCAATCTCAACCTCCTCCTGTTTCCACAACTCAGTCCCAACCGCCTCCAATTTGTTCATCAGTTCCAACAAAAGCAACCGAACCACCAACAACTGGTCATGCATCAGGTTCAGGTGCTCAAGACAAAGGCAAAAAGGTTCTCGATGACAGTGATGGAGATGAAGACAAAGAAACCATTGCTGATATTTTGAAGAAACAGGCCAGGGACAAGGAACCGGACATGAATGCTCGGATTGCTAGGGAGGCCGAAGCAAATGAAAGGAGGATGGAGGAGGCTGTGACATCCCCAAAATCACGGCCAGCAAAGACCGATTTTGTTTATGCTTTATAAAAATCAGAGTACTTCATTTTATAAAAAGGTTGCGGAATTTGTTCCCAGAAAAACATGGTAAATACGTTATTAAAACATTTTCGAGGAAACGTATTTATTTCATTTTAAAACGTTTGGGACGTCATCGTTAATACCGAAACATAAGCATAAACAGAACTTACAATGATTTACACTAGTGATCTATATCTCTTTAAATCTCTCAGTGTAATGTCACTTCGCTTCGTCACCTGTGATATACATAAACTGAGTGGGTCAGGTTGGGAAACCTGGTGAGTACATAGGGTTTTCAACCCACAATAATATAAATGTTATGTTTAATCATCAAACAATTAACCCCATTACCCATCCCTGTTATCTTCTTTACTCTTAAGGATTTAACCTAAGAGTCGTCTATCCTGCATTTGTTTATTCCGAAGTTCCTTACTTCCAGGGTTATAGGACTGGCACTAAATCCATAGCTGCCGATGTTAGTTCGTAAAGCACTAATTCCATAGCTGCTATATTCTACTCATCGGGTACTAAATCCATAGCTACCAGTGTTCAACAGGTACTAAGTCCATAGCTACCAATTCCTACAGGTACTAAATCCATAGCTACCAGCGTCTAACTAATAGGTACTAAGTCCATAGCTACCAATTTCTAACAGGTACTAAATCCATAGCTACCGGTGTTTGTCCCATAGGCACTAAGTCTATAGCTGCCAATGTATACTCACGTCATCTTCTATCTCTCATCATTCATCTACCCATCATCATACCCAACATATTCGTATATATAAAATACGTTATGCAGTTTAAATCCTTTAAAACATGTATAAAACGTTCATCCAGCATATACAACAAGTATTCAGATAATATGCACACATAGCACGTAATTTATATAAAATACTTCATATCTATGTGTAAGATGAAAGGGACTATGCACTCACCTGAGTAGGTGGTGACTCAACACTCGAACAGCGCTTCGATACTCTCAAAACAATTTCCTTTGATAAAACCTAGTATCAATACCACTAGGGTTTAGTCTAACGATAACCGCGACAAACTAATAGTCTGACTATTATTATTATTATTATATAAGCGTTAAATAACACTCAATATAACTCATAATAATATCCCAAATACTCATTATAAGTTCCTAATAATGTTATTATATTAAAACATAAGCTATACTAAAGATTGGTTAGGCGTAGCTCACTTACAGCGGGTTTTCTCGAAAACCGGGCTTCACTGGAGCAGCGTTCCCGAGCCGAAAGACTCTTTTCTCGGGACTCCGGGAGCCTCAGGGCTTCCTTCGGGTGCTAGGGGGTTTACCTAGGCTTTTAGGGGGGTTAGGGAGCTTAGAGAGAGAGTATAGAGAGAGAAAGAAGAAGGTTGAAAGTGTGAGAATGAATGGAACCCGGCACCTCTATTTATAGGGGTGCTGACTGGTCTACTCGCCGAGTAGGGGGGACCTACTCGCCGAGTTGGTCCATGTGGTGGCCTTCTGGTGGTGCCACGTCACCCCTTATCGCGTATCAGCCTTCGAACTTAGAAAAATCATAACTTTCGCATACGAGCTCCGTTTTCAACGTTCTTTATATCCACGCGTAGGTAAAATCAAGAGCTACAACTTTCGTTTTGACTCCGTCAGCTAATTCTCGACCGATCTCAAGTTTAACAGTAGGAAGCGTTTAGACTGTTAAATGACCGCGAAGAATTCATAACTCCTTCATATGGACTCCGTTTTCGTCCATCTTTTTACCGTTGAGTTCCTATTAATGAGATCTTCAACTCTCATTTAGGTCGCGTAAGCCAAAAACCGCTCGAACTAAAATTCGAGTTTCGGACTGTACACTGCTAAGCCGAATCTTAGAAAAATCATAACTTCCTCATACGAAGTCAGATTTGGGCGTTATTTTTATCGATGCTCTTAGTTTAACATTTTATACAACTTTTGTTTAGATTGCTAAGGCTAAATCTCGCTCTATCGTAAATTCACTATTTACGCTTCCCGGTGCCGTGCCGGTTTTGCCGTAAAACTTCGACGGGCCATAACTTCTTCGTTATAACTCGGATTTCGGCGTTCTTTATATGTATGGAAACCTTGTGACATACTCTACAACTTGGTTAATATTATTTATTCTAAATAATCTTTTGTCGAAAAGTCGTTTTCGACCCCTATTGCCTCTAATTTGACTAGCCCGGATCTACGGGCGTTACAGAGGCTCATGATCTCCTTGAAAGTTGAAAAACCCTATTCCCTCCATAGACTCTTGAGAAGCTTATCGAAGAAGCTATCGAGTCCCCCAACATCCTCTGGATTTATCCTCTGATCTTTTTGGACAGGGCTAATTCTGTTGATTCTCAATTTGACATGCACTTGACCCGAAAGGCATTTATCTTTCATGGATTTCCCCACCTAGTTGAAGTCCCTCATCCTCACCCGAAGGTTGATAGGGAACTTATTGATTTCTATCTGAGGTTTGCTCAGCCTCAGTATCAGACGTGGAGTGGACAGAAGATTGTTAATGTTTGGGTCCTCAAACCCTTTCAGGAGGGTAACTTCACGAGCGTCATATTCAAAGTCTTGAGGGGATCAGATAAAGCCGAACATGCCATTACTATCGTTGATCTTCCTAAGCTAAATCCTCATGATTAGATCATCCTGCATAACATCCTCCTCACCAATGAAACTAAATATGGGCCAATCATAGAGGGATGTTGGTTTGTTATATTATGGAGGTTGCCAAGATGGATTAGGAAATCGCTAATGTACTTTGAAAGAAGCCAACCATCTCCACAGTCGGTTCTGCAAGTGATCTGAATAAAATGCAGACGGGGAGGATTAATCCAAAGCGAAACTCGGTTATTTTCACCAGGAAAGAAGGCCAGAAATGTCTGTTCGCTTTAGCTGACAAACATCTTTACACTACTTCGTGTCTGAAGCATGTTCTGGGGATCGTCAATCGGTGTAAGCAAAATTCTGAAGATGATAAGAAATACTTCAATGACATGATCCACTGGTATATTTGTTTCCGACGAACTATTCTTGCCCTCATTCCTTGCCTGTTCGAAACCACGAAGAAGGTTAATGCAGTAGGATCCTGTAAGCCGAAGTAGAGTCTCGCCCCAATTGACGCAAAGGGGGAGATTGTTGGGTCCATTATGTGTTGCGTCTTGGGCTCGGTCCTTAGCCCAATTTTGTATCCGGATTGGGCCTGTCCATCCGTGATTTAATTATTAGGGTTTAGTATTTATAGATGCTTGCATGCATCTTTGTACGTAGCTGTTTAGTTGATCATTCAAAACGATCATTGTTTTTGTCGATTATAACCCTAAAAGCCTCTACAATGGAAGTTCTTCATCGAGCTCTGCTGAGGCGCGAATCTATTGAATCATTCAGCTCATTATTGATTCATTCTCTTGTTTGTTATTTTGTTTGCACTATTCTGGTTAACCTATGTCAGATCTAAACGATCAAAGAGTTTTTCAACTCATCAACATCTAGAATATAGTGATAAGTGTGTTCACTATAGATATCTTAAAAAGGATTTTGATGTTGTAACTAAGGAACTTGACACATTGAAGATTCGTTTTGCAAATGATGATTTTAACTTTAGGAAATTCGATGTGTCAAGTGAAAGAGTTGCAACAATAATTGAACATCAAATGCAATGGAAGGACCAGAAACAAGTAGGAACAGACTGTAAGAGTGTCCCTCCCTCATTCAATCACAATTACACCGTTATTCCTTTGACCCAAGTTGAGATTGAACGTGAACCATTTATGGTTTACGGTAAACCAACGGCTGAACAGGCAATAGACTGTAGTGCTAGGAAATTATATACTAACGTTTCTACTTCCGATGGAGATTCATCAGTAAGCCAAGAAAAGCAAGAGGATGGAAAGTTAGAGTCTAATAATTTGGTGTCAAAATTTGGTGTTCATATTTCAAATGTTGATGAGACTGTTTTTAATGTTAAGACTGATATTTTAATTTGTGATGATTTGGTGTCGAACTCAAATGTTTCTGATAATTGTGATGTAGTTTTCGTGAAATCTACTGAATCTAACACTAGCACATCTACACCTTCTACATCTGTCACACATTCTAATTCCTGCACTTGCACATGTGGGAAAGTTAGAAAATTCCATAAGAGCATGAAATCTGATAAAGGCCATACTAGATCTAATGATAATAAGCAAATATGTTTCAACAGTGGTACTGCCGGTCACATCGTCGAAATTTTCATAACAGGGCATTTGTGCATTTTTCAACACCGAGGAAAGAAAACAAGTCTCGAGGAAGGTCTTTAACTAGAAAGTCCTCGAGATCTCATCTTCATGGTGATGATCAGAAAGTCAATAATGATAAGAAAAGGGTTGTTTTCAAAACAAATAAACAAGTTTTCACTAAACAAGCCACATGTACTTTGACAAAATCAAATGAAGCTAAGCCAAGTTCGATTTCATCAAAGGGTGCGTCTAGATCCTTGACTGCTCCTAGTCGAAAATCTAAACGCTCAAAGAAAAAGAAAAATATCTCAAAAACACCTGTGAATTATTCAAAACCTAAATATCAGTGGGTGCCCAAATCTACACTTGGACAATCATCATCGTCCTCTAAAAGTGTTTCTAATAATGATGAAAAATTAAAAAATCAAAAGGATAAATCTGTGATTGTTAAGGGTAAACCCAGAGTTGTAATGACCTGGGTCCCCAAATCTAAATAATCCCGCTCATTATGCAGGAACAGCTACGGAGGAATGTTGCTAGACCTTGGTATGTCGACAAAGGTTGTTCCAGGCATATGACAGGAGACATCTCCCAGTTGCACAATATTCAAAAATTTAACAGGGGATACTTTTCCTTTGCGGGAGGGGATGGCGGAAAAATCAATCAAAAAGGAACAGTTTCAAATGGAGTGCTGAGCTTCGAGAATGTTAATTACGCGCCAGAGTTAAAGCACAGTTTGTTAAGTGTTTCTTAGATCTGTAACAAGGGTTATTCCACTCACTTCAAGGATAAAGAATGTCTAATTTTGAAGCCAGGCATTGTCATTCCAAATGAATGGATTCTTGTGAAATCAAAAGGGGATGACAACACTTACAGCATTGACATGAAAAACAATCTTCCTGAACAAGTCACTTTCCTCTTCTCAAAAGTTTCTGAGCAAAATGCTATGATGTGGCACTGAAGACTCGTACATGCTAACGCAAATAATCTGAATCAACTTGCAAAGAATGACATGGTGCATGAACTTCCTGTCAGAGATTTCATCACGTTCGAAAAGTGTGTGTCATGTGCCCAAGGAAATCATCACAAAAAACCACACATACCAAAACAGGTCAATTCAATTAACCAGATCCTCCAATTGTTGCATATGGACTTATTTAGTCCGGTCAACGTCCTCAGCATCAACAAAAATTCATATTGTCTGGTTTTGATCAATGATTTCTCACAATTCACGTGGGTCTTCTTCTTATCCAACAAAGTTGGGGTTACTGACTTGATTAAGAAATTTATTGTGATGATAGAGAACCAGACCAACCATCGGATGAAGGCGCTCAGAACTGACAAAAGTATAGAATTCAAGAATGTCGTTCTCAATCACTTTTGTGCGGAAAAGGGGATAGTGCATCAATATAGTGTCGTTCGCACACTGCAACAAAATGGTGTTGCTGAGCAGCAAAACCAAACTTTACTAGACGTCGCAAGGACGATGTTATGTGACTCCAAACTTCTTATTTTCTTTTGGGCCGAGGCAATCAACACTGCATGTTATGTTTAAAATCATGTTGTGATCAAGATGAAAACTCCATATGTAATTCTCTACATCACAAGCCATCTGTTAGTCACTTCCGTATATTTGGTTGTCCTTGCACCTCCTTCATCTGGAAACCATTCCCAAATTCAATGCCAAAGCTGATGGTTGTTACTTTGTAGGGTATGATGCTCGCACGGCGTACAGGGTCTACAATAAAAGAACAAAGCAAATTGTAGAATCCTTCGACGTGCACTGGTTAGAGGAGAACGAGACGGATGCCAAAGTCGATCTAGATTGGTTTTTTTACTACACATCTTTATTCAAATCGTTCAATGTGTTTTTAGATGATTTGTATGGTTCCTGTTCTAGCTTGAAGACTGTGATTGAAGATGAGGATGAAGAAGTTGTTTACAGACCACCGGTGGTGTCTTCTACAACTCCTATAGTGAATACATATATTCCAAGTAATTTTTCTAATTCTCCATGTCATCAAACCCATCTAGATGCTGATGGCACTCCTCTTACTCCTGATAAAAGAGAGTTCATGTCTAGAGATGCTTCCGCTACTACTCAAACATTTATTGAACTTCTTTTTCCCGAACCAATCGCTAACGAGTTTATGGCAAGCCCCTCTCATGATTCTAGTTCGTCCAAGGTGGTTCATTCAGCAGATGATGGATTTATCAATATTCACAACCTTCCCGTAACGCTCAATGACATCAGCCATGAGCTTCCTTCTAAAATTCAATGCGAACACCCGATCAAAACTGTCATTGCACAGCTAGGCGATGGTGTTCGAATGCGGAGTCAAAGTGGGATGTTAATACATGTCTTTACTCTTGCTTCATATCTCAAATATAGCCAAAGAATGTTGAAATGGATTTGATTGAGCCCAACTGGGTGGATTCTATGCATGAGGAGTTGAATCAATTTTAAAAGTTGGTGGTTTGGAAGTTGGTTGAATTACCTAAGGGCAAGAAGTCGCTTGACACACGTTGGGTTTATCAAAAAAAGCAAGATGATTCAGGGGTCATTATGCGGAATAAGGCCCGATTGGTTGTACGTGGATTTTGCCAAATTGAGGGTCTCGAATACACCGAAGTTTATGCTCCGGTAGCTCGCTTGGAGGCTATTCTCATCTTGCTTGCGTATGCTTCCTACATGAATTTCACGGTTTACTAGATGGATGTCGAGACTGCCTTCTTGTACGGCGTTGTGATGGAAGAAATCTACGTTGATCAACCTCTTGGGTTTGACAACTCGAAGTTTCCTAATCATGTTTACAAGTTAGACAAGGCATTAAATGGGTTACATGAAGCTCCAAGGGCATGGTATGCAACTCTTACGAAGCACTTGCTCGACCATGGACATTCATGGGGGACAATCGATCAAACCTTGTTCATTAAGCATGTTGGTACCGATCAGATTCTAGTTCAAATGTATGTCGATGATATCATTTTCGGGTCAACGTGTTCAAAGTTGTGCAAGGAGTTCGAAAGCGTTATGAAGAAGAGGTTCGAGATGAGTTCCCTGGGGGGAATGACCATGTTTCTAGGGCTTCAGGTCAAACAAGACTCAACCGGAATCCTGATACATGAAGCCAAGTATGTTGAAGATATACTAGAGAAGTTCGGGTTTCGAGACACAAAACCTGCATTGACCCCAATGGCCGAGAGACCTCTGTTGACTCCAAATAATGATGGCAAATCCACGGATCAAACTGACTACAGATCAGTGATCGGATCATTGTTTTATCTAACCGCAAGCAGGGTAGACATCATGTTTGTGGTTTGTCAATATGCACGATACCAGGCTAATCCTAAACTTTCACATCTTATTGCTGTCAAAAGAATCTTTCGGTATCTCAAAGGCAGCCCAAAACTGGGTCTTTGGTATCCGAAAAATTCTGAATTTGATTTCTATGCTTTTGCTGACAGTAATTATGGAGGCTGTGAGCTTGAAAGGAAATCAACGTCTGGAGGATGTCAATTTCTTGGTGTTCGGATGGTGTCATGGCAGTGCAAGAAACGACATATAGTCTAAACCTCAATAGCAGAGGCGGAATACGTATATGCTTCTGCCTGTTGTTATCAAGTTATCTGGATACAACATTATCTCATGTGTTATGGTTTGAATTTTTTAGAAACCCCTATCTTTTGCGATAATGAGGCTGCAATTCAAATTGCTAAAAATCCTGTCAAACACTCAAACACAAAGCACATCGATATCAAAGTACATTTTATCAGAGATTGGTATGAGTGTTCACTAATTCGGTTGGAAGAAGTTCCCACTACTAATAATGTGGCGGTTTATTCACAAAACCGTTTAACAAAGCTCGATTCGATGTGCTTGTGGGATTTTTGAAAATGATACGCTTTAAGTACCATCTTCTGTTTTTAGGATAGTTTAAATTTGCGCATTTAGTTTTCATTCTCACCCATGCTCAAATTTAGAGGGAGAAATAAACAAAAACCAAACAAAAAATAGAAAATCAAAAATCCAAAAATAGTGTTCTTTCAGTAGCATATCTCTGTAGGTGTTGTGATGGGAAGTGATACATTCATGTGATAATAGGCAATTTGAATATGTGTAATGTACCAAAGCTAAATTATCTAGACTCTGTGTTCGATGCGCTGGTAGGAACGAAAGATTTAAATGGACTTGACTAGGTGTAGATGAACTTAAGGAATCTAGGGATTTGACAAATCTTAACTTAGATAGCTTCATTTTGCCTGACAATATGACGCTTGGGAAGATTGAGCAGGGAGATATACATGAGAATCCATTGGTCACACTAAAGCAATTCGTATCTAGAACCGTGGTTTAACTCTTCCTCAGTGTACAGACTCTGTCCTTAATTCCGGTATTGACGGGGCGACTGGGGAATTCCGATAAAGTAGGTCTGTAGAAAATTATTTTCTTTCTTTCTTTCTGTTAGTTATATGTTTCCTCCTTTGCGTGACTGAAATACATCCGACTTGGACTACAACATATGCAATTCAATTTCTCTGCATCTTCTATCTATGCTATTCTTTTAGTCTGTTAGTCATATAATGTCTCCTTTGCGTGATTGAAATACATCCGACCTGGTACACAACATATGCACCATTCTACTTCGCAATCCCTTTAAATCTGGTTAGTCATATGTTTCACCCTCTGTGAGATTGGAAGAGATCTGACCTGGGTGTATAGCATATGCATTATATATCCCATAATAATTGTCTGTTCACCTAAAGTAAAGAGTGCTTTGGAAGTTCCTGATTATTGGGGTATGTCAGGAAGCGGGAAACATGTTCTAGTACATTTAAAATTGAACAATCACTAGGTTGTCTATAGATCTCGCTGCTCAATTTAGGTGGACAACAATATCCTTGGTGGTCTTCAGAAGAATGGTCCTTAGGAATTTTATCTAGAAACGTAAGGTCATAATGCCTTGTCATTCATAGTATGTCAAAATATATGTCACAATCTTACGTGTTTAAGTGGACCACAATGCCGACAATCGACCAGATCTAGACATGAAAGTGGAGGTAATATAAACGGATTGAGGATGTCTAATAAATTTGATCCCAATATCACAAAAACATTATTAGCATTAGTTGAGGTGAAATTAGTGTTAATTCATTTTAATTTCAAATTTTATTTTATGTTTATTTTTATTTTTATCTTGATAAAAATAAAATAAAAACAAATTAAAAATTAAAAAAATTAAAACTTGTTTAGTTTAATATTAGATTTTATTTTATTTTTATTTTATTTATTTTATTTTATAGTCCTCAAAATGTTTTATTTTTAAATTTTCGGGCATTAGGCTTAATTTTGAAGCCTCTTGGGTTGCAGCCCATGGAAAATGGACTGGGTTTTGGATCCAGGTATAAAACCCAATGTGTCCGACTGTAAACTTATTCTACTCACTATTCATTGCTCCAGCCGTAAAATCGCCCAATAATCCTTTCACTGTTGTTCATCGATCCATCCTAAATCCGTGTTTTTACACGAAATTGTTTGTTTAATCGTGTAGGTATGCTCATTGCGATTAGCAAGCAGCTAATCTAACACAAAATCAACCGTGAATCGATGGTGAAATCAATGAAAACGAATTGTTCGGCTTTTACGGCCATTGAAGGGTTTACGACCGTAAACCCATTTACGGCCGTACACACCCTCTCTAACCGTAAACCCATTTACGGCCGTACATACCCTCTCTAACCATAAACCCAAAATTTTGAACATTAAATATTTTTTAACACTTAATCTCCATTAAAGCCTAATTAAATTGTTACATGAGTAAAACATTAGTCTTAAATGATTCAATAAGTTATTTGCTCACTTGGCTTGGTTAAGTGCAGATCAAAAATGGATGGAGTTAAGTTTGTTGACAGTCACAATTTGGCGATCTTTTTGGTTGACCCTCCTGCTGCTCATGGTGATTTCAAGTCTATGTTCCATGGCTTGAAGAAATGCTGCTTAGCTACTGCTTTGACTCTCAATCCAGTGATCTATCAAAGACTGATTCAAGAGTTCTAGTCGACTGCAACAGTGAAAAAGAGGGATGATGGTTCAAAGTCTATTAAAGCAACTATCAAAGGATGCAAAGTCATTGCAACAAAGCATATCATCCAGGAGGTGTTGAGAATTGAAGATCAACCAGGTTTCTCCACTGAGATTGCAATGGATAAAGCATAGGAAATCATAGATCAAATGGGATATGAAGGAAATTTTCCTCTTACTCTCAAGAAGCTGTTACCACCATACTGCAGGTTTCTAGCTCATGTTTTTGTGAACTGTATATCAGGAAGGAAATCTGGGGAAGATGAAATCTCTCTAAGGAATACATGTGCAATTGTTGCTCTGGCGGTAGGACTTGATTTTAACTTCTCTATGTTCATCTTGGACGAACTTATCGAGAACATTGAAGGAATGAAGAGAGACAAATTTCTAATGTATCAAAGATTCCTCAAAGTGATCATAAATATGCAATACCTAGAGATTGAGAAAGCAGGAGAAACACTTGATATGAAGTTTCTTGGGTCAAACATTGTTGATCTAATCAAACAGAATTGTAAGGGTAAATTCACATTCCAAGGAAAATATCCTTTGGTGAAGTTTGGAGCTTTTCCAGAGTTAAGTAAATCATCTGAGTATGAAGAGTCCTTTGAACACCTGGATCCTGATAATGATGTGATAACTATCTATGAACATGAAGATGAGAGAGTTCCTCCTGTTGCAATTGTAGCAGAGGAACATGATAATGAGATCAATGTGGAAGTGCAGAGGGATTTTCATGAGAGTGTAAATACGGGTGATGATGGTGAAAATGATGGTGAAAAAGAAGGATCTGAAGATGCTGATTCAATTTTTGGTGGTAACCTACCTAGACATGACGATATGGATTTCGATTTGAATGGTATGGATAACTATTGTCCCACAAATGAGGACCTTGACTCCTTCTTTGACGGTGTCAATGATGTTGATCAACCGTCAATAGAGACACGGGAAATGGATAATGTTCAAGAAGCTACGCCTCTTTCCTCTGCACAGATGGCCAGTACTCCAACTTAACGTTGATGTTCCAACTTCTACGCCATTTGTGAGTGATCCACTTGTGACACCTACCTCCCAGCCTCCATTGAAGAGAAGAAGACATGATCCAAGGCCAAGGGTACTAAATCAGGAACATACCTCACCCATTCAGCCTGTAATCACTATATCATCAACTTCTCCAACCGTTTCAACTACTCCTGATCTTGAAGGACCAAGAACCATTTTTGAAGCTGGAGGTTCCTTCCCACCAAGGCCTTCACATGATATCACATCTGTGTGGCTTGCAAGGGCCTTGGCAGCACAAGAAACAACATGTCTTCCTCCTTGTGGTAAAGGCATATCAATCGAGGAAGGCAACTCAGAGGGAAAGTAACCTTCCAATTCAGAGCTTGCGGTCGAGATTGGAATTCTAAAGCAAACGATCATTGAGAAGGACGTTTTGATAGGTAAACTTGACGTTCGTCTCTCAGCTGTTGAAGCTGACAACGAAGTCAAGACAAAGCAAATAACTGATCTCCAAACTCACCTTGGAGCACTGACTGTATGCTATTATGACTTAAAGAACAAACTTTATGAAGAACGTTCTAGACTAAGCCATTGTTCTGGAAATTCATGGGACTCGGCGAGTCCAAGGCAATCTTCTTAAGGATGAAGATGAACTCGACGAGTGTTCAAACAACTCGGCGAGTCAAGGACAGGACCTATGTATAAGTTAATGATGAAATAGACGAGTTGTTCATACAACTCGGCGAGTCGGATGAGGATTCAGTCAATGTTCACTTAGAAGGAAAACTCGTCGAGTCATTGCCTAACTCGACGAGTAGAGACGGGTATGAGGTCCAATGGAAGAATAGCGACTCGGCGAGTTGGCGAGCCAACTCGGCGAGTCAGGTCAACTAGAAGTTGACTTTGACTTTGACTTGGTCAGGGGTAAAATGTTCATTTTACCCTAAGGACAGTTAGCAGTGTATGGCTAAGTGTTTTGTGGGAATTTTAGCTGGAGGATTTCCGGAGCAGCAGTGGCAGCAGTCAGAGGATTCCCGCACAGTTCAACAACTACTACAAGGTGAGTTACCTTCCAGTAGCGGTGGGTCTAAGGCCACAATACCGGCCCACCAATAAGAGACGTATGATAGATGATTTTCTTTGTGATATCATCTAGGTTTGTTACTACCTGATATGTTATATGCTAGCATGATAGGTTGTATGTGACAGTAGTAGAGTTCGGTTGTTAGGACCGAAGGGTAGTCAGACACCCCAGGTACGTTTGACAGTATGTGATGATATGTTTGCATGTTGGCTTGTTATGTTATATGCGATAGAGGTAGTAGGAGGGGACTTGTCCCCGAGTTCGGTTGTTAGGACCGAAGGGTAGCTCAGGCACCCCAGATATGTCTGATAATATGTTTATGTTATGTTATATGTGATAGTAGTAGTAGGGGGTGAAATAGTCCCCTAGTTTCGGTTGTTAGAAGCGACGGATAGTCAACACCCCAGAATGGCTTGACATGGGTAGGTCGGCACCCCAGAATGGCCATACGGGTAGGTCGGCACCCCAGAATGGCCGTACCGGGTAGGTCGGGCACCCCATAAATGTCTGGCAGTATGTATGTGATGTGATTGTATGGTATGTGGTACGATGGGGGGAACTCACTAAGCTTTGTACTTATAGTTTTCAGTTTTGGTTTCAGGTACCTCTTCAGCAAAGGGGAAGGAGCTGGTGCGGTAGCAGCGCATCATATACACGCTCTTTGTTTTCCACACTATGAGATATTCTGGGATTTGTACTCTGACATTATTATGTTTTGCGATTTGGTTTTCAGATACGAGACATGTTTTATTAAATGATATGATTGGATGATATTTTGTTACAAATGTTTTGCAAATCACTTAATCAAAAATGAAATTTTTGGACGTGAAAATTTGGGTAGTTACAAGTTGATATCAGAGCCCTGGTTTGAGGGATTCAGACACACCTTCGTGGGTGTCTGGACTCAAACCGAGGGATTAAAAGATTTTATAAGAAAGTGGTTTTCTAAAGAATAAAACAGAAGAGTTTTTGAGAAAGAACAAGTGTGTGATGTGCGCGACCGGCCGAGCTCAAGTAAGTATTCCCTAAAGTACCCATACAATGTTATGCTATGTTTATCAGATTTAGTAGAACAACATGCTAGAATAGGAGTAAGGATCCAGGAATGATTCCTTATGTGCCTGCTTTATGTGCTTTAGCTTATAATAATTACATGCTAGTATTGAGTAGACAGTAGTAGGATAGCCTATTTAGGTTATGCCTGGTAATATGAGCTTAGTATTATATGCTAGTTCAGCTTCTCATTATGAGGACATATTTGCTTGAGTAGTTTTCCTGCATCTGAATGCTACTTGCTTTGTGCTTTGTGGGACTCTGAGTGATGGGAGTTAGTCATTAGGTGAATACGTCACATTACATGTGATCAGGGTTGGATAATCTCAGAGTGCTTGATTTGGCCCTATTACACAACTCTTGTTTGAGTCTAACCGTTGTAGGGACGAGTATGTTACTCGAAGGATTATCTGAGACTCGTCACATGTGATGGTATTCAGGTAATGGCTAATTGGAATTACAAGGAGGCCTTCAGCAGCTGAGGACCGGTTTGGGTGGAGTCAGAGATTTTCCCTAGGGCAAGCCTAGAATGGGCATAGTAGAGGACCAGCAGTGGTGAAAGGGATCTGGCGGAGTCAAAGCTGTCCCTGAGAAAGGTACGGATAGATGTGGAAGGTAGTATGGGCCCGTACTACTGAAAGCAGAGGAGCCGTACCCAAATTAAGGAGGGCTGAGGCAAGACCATGGAACTTGTAATAGATGTGATCCCTTTAGTGGTATCAGTATCACTAATGGTTGCCTGTATGTATTGCAGAATGGTGGTACTACGTCCGAGGCCAGCAATTGGCAGTTTAGGAGAGGGATCGAGTTTAGGATCAGGTTCTGAGCCAGTAGATGAGAGGCTATGAGAGTTCATCACGTCAGAGATCACCAGAGGCATCCTTGAGTCGACCCCCATCATTTTCGGGTCGATCAAGGAAGGGATAGTTGAGCTAATGGAGGACCGCCTCAGGGCGTTCAGGAGTTACATGGCATCTGACCAGTCAGGATCTTGCAAACTGTCGTTTAAGGACTTCAGGGGTAGTGGTGCGCCGGATTTCCATGGGGCGAAGGACCCCATTGCTGCCAGACGATGGATTGCGGACATTGAGTCTGGACAGCTGACCAGCTTCTGCCCCGAGGGGTCGAAGGTGAGATATGCAGCAAGGTGTTTAAGAGACAGAGCTAGAACACTGGTAGGAGTCTATTGGTGACTCATTGGGAGCCTCGACTATTGAGGCTATGACATGGTCGGATTTTGTGACCCGGTTCCAAGCAGACTACGGAGATTGTGGCCGAGATCACCGCCAAGTTCCGGGAGAGAGCATTGCTGGTGCCCCAGTATACGGGAGATGAGGATATGATGAGGACCCGCTATCATGACATGCTGCGAGCCGACATTCGGGAGCATGTTAGTTTTTCAGCTTGCCCTACCCTGGAGTCCATGATTTCCAGGGCAAGGGAGAGGGAGATCGATCTGGAGCATGTCCGAAAGAGGAAAGTAGAGGAGGGGCAGTCGATTGGGGCTTCGGGGAAGAAGCCCAAGGGATCAGATGGTAGGCCGAAAGGCCAGTCAGGACCGGGCCGCTGCAGGAAATTCGGCAGGCCACATGAGGGGGCATGTAGACTGGGATCGTCGGGCTGCTACAAGTGCGGCAAGACGGGGCATTTCAGCATGGATTGTACTGCCCCTACACCGGTTATTTAGACGTCTGAGTTGCTGTGTTTCCACTGTAACCAGAGGGCTACAAGAAGGCCAATCGCCCCCAGCTGATAGCAGCATCAGCGCCAGTGAAGGCGCCAACTCCAGCGACCCTATGGATCACTGATGGCCGGCAGGGCAAGGCAGAGGCTCCAGTTGTGAGGAGCCGGACATTCCAGTTGACTACCGAGGAGGCACGCGCTGCACCCAATGTAGTGACGGTTATGACTTCTTATTTATGCTGTTATGATATGTTACTGTGATTTTGAAATGTTATGTGTGTGCTCTGTTTAGGATCGTTCCATGTGAACGGTATCCCAGTTCAGGTACTATTTGATTCGGGTGCTACCCGATCATTTGTCTCTCTTGCGCTTAGCAAGAAGTTTCCTGAGTCTTCGGGCACGTTGGATTTCTCTTTAGAGGTAGAGATTGCTGATGACCAATTGGTATGAGCATCGACGATATTCCGAGACCGTGTGTTGAGATTATTCGAGGAGCTTTATCTGGTGGACCTGGTTCCCATCCCGTTGATAGGGAACAAGGTGATTATAGGCATGGATTGGTTAAGCCCAAATGGGGCAGTGATAGATTGCACACAACAGCTGGTTCGGATCAGGACCCCAAGTGGGAGAGAGTTCGTAGTTCAGGGCGATAGCCACAACAAGGACCGACATTATGTTCAGCAGCGAGAGCTAGGCGTTACCTTCAGCAGGGTTGCGTAGGATATACTGCTTATGTTATTGATACCCGAGAGGCGGGTAGGGCTACAGTGGGCGATGTGCCCGTGGTGCGAGAGTTTACGGAAGTATTCCCCGAGGAGTTTCCAGGGATACCTCCGGAGAGGTAGGTGGAGTTCAAGATCGACCTAGTCCCTGGTGCGGCTTCGATAGCCAAGGCACCGTATCGGTTGGCTCCTCCTGAGATGCAGGAGTTGTCTATGTAGCTACAGGAGCTGTTAGACAAGGGATTCATTAGACTGAGTAGTTTTCCCTGGGGAGCCCCGATTCTGTTTGTGAGGAAGAAGGACGAGTCGCACCGGATGTGTATAGATTACCGGGAGCTGAACAACGTAATGGTGAAGAACCGTTACCCACTCCCGCAGATTGATGACCTCTTTGACCAGCTATAGGGAGCATCTTGGTTCTCCAAGATTGTTCTACGTTCAGGATATCATCAAATGAGGGTCAGAGAGGAGGATGTGCAGAAGACTGCGTTTCGGACGCGCTATGGCCACTACGATTTTGTGGTGATGCCCTTCGGGCTCACCAATGCTCCTTTCACGTTCATGGACCTCATGAACCACGTGTTTCGACCGATATTAGACTGGTAAGTGATAGTGTTTATTGATGATATCTTGGTTTATTCCAAGATGCAGAAGGAGCACGAGGAGCACTTGCAGGAGGTGCTGGAGACTTTGAGGAGGGAGAACTTGTATGCTAAGTTCTCCAAGTGTGAGTTCTGGTTACACGAGGTGCAGTTCCTTGGGCATCTCGTCAACCAGAACGGGATTTCAGTGACCCAGCCAAAGTGGAGGCCGTGATGAGATGGGAGGTTCCGAAGTCTCCATCTGAGATTCGGAGTTTCCTAGGATTAGCTGGCTACTATTGGAGATTCATTCAGAATTTCTCCAAGATAGCCGTACCGCTGACCAGGCTAATGATGAAGGCTATTGTCTTTCGTTAGGGGCCTGAGCAGCAGGCCGCATTCGAGATACTAAGACAGATATTGTGCGAGGTGCCAATCTTAGCCCTGCCAGAGGTCATGGAGGATTTTGTTGTGGACTGCGATGCGTCCATCTTAGGTTTGGGTGCATTATTGATGTAGAGAGGGCATGTCATCGCCTAAGCGTCGAGCCAGCTGAAGCCTCACGAGGCGAACTACCCGACGCATGATTTAGAGCTAGGGGCTGTTGTGTTCGCCCTCAAGATTTGGCATCATTACCTCTATGGGGTTCGCTGTACGATATACACAGAACATAAGAGTTTGAGGTACCTCATGGATTAGCCGAATCTAAACATGAGGCAGCGTCGGTGGATGGACGTGGTAAAGGATTACAATTGCGAGATCCTTTATCACCCGATTAAGGCCAATGTGGTGGCCGACGCGCTTAGCCGCAAGGCAGCGCCAATCAGGGATATCTGTCTGAGGATGACAGTGGTAACTCCATTGTTGGAGCAGATTCGGGAGGCCCAGCAGGAGGCCATGAAGGAGGAACATCGGAAGAGCGAGCGGATCGTGGGGCAGGTTTCCTCCTTCGACTATGACATTCGGGGATTACTGACCCTACACCGTAGGGTATGGGTGCCATACCTCGGGGGTGTGCACCAAGTTCTGATGGAGGAGGCACACAAATCTCGGTTTTCCATTCATCCCGAGGCGACAAAGATGTATAGGGATCTTCATCTAGACTATTGGTGGCCCTGCATGAAGCAGGATGTGGCATGGTTTGTGGAGCAGTGCTTGACCTACAGGAAGGTCAAGGCTGAGCACCAGAGACCTCACGGCAAGATCCAGCCGTTGGATATTCCGCTTTGGAAATGGGAAGACATCAAGATGGATTTTATCACAAAGCTTCCCAGGACCGCACAGGGAGTGGATTCGATTTGGATCATCGTCGATCGATTGACCAAGAGCGCCCATTTTATCCCGATTCAGGAGAGTATTTCGGTCAAACGGTTGGCTGATATCTATATCAGGGAGGTAGTGGTGCGGTACGGGGTGCCAGTGTCGGTGGTTTCAGACAGGGATGTGCGGTTCACTTCCAGGTTTTGGAAGAAGTTTCATGACGAGCTGGGTACTCGTCTACATTTTAGCACTGCCTTTCACCCGCAGATGGATGGTTAGAGCTAGCGGACCATCCAGACCCTGGAGGATATGCTGCGAGCATGCGTATTAAACTTCGAAGGTAGTTGGGATACCTACCTTCCATTGGTAGAGTTCTCCTATAACAATAATTATCATACGATAGTGCGCATGCTAAGAGCATGTGACAATTGTTGTTATAATTCAAGTAAGAAGTTGATTATCCGAAACAACAAATAATGAGTAATCAATATGGTGATTAAATAAAATGTTTTATTTATACTCAAAGGTTTGGGACTATATATGATTAGTATTATTTTTGTGCTTCATCTTGCATGTTTTGACTTCCCGAATAATAAGATTATTCAAACTCTCCACAGTCGCTCAGACTTTGGAAGTACGTACATTATAGTTACTAGACTTATAAAGTGGGAGACTGTTGGATAAGTGTCTAAGCCCGTAACTATATTTGGTATGTACATGACCCGGTTGTGCATGGTCCTTTTGGGTTGCCTTCACCAAAGCAACTTGATAGAATGATTTATGGAGAAAGAGGATTAATTATGATTTATTAACATATTATATTGATTATATATTAAAGGAGAAATCATATTGTTTAATTAATATTAGTCAAGAATTAATTGATAGTTAGTTTTGTGACTAAAAGACATTAATTAAACTTTGGCGGACTGGAATTGTAATTATAAGATAATTGCAATTGGGCTATGGATCAACTTGGAACATACGTTGGACGAATTCTATGGGAAGCCCATAAGGAATTTGTCCAAGGGGTGTTCTAAAGGGATTCCATGGGCTGCTTAGGGCCTAAGCAGTCAAATTAGGGTTGCCTAGTTGAAAACCCTAATAGCCTCACTATATAAAGACCCATATGGCCCCAAAAACATGGTGAACTCTCTTGGAAGAACCCTAGGTCGTTTTTCGTGCTCCTCCTCCATCTCATAAGTCATTCTTTTGCTTGTGGTGTCTGTAAGTCATTAGACGAGTGACACTTGTGACTCTAAGCTCCAAAGACAAGAAGATTCAAGCCATTGAAGAAGAGGTAATCATCTAGATCTGATCTTATGTGATAATTTCGAGATGCATATGCTAGATTAGGGTTCTTGAGTCTTGGATGAATTGCATGTAAAATAGAGAAACCTAGATCGAAGCTTTAGGGTTTGCATGAGCACATATGATGTTCTTTTTCGCTCAAACCCATCAACAACATGACTGAACCGCCTCACCGGACCTTCAGCCTATCGAGACCGCTCTTCGGGCCTTCGGCCTGACTAGTGCGCATCGCAGGGCTTCAGTCTATCCAGACCACCCTGGGTTTGTTGCCATTCAGCACAATTTAGGACCACCTGAACCCAACCATACACATATATGTCAATCGACAAGCAAGCACAGATCGTACAGATCAATAAGTATAGTATCATACTATCTACCAGGATTCAGATCAACAGATCACTACAGTACTCAATCATACAATAATCAGGATAACAATCCAAGGGGGCAACATTGGTGCCTTCGATCCATAAGTATAGTGAGGAAAAATCACCTCACACTGACGTATCAAATAGAACCTCCAACCGCTAGCTCACAAAAACCATGAACTATCATAATAAATAAACGTCAATTAATAATCAGATTATCACCACAAATCCCTTAGCCATAATTGTCCGTTAACTCTTCCTTTACTGGACCAAATCCAAAGTCCAAACATTTATCCAAAATGGTCCAATTATACAAGGCCCATAATTGGCCCAATTTTCCAAATTGGACCCAACTCCATAATAGACCTCATCCTAAGGTCCAAATTCCTAACTTGCCCAAAATACTCCTACTTAGAAATTCCATTAAGGGCCCAAGCCAAACTGGCCCATAGATGGCCCAAATCCGAAGCCCAACTTGCAAAAGCCCAACAGATGGCATACGATGGGCGTACCCCAAAGTTATGCAGGGCGTACGCGAGCCTCGCATTGACTGGAAATGGCGCGGTAACCGCGTACGTGGGGCGTACTCCCTTCTATGCGGGGCGTACCCTCGAAGAGTTCGAACTTCAATAAATGCTTAATGCCCTAAGCACTTAAGCCCAAACTTTAGATCCATGGTCCAAATGCACTTTAGAGTCATAAAGTTTCCAACTTTATGACTTTAGACGTCCAAAAGTTCTTAATACAAGATCTTAGACTACTAAGACCTTTCTACAAAATGTGTGGGACACTTCTAGCCATTAGGAACTCATTTTTATGATTATGGACCCCTCCAAGGGTCTGAAAGTACAACTCAAATCATCCAGAACATGCCATGTTCGAAATGGAGCATTTGGGACCAAAAAGAAGCAATAAAGAACCCCATAAGAGATCTATCAAAACAACCATAAAGGTATGAGCTTTAAACCTTTGGATGATGAAAAAGGAAGCCAAAACCCCAGATCCAAGCCTTCCTTCACGTTCTCAAGCTTGTTGATGCACTTCCTTTGATTCTAAAACACCAAAGACAAACTTTAAGGCTCTCACTCTCACTAAAGGGGCTAGGGTTTTGCAAGAACAACTGAGGGAATTGGAGGCTGAAAGGATAAGTGCACTTGGTCTATAATGATGGTTAAATTCTCCTCTAACCCTAAATTTTTGGGTTTCACTCGGACACTAGTACGCTCAGTATACATGTGTGTACGCCCAGCATACTAAGGCGCGCCCTAGTACGCTTAACGTACCCACATGTACACGCATCGTACATCTCATGCCCTCTAAATTTTCCAAAATGCCACTAGGGCTCCTTAGGACTAACTCTAAGGACCAAAATGTCACAAATGAAATATCAAGAAAAGGATTCAAAAATATCTGCAAATCCGGGATATTACAACTCTCCCCCACTCGAACTAGACTTCATCCTTGAAGTCTGCCGCAACAAATAAATCCAGATATTCCTCCGCATTTTAGCATTCGGCTCCGAGGTCCACTCGGATCCCCTCCGATGCTGCCACTGTACCTTTACCAAAGGTACCTCCTTGCTACGCATAACCTTCACCTTCCTTTCTAGAATAGCTACTGGCCTCACGACATAGTTTAGGCACTCATCCACCTAAATATCATCCAATGATACCACTGCATGCTCATCCAAAATGAACTTCCGCAACTGCGACACGTGGAAAGTGCTATGAATCTGACTGAGCTCCTCATGAATATTCAATCTATAAGCAACCTTGCCAATCCTGAAAATAACCTGGAATGGTCCAATTAAATCGGGGGCCCAACTTCCCCCTCTTCTTGAAGCGAATCACACCTTTCCAAGGTGAGACCTTAAATAACACCATGTCACTGACCTGAAACGCCAACTCAGATCGACATCGGTCAGCATAGTTCTTCTGTCGACTCTGAGCAGTCTGCAACCTCTGCCTAATCTATTGAATCATCTTTGTAGTTTGTAGAAGCACTTCGGTATGACCCATGGCCCTATGACCAACCTCCCCCCAACAGACTGAGATACGACATGTCCGCCCATACAGAAGCTCAAAAGGCGAGGCACCAATACTGGAGTGGAAACTGTTATTGTAGGAGAAATCTGCAAGAGGTAGTTAGGAGTCCCAGCTCCCACAAAAATCAATAACACATGCATGTGGCATATCCTTGAGAGTCTGAATGGTCCGCTCACTCTGTTCGTCGGTTTGTGGATGATAAGTTGTGCTGAAATGCAGCCTCGTGCCCAGTTCCTGATGGAACTTTTGCAGAAAATGGGAGGTAAACCAATCATCACGGTCTAAAACAATGGAAACCAGAACCCCATGGTGAGCAACGATCTCACGGATATACACATCGGCCAATTTCTCGACCGACGAGCTCTCCCGAATTGCCAGGAAGTGGGCACTCTTGGTCAATCGATCCATGATGAACCAAATATTATCAAATCCTCTTGCCGTCTACGGCAACTTGGTGATGAAATCCATTGAAAACTGCTCCCATTTCCACATTGGAATCTCCAGAGGTTACAGCTTGCCATGCGGCCTCTGATGCTCAGCCTTGACCATCCTGCAGGTCAATCACCTCTCCACATAGCAAACGATCTCTCTCTTCATACACGGCCACCAATAACTCAATCTCAGGTCCTAATACATCTTGGTGGCCCCCGGATGAATTGGAAAACAAGACATATGAGCCTTCTCCAGCACAATCTGCCTGACTCCACCATACACAGGAACCCAAACCCGACCACAACAAGTCAATAATCCACGACTGTCCGAAACAAATCTGGTGATCTCACCCCAAATCATCTCAATCTTCCAATTCTCCTCTCCAACACCCTCATTCTGAGCCTCCCTAATCAAAACCACATGTGGAGAATCCACGAATATTTTCATACATGCCACCTTAACAGAAGGTTCAGCCAACTTACGGATCAGGGAATCTGCCACCACGTTCTCTTTACCCAGATGGTAAAGGATCTCATAGTCATAATCCTTAACTACATCCAGCCACCTGTGTTGCCTCATGTTCAGGTACAACTGATCCATAATATGCCTCAAAATCTTGTGATCCGTGTAGATAGTACATTGGACCCCGTAAAGGTAATGCCTCAAAATCTTGAGAGCATAAACCACCGCTCCCAAATCAATATCATGTGTAGGATATCTCATCTCATGTGGCTTCATCTGTCGCTAAGCATAAGCTATTTCTCATCCTCTCTGCATGAGGACTGCTCCTAAGTCGGTGAAGGATGCATCAAAGAAAACAACAAATCCTCAATTTCCTCCGGGAGGGTCAAGAATGGGGCCTCTTAAAGTCTTTGTCAAAGGGTCTCAAATGCGGACTCTTGCTTAGGGCCCCACCGGAAATCCACCCCCTTCTTCGTCAGATGAGTGAGGGGTACTAAAATCTTGATGAAATCTTGAATAAATCTTCGGTAGTACCCTGCCAAACCCAGAAAACTCCTGGTATCCGAGGGAGACATCGGGACCACCCACTGCATCACTGCCTCAATTTTGATGAGATTGACCAAAATCCCATCGTGGTTAACGAGGTGTCCAAGGAACTGAACCTCTCATAACCAAAACTCGCACTTCAAGAACATAGCATAAAGCCGTTCTCACTTCAAAACCCCCAGGAGCTCACGAAGATTCACCGCACGCTGCTCCCTGGTCTTGGAATACACCAAGATATCATCAATGAACACAATAACAGAGCGATGGAGCATTGGCATGCATACCCGATTCATCAAATCCATAAATATTGTATGTGCATTGGTGAGCCCGAATGACATCACCACGAGCTTGTAATGCCCATAACGAGACCGGAAGGCGGTCTTCTCCACGTCCTTCTCCCTCGCCCTGACCTAATGGTACCTAGACCTCAGGTCAATCTTGGAGAACCAATATGCTCCCTGCAACTGATCATCATCAATCACTGGAAGGGTATAACGGTTTTTCACCATGAACTTGTTTAGCTCCCTATAATCAATGCACATCCGGTGCGAACCATCTTTCTTTTTGAAAAAAAGAATTGGTGCCCCCCACGGAGAACTGCTTGGATAGATGAACTGCTTGCCTAGCAGCTCCACAAATGAGACGACAGCTCCTGCATCTTAGGCGGTGCCAATTGGTATGGTGCCTTCGCAATAGGGGTCGCACCTGGCACAAGGTTCATCCTGAACTCGACTTGCCTCTCAGGAGGCACACCGGGTAACTCCTCCGGGAATGCATCATCGAACTCCCTGACAACCAGGACATCAACCACTGACACCTGATCTCCAACTTGCGTATCCACCACATAAGCCAAATAATCAGCACATTCGTGTTGAATATACTGCCGAGCCCCGGCTACCGAACAAAATCGTGAACCCAACCTGGTGCCCTCTCCATAAATAACCAGTTCTCCCCCACTTGTGGTTCAAACTACCACACGCTCGCCCTCTCAATCGATCATGGCACTGAAATGGCTCAGCCAATTCATACCCACGATCACGCAGACACCTCCCATAGGAATCAGAATCAAATCGATCGGAGAGGATACCCCGAAGATCTCTAGGACGTAACCATGATAAACCGAAGAAGCAGAAAACCAGTGTTCTTTGGGGATAGAAACTCGCAACGGACACTCCAACTCCCCCATAGTCAAAACAAACTCCCCACTAAAGGATCGAGAAACAAAAGACCGACTCGTACCCGAGTCAAACAACACTAAAGCAGGTAAGTAGTTCACTAGGAACGTACCTACAGAGGTACAAACATATATGCGTAAAACAAACATAATCAATAAGATAAGGGATAGAAACATACCAGTCACAACATCTGATGCTTTCCTGGCCTCCTCGGCAGTTAGCTGAAAAGTGTGACCTCGAGACCTCAAGTGCTCCGACCTACCCTGACTCCGGTCAGTTATCCTCAATGTAATTGGCGTAGGAGCCTGCGCTGGCTTAGCGGTGAGCAACGAACAGTTGACCTTCACATGCCCAAACTTATCCCAATGATAGCAAATCCTCATACTCTAAACCGAGGTGGACCGGTGGCACTCCCTTGCATAATACCCCTCCTTGCCACATTTGTGGCACCTACTACTAGATCGACATGCACCGATGTGAACCTTTCCGCACTTCCCACAAGTGACTTTGAGCCAATTCGGCGTCGGCTGTGACTGGTTCGTGACCTACCTCTGCTCTCTCAACTAAAACTCTATCTCAAGCTCACGCCGTCGGGCGTCCTCCTGCAACTCCAGCAACGTATCACACCATTGAGTAGAAAATAAACCCTCTGAAGTCCATTTTGAGCATGCTCAGATAACGGGTCATCTGAGCCTGCTCTAAGGCATACTCGAAGAAAAAAATCGCCCTCTCAATAAACATTTGTGTGATCTCAGTCATCGAATTCGATCCTTGCCTCAGGTCTAAAACCTCCTAAGCCAACCTCTCTTGCTCGACACGTGGGATGTAGCAAGTGCGGAACATCTCCCTAAACTGATCCCAAGATACCGTAGACCTCTGCTCATCAGAGTATGATCTCGTAACGAGTCTCCACCAATCCATCGCCCCGAACCTTAGAAGGTTTAGAGCGCACCTGACCTTTTGGTAAGCATGGCATGAACAAGTAAAGAAACATCCCTCTACATCAGATAGCCACCTCATGGCTATAATCGGGTCCTAAACTCCATTGAAAGTTGGGGGCTTTGTATTATCAAACTCCTGATACTTAAAGGCTCACCCTGTCCCAACACATGCAGCCACCATGGTTGTGAAGGCTACAACAATAGTAGTCTCAGCAATGGCTGCATAACGGTCGTCAAAGAACTCCATCATCGTAGTCTTGATAGACCTGAACATCTCTGGAATCTGGCTCTATACAATAGCATGCACCTCCTCATGGAGGATTCTCCTGATCCTGGCATCCAACTCATCTGATCCCATCTTCCTGTCAGTCCCTGGTCCCGAACTGGATCCAATCTCAACTCGCCTCGTAGTCACCATATTGAAAATACAAAAGAAAGACATCAAATAATCCACTTAACTAAACAAGGAACCAACTCTTAATGAATCCCTAGGGGTTGCAACTTCCTTGCTATACAGACGGGTCCTGTCCTTTCAGTAGTACTGGCCCATACTAACTTCTACACCTTCCCGTGTTTGTCTCAAGGATCATCACAACTCCCTAACAAAACTCATACCATATAAAAACACTTGATCCTCACTCCCTAGAGGAAATGCTAAACATCTCACGACTGGCCGACTGACCCCAAACGACTCATCCATGAAACTTCCACCAACCCTATAGCACTCGTATATGCTAGCCATACATAACATTGGACTCTATATACATTCGAATATCGGTTCCTACCCTAAGCCCTTCATTAAATAAGAATAAGAAGTAAGGCTAAACAAAACATTCTGACGCGATAAGATCTTAGTTATGTATAACCATGATGCATACACTAAGGAACTACAATAATGATGCCAAGTCCATAATAGAAAAGATCCTAGGCTATCAAGCATCATATAATTAGGCAATTCTATCATGAAATTCCTGAAGTTCCCTAGCCTATTACTAGCATGTTGTTCTAACATATCACAATAACAAACAATAGTATGGTTTTTTGGGGTCTACTTATTGGCTTCGGCTGATCGTACACACCGCATCCTCCTTGAGTATTTTGAAAACCATTTGAAAATTTTCATTTTACAAAAAAAATCCTTTTCATTAGTTTGAGACTGGATTCACACGAGTGTTTCTCTAATTCACGCAAACCAAGGCTCTAATACCAACTTGTAACACGCATCATTTTTTTTTTTGAAATTTTAAGCTTTTTAAATAAACACAAAACCATATGTTAGGACATAAATTGTCATTTATACTTTGCTTTTCATAAGCTATTAGAGTTCCCGGTCAAGGACCGAAATCCCCTTGAGTTCCTTGTAATTCAACCAAAATCGCATGTGATTTCGGTTAGGCTTTATATTGTTTTGTTTATGTTTTGGGCTTAGGCTTGGATATTAGGCCTAGGTATATATAGTGTTATTTAGGCTTGAAAACCAGTGAGAAGTGAGTAAGGGAAGTTCTAGGGTCTGCCATATGATGGATTTTATACTAACATTCCTATGTGTGCATGCAACCCTAGATACGGATCTATGTTTTCACAATTAGGATACAACATTATGAACACAAAAGAAACCTAGCATGCTTCTAGTAATTTCGAAAAGCATAAATAAGAATGGAATACATACCTCTTGTTGTTATGTTTTAATAACAACTTGTATCATGAATCTTCTTGTCTTTGAAAGCAAGTACCACAAGTGTAGTACCTCTAATCGCTCAGAAACACCAAGAGCAAATGGAGAGGCAATAGAGAGAAAGGGAGAGAGAGAGGTATGAAATTCGGCTCTAGGAACCCTAGGTATCAAGTGGCTGAATTTCTTATGCAAGAGGTCTTTATATAGGTGTAGGAATTAGGGTTTCAGTTATTATCCTTATCTGGTTGCTTAGCCACCAAGCAGCCCAAAGGATAACTCCAGAAGCCCTATCTTTGGACGAATTCTAAGGCCTTTAACCCCTTGAATTCGTCCACCCTATCCTATAGGGTGTCCTTGCCCAACTTTGTAACTATCACATAATTACAGTTCAATCCCCCTAGTTCAATTAACTTCTTTTGATCACAAAATTAATTCTTAATTAATTATTGACCAATGTTAATAAAAACAAATATGATTTCTCTTTTAATATATTATTCTTATAATATATAAACCGTAATAACCTCTTTCTCTATTATTTCTCCAGTCAAGATGCTTTGGTGAAGGCAACCCAAAAGGACCATGCACAACCGGGTCAAGTACTTACCAAATATGGTTATGGGCTTAGACACTAATCTAACACCATATGCATTGGACGTGAGTTTAGAGAGATCTAGGGAGAGAACAATGTGTAATCAACATTTTATGTACCGGACTAATTAATCTAATAGTGTGCATTAAAGATTAACCTCTTCTTCTTATTTCATATTACATCTTGCATCATTCACTTGATTAGGATTCTGCACCATCAAGTGAATCCAATTGATACGTCATAGCAATTTCGGGACTTACAATTGGTATCAAAGCTAACTATATTAGTTCCCTTCACCACAGATTTAATAGTGTCAGCTCCATCTGCACCCTGGTTATTGACAAAGGCATTCTTCGATAAATTAGCAATTAGGTCCTTGAAAACGGCTGGATTTAAACGTAATGAGTGAGAAATTCTACATTTATTCAAGCCCACAATCATTGATTTGAACTTTGGATGAGCAGCAGGAGGATCCATAAGAAATCCAACAACATTGTGATTTTTGAAAATTTTTAATTGATTTTCCATTTATCTGCACCAAAAAAATCAAATAAGGATATATAAAAACTTAAAACTTAAAATTTATTTTCTCTAAAATCCAAATTTTATTAAAATTGGATTTCGGGTCTAAGATTGTTTAGGGTTGGTCAAACTTTATTTTTCAAGTCAGATGTCTAGCGTTTACGGAAAAACTTCATTTTGACGAAGAGCATTTACGGTTGACCAAGGAAGTTTACGGATGGATTATGGTTTGACCACGTTTACGGATGTACTTATGGTTTACGGACAAAGACAAGTGGATTATGGTAGGGTGCGAATCAGTCTGGGGACTCGAAAACAATCCGACGATTCGTATTGTACAACATCCGCCATAAACTACCGCCAGTGAATCGGAAACCATCATTACGAGCCTAAAAATAACTCAAAAACATAGTAAGACTTTAAAAAAGATTTTCGATCAAAGCATACCTAGAGAAAATTTAAATAGCTTGAGTGAAATTTAAAGATTTTTTAAATAACCATAATGTGTTCTCGATGAACTGTTGAGGGTTTTCGCAGAGATTTAATGGCAAAGAGGGTTTCGTGAAATGAGGTGAAAAGGAAAAATCATACCTTTTATATAAAAAAAATTGAGTTTACAGTCCATGGGCCTAAAAATGATACAAAAAAAAAAACAAAAGAAAATAAACAAATGTGAAAATCAAAATGCAAAATAAAAATTAAATAAATTTAGAAAAATAAACACACTTTTAATGAGAGTAAAATTAAAAAAATTTGCAAAACGAAAGTAAAATTTAAATAAACTACAAAAATACTTTGACAAAAGAGTAAAAGCAAGAACAATTTTTTATTTTCATTTGTTTCATTTTTATAGTTATCCCCCTAAATTTGTGCATAGAGGAAAACTATGAACAAATTTAGCAAAAACAAAATGATAACTAACTTCAAAACTAAAAACAATGAGAATGACCTTCAATTTAGACTTTCAATTTAGACTTTTAGAATTGATTTTTCAAATTTGACTTTCAAGTTTGATGTAACGACCCAATTTTCAAGTCAAAAATTTTCATTTTTAATTAAAAACTTTGCAAAACATTTGAAAATAAACAACTTCGAACATATCATTTCTTAAAACATGTTACATGTCTGAAACCAACACATGGAATCAACCATAGTGTCAGAGTACAAATCCCAGAACAATCCCTTAGTACGGAAAACAAGAGGTGTGTATGATGTGCCACTACCGTACCAACTCCTTCCCCTTTGCTGAGGAGGTACCTAAAAACCAAAACTATAAACCGTAAGCACGAAGCTTAATGAGTTCCCCCACAATACCTCATACCGTACAATCATACAATGAACAGCTAGGAGATACGGGCCTCGCCCACACTCATGGAGATACAGGCCTCGCCCACACTCCGCTATCTGGGTGATACGGGCCTCGCCCACACTCCACTATCTGGGAGATACGGGCCTCGACCACACTCCACTATCTGAGAGATACGGGCCTCACCCACACTCTGCTATCTGAGAGATACGGTCCTCGCCCACACTCAGCTACTTAACCATAACATACAAGTATCACACAGACAACGAGTATAAGCAATTCTATCATACGGGAATATAACATAATCAAACTCAACTATGAGATACGGGCTCTGCCGACACTCCGATACTAACATATTGTCTATACGGGCCGACCTTGGTGCCTTAGACCCGTTCCTACTGGAAGGAAACTCACCTCGAAAAGTAGCTACTACTAGACGTCTGACTGCTGCACTGGTAATCCTCCGACTACAAATCCATGAACATATATTAGCCACTCATAAATACCCTTAGGTCAATTTGATTGACCAACCCCTGGTCCAAGGTCAAGTCCTTGGTCAAAGTCAACTTCCAGTTGACTAGACTCGCCGAGTCATGGCACAGACTCGACGAGTCCTTCTCCTACTAACCCGGTCCTACTTGCCAAGTCCCTCTTCCCACTCACTGAGTCACCCATAACTCACTACTCGGGAATATAGGACCGGCTCGCGATCCGACTCTCCGAGTCCAAGAACAACTCGCCGAGTCCCCACGAGCAGATCTATTACTCGCTTCCAAATCTTTACCATAGCATTCCTTATGAGGATTTGGGTTTCTGGGACTATTGCTACATGTTAAATTGCTAATTCCGCGTGCAGATACGAAGGGTTGGACCTTCAACACTTAAACCCCTCTTACTCAGTAACAGTTCATATGACTCGCCGAGTTTGAAGAACAACTCGTCGAGTTCCAGGAAATCTTCATAGGACTCGCCGAATTGTTCTTCCAACTCGCCGAGTCTAAGACCATCTTCATAGAACTGGCTGAGTTCCACTTTGGGACTCGGCGAGTCCCTTCGACCCACTTCCCATATAGACCAAAACTGGGACATGCAACGCTTCTAAACCATAGATCTATGCTCCTAGGGCATGCTTATCACGTAAAGTTGCAAACTTTACGTGCAGGCATTGCCCCATAAGCTCAAAAAGGCAAATCCAAGCTCTTTAAGAGGTCATACACTCAATAGGGACCTCAATAACCCCAACCACAAAGACTTTACACTTCCAAGATTTCCATAAGGTCCAAATCTGAAGTCCTTTCAGAACATAGACCATAACACATGGAGCTTGAGGTTTTAGGGCTTGAAAACCACTAATTTGGGACAAAAAGGGGATCTAATGAACTAATGATCAAGGTAAGAACTTTTCTACCTGAATGGAAGCTTCTCATAGTGTATATTCCGGATTTACCTCCCCTCCTTGCACACTTCAACCTCTTCCTTGTTCTTCTAAGCTCCAAACCTTCTTCATAAAGCCAAAATCACACTCAAGAACAATATGGGGGCTAAGGTATCGCTGTACAGCTCTCTGGAAGTGTTAGGGACAAAGGAGGCCAAGTTAGAGCGTTTAAATAGGGTGCAAACACCCGAATTAGGGTTTTTGCCCAAACAGGGTCTACTCGCCGAGTCCGGGGGCCGACTCGCCGACTCCAAAGCTTAGACACCGCGTCTCATCCCGCTTCTACTCGGCGAGTTGGTCCTTCAACTCGCCGAGTCCAAGGCAAAATGCATAATTAAGAAATATTAATTACAACGATTACGTATCAGGAACCAGGTGCTACATTTGATTTTTCAATTTTGACTTTCAAATTTGACTTTTACGTTTTACTTTCTAGGTTGACTTTTTAAGTTTGACTTTCAAGCTTGAATTTCAAGGTTTTTTTTTTTTTTTTTTTAATAATAAAAGGGCATATTTTTGGGGTTTCTTAATCGGTGCTATTTTCGGTAAATTATTATTTTTGGTGAATAATGAGTTCCTCAATCACCAAGGTTAATGAAACTTCATGTTCTCAGTCCTGTGAAGCTACAATTAAACTTTATCGTGATCAACTTGATTTATTAATTATGGAATTTGAGGAGCTTAAATATGAAGGATATACTCTCAGAAAGGCCCAAAAACCTTTAAAAGAACAATTAGAGGCCCAAACCAAAGACCTAAAAAGAATTGAGGAAGAATATAGTATTAAATGTGAACAATATAACTATGCTCAAGTGGATATTGCTAATCTAACTGTCGATCTTGATGCATTAAAAGCTAAATATAAAGATGATGAATTTAACTTTAAGAAATTTGACGTTTTAAGTGAGGTAGTTGTGTCCATCATAGAAAAACAGTTATAATTTAAAGATAATCAGAATAAGGGTCTATGGTATCACAACGTTCCACCTCTGTTCAACGATAACTATAACCCCCCCCCCCCCCCCCCCCGAAACAAATGAGGTAAAGACATTCGATCAGTTTGGCCCACCCCATGTATTAGCTTCAGTTAAGAATGAACAATCTGGACCAACTGAGAATATTGAGGTGAATGATACTAATGTTTCTACCTCATGAGCAGAGCAGGTCACTATGCAAGATGGGTATGAGCAGAACACAAATAACTATTGTTCTACTGAAAATGATTCAAAAGCTTTTGATGAGGTGAGAAATTCTAATTCTTCTACTTCATATGCAGATAAAGAAGTAGTGCAAGATGAGAGTAAGCAAAACAAAGTCAATTCTGAGTCTGCTAAAAGTATTTCAAAATCTTGTGATGATGACACTCACGCTATTGAAAAATCCAAGCCACAAAAGTCTGCCAAGCAGTCTAACAAATGTTCTTGTGCTTGTGCTTGTGCTTGTGCTTGTGCTTGTGGAAGTTCTTCTAAACAAACTTTTAACGGAAAAGGACCAAGTCACTACGTTAAAAGACAGACTTGCTTTAACTGTGGGACTCCAGGTCACATTGCCAGAAATTGACCATATCGTGTATATGTTCCTTACTATGCACAAGGTTGACAGAACGCGCCAAGAGGAAGATCCTCCAAAAGAAACCCTTCGAGATCACATTCAAAAAATGGTGACTGGAATGCTAAGAAGGGCAAGAATCAAACTCCCAAGATCAAGAATGGAATGTCGGACAAGAAGCCAAATTCTAGAGATGGTTTAGTTAAACGAAGATTGGTTAATTCAAACTCATCTCGGCGTTCGGTTTCAAGTTCTAAATCGGGTTATAAGGCATCCATCCGATCAAACAAGGAATAGGTTAAACCCAACTACAGATGGCTACCAAAGGTTCGCACTCCCAAATCATCTAATGATTCTAACATTTCTTCATCTGTTGTGTCTAATAAACAAGATATGTCATGGGAGAATGTACCTTCTGTAGATGATAATGGTCAACCCAACTTCAAAATGGACTGCGTTCCAAAGACCAACTAATGATGCACTCTATGCTAGAGTAGTCATGGAGGAATATCATCAGACTTCAGTTTGTTGATAGTGGCTGTTTCAAGCACATGATAGGGGACATCTCTCAACTATACAACATTCAAAACTTCAGTTGAGAGTATGTGTCCTTTGCGGGAAAAGAAGAAAGAAGAGGATCACAAATGGGGATCGTACTTAACAATGTGAAGACTTTTTTGATCTGTTCAGGAATTGAAACATAGCTAAGGTTGAATGTGTTGCTAGATATGTGTGCTACTCTCAGATCATCTGGATGCAACATACATTTCTGATTTACGGTTTGAGCTTTCTTCTCAATACTCTAAGTTTTTCATAAAATGATTCGTTTTGGAGATTTTTTTTTTAAATTTGCACATTTATTTTGTTTCCATTCATCCCCATGCTCAAATTAAGGGGGAGAAATCAAAATACAAAAAAATAAAAAATACAAAAATACAAAAATATGTTTTCTTTCGTAAGTATTTTTGGGAGGTGATATGAGATTTAGTGATAAAGGGCAAGTTAAATTGCCAGACAACTTTGATCCTAAAAGTTTTTGTTTTGTTAAATTAGCATTTTATTTCTGATTTTCGTAAATTTGTTCATATTGTCTTATACGCACAAATTAAGGGGGAGAATTAAAAAAAATCATAAAATTTAAAAATCCAAAAATATGTTTATTTTTGTTTTTTAGTTTCTTTTTTCAAAAAAATCAAAAACCCAAAATTATTTTATTTTTCATTTTAATTTTATATCTTAGTTATTTTTATTGTGTGCTAAGTTTATTTTTACTTTTGTTTTTTATCTCAAAATTATTTTTTTCTTGAAATGTGAATTCTTAAGAAGAAGAGACTCAAGGAGATTGTATCGGAATATTTTGAGCAAGGAAAAAAAACTTGAAAAGGAGAAAGGAATTGACGGAAGTTTCAAATGCGAATGATTGATACTTTCATACTGAGATATATACCAATCTTGATAGGAGTCTTCGCATCAAATGTTAATGATCAAAAGACATTTTCAGCATGACTAATTTGAAACTCCCAACCGTTCTTCACCCATTTCTTAATTTTCTCCATTAAATCACTTCCACGTACCGGTACCCCTTGTGGTTCGAGTATAAAACAACTTGGCTGAGGGTTACCAAAAATTTTGTGTTCATGATCTTAGAAGTCATTGTCACCATGATTCTAAGTGAAACCCAAAATCTGAAATCCATCCATTTCTGAATTGACAATGAACATTTTAATGTTTTAGATATTTTCACCAATGAAATTGACGGATAATGGTTCATATCTGGTGTGACACTGTGCAAAATGTCATTTAGGCAGTTTCTTTCTAAGATTGTCAATTTGGTCTTGTCAGCCTTCTTTACCTACAAGCTATCACGGCAACTGGGCGATGAACTCAACAGGGAAACATATATCGTTGAACGTCTCGCCAACGGCCAAGTTAACTTGTTAACTTGAAAAAATGTATTGAGATCTTTGATCAAGGATATATAGGGGCTAACATCAAACTAGCCACGAGTAGTACTCCGATACTCAACAAATCGTAGTGCGTTCCTCCATGTTCACATAGATACTGCGAGAAGTCTACATCTGAGCCAAGGTTGGGTCCTTAAACAACTTTGGTGGAAATGGTCTTTATGATTATGTGATTTAAAGGGACTTTTTACTCATTTGTTACTTTTCAAGGCACAACGGTGATCATTAAAGAACATTAATTCGAAGGAACATGAAGTGAAGATCATCTTTCAACACCAAATCTTTCAACCCCAAAAGCAAGGTGAAGCTGTATTTGAAGATTATGTAACAAGTTGCATTTAATCCTCCTTAATCAATTTGCTGCTATCTATGTACATGTTGAAGTGATATAGAAGAATCGGTATCTCTGTTATTTTGTCTAAAGTGTTTCAAAGCTGAAATTGCAGATTTTCAAGAACCTTTACAAGAAGCCTCCACAACCAATGTGATTTCAAATTCAAATCTTTAAAAGAAGTCCAACTGTTCAAGATAAATTCATTCATGCAAGCATTCATATGTTCATCTTGAAGTTGTGAAGAAATCGAAGATTAGAGCTAAAAGCCAAAGATCAAGAAAGACTGAAAAGAAAAGAAAGCAATAAACCAAGGGGGAAATTGTTAGAACTAAATTATGGTTTATTCTTAGTGAAAAGAAAGCTATAAACCAAAGGGAGATTGATAGGTCATAAATTGTGGTTTATACTTTGCTTTTCATAAGCTATTACAGTTCTCGGTCTAGGACCGAAATCCCTTGAGTTCCTTGTAATTGGACATAAATCACATGTGATTTCGGTAAGGCTTTATATTGTTTTGTTTAGGTTTTGGGCTTGGGCTTGGTTACTAGGCCTAGGCATATATAGTGTTATTTAGGCTTGAAAATCAGTTAGAAGTGAGTAAGGGACGTTCTAGGGGCTGCCATATGCATTAGACTTGAGTTTAGAGAGACCTAGAGAGAGAACAGTGTGTAATCAACATCTTATGTACCCGACTATTCAATATAATAGTGTGCATTGAAGATTAACCTCTTGTTCTTATTTCATATTACATCTTGCATCATTCACTTGATTGGGATTCTGCACCATCAAGTGAATCCGATAGATACATCATAGCAATTTCGGGACTTACACCATCCTTCATTAATTTGTTTTCAAAATAAGTTTCATATCAGAGTTTTTCCAGAAATCATAACACAAAACATGGGGAGATGCATGATCAAGACTGCTCCTTCCCACGATCATCTGAAGTACCTGAAACATACTCAAAAACTGTAAGCTCAAATCTTAGTGAGTCTTCCCCAAAATACCACCACATAAACATAACCAACAATAACATGCACATAGAGCCTACAATATGACTGGACTGCCTCACAATCCTTCAGTCTATCTAGACCGCTCTGGGTTTGTTGGCCTTCAACATAAAGCTTGACCGCCTCAACCAAACCACACACACATATGTCGATATATATAAACATATAATATCAATCAACAAACAAGCGTAGATCATACAGGTCAATAAGCATTGTATCATCCTGTCTACCAGGATTCAGATCAACAGATCACTACAATACTCAATCATATGACAATCAAGATAACAATCCAAAGTGGCCGGTATTGGTTCCTTCGACCCACAAGTATAATGAGGAAAACTCACCTCACACTAAAGTGTCAAACAGAACCTCCAGCTTCTAGCTCACAAAACCTCAAACTATCATAATAAATAAACCTCCAATTAATAATCGGATTATCACCTCAAACCCCTTATCCCATAATTGTCCATTAACTCTTCCTTAACTGCGCCAAATCCCAAGTCCAAACCTTGATCCAAAAAGGTCCAATTATACAAGGTCCCTAATTGGCCTAATTTTCCAAATTGGGTCCAACTCCCTAATAGACCTCATCCTAAGGTCCAAATCCTTAACTAGCTCAAAATGCTCCAGTGTAGAAAGTCCATTAAGGGCCCAAGCCAAATTGGCCCATAAATGGACCAAATCTGAAGCCCAACTCGCAAAAGCCCAACATAAGTCGTATGTTGGGCGTACCCCGAAGTTATGCAGGGAGTACGCAAACCTTTCATTGACTGGAAATGGGTGCATTGACCGTGTACGCAGGGTGTAGTCCCTTCTACCATAAAGGTATGACCCGAAGTTATGTAGGGAGTACGCGAACCTCTCTTTGAGTGGAAACTTAAGCACTTAAGCCCAAACTTCAGATCCATGGTCCAAATGCACCTTAGAGTCATAAAGTTTCCAACTTTATGACTTTATATGTAAAAAAGTTCTTAATACAAGATCTTAGCCCATTAAGACCTTTCTACCAAATGCATGGGACACTTCTAGCCATTGGGACCTCATTTTTATGATTAAGGACACCTCCAAGGGTCTGAAAGGACAACTCAAATCATTCAGAACATGCCATGTTCATAACGGAGAATTTGGGATCAAAAAGAACTAATAAAGAACCCCACAAGAGATCTAGCAAAACAAACATAAAGGTATGAGCTTTTTACCTTTGGATAATGAAAATGAAAGCCAAAATTGCATATCCAAGCCTTCCTTCACGGTCCCAAGCTTCTTGATTCACTTCCATTGATTCTAAATATCCAAAGACACACTTTAAGGCTCTCGCTCTCACTCAAGGGGCTAGGGTTTTGTAAGATTAATTGAGAGACTTGGAGGTTTAAAGGATAAGGGCACTTGGTCAATATTGATGGTTAAATACTCTTTAAACCCTAAAATTTAGGGTTTCACTCGGACACTAGTACGCTCAGCGTACATATGTGTACGCCTAGCATACTAGGGCACGCCCTAGTACGATTAGTGTACTCATATGTATGTGCATCGTACATCTCCTACCCTCTAAAGTTTCCAAAATGCCACTAGGGATCCTTAGGGCTAACTCCAAACAACTCCAAGGACCAAAATGTCAAAAATGTAATATCAAGGAAAGGATTCGAAAATACTTGCAAATTCGAGATGTTACAAAATTTAAACAGTGTAATCTGATATTAAAATGCCATTGATAAGATTCAATGAATCTTAAGTGATCTAGGAGTTTCATGCTAGATTGAAATTGGTAAAGTTGTATTACCTACCTTGATAAATTCACATTACGACATTCCTTTTCTTTGTTGTGAATTGTATTTTGGATCCTATCCTTGAATTTTTATTTAGGTTAAAATATTAAGGATTTATATCAATAACTAAAAACTATGTTTCTTTATATAGATGTCTGGAAATGGTGAACTCGTTGCTACTCAAGTCGGCTCCTCCAACTCAAACTTCTCTCTACTCTTGATCTTGTTAAAAGTGAAGCTCATTGGTCCCAACTACATGGACTGGATGAGGAACTTGAATATGACTCTTTTATATGAGGGTAAGGCATATGTCCTTAAAAATCCTGTTATCAAGATTGATCATTCCACCGCTACTCTTGAGGAAATTACCTCATACTGCAAACACTCTGATGATGCCACAAAGGTTGCTTATATCATGGTGGCCACTATGGCACCCGAGCTGGCCAAGTTCTATGAGGATTATTGGCCATATGAGATGGCTCTTGACCTTTATCGGAAGTTCCACAAGAAGGAGAGACAGGAGAGCTACTAAGTGGTGAAATCTCATATGGCATGCAAGCTCAAGGAAAGAGAATTTATTTTCCCTTACATACAAAAGATTTAAAGGTATATGGAGCAACTCCACAAGCTCGATGTGTCATTTGATGATGAGTTGGTCATTGATATGGTCCTTAACTCATTAACTCCTAGTTATGATCAGTTCGTTCTAACCTATCATTTGAACAACATGTAGACGACATTGACTAAGCTCCTAATTTGTTGCAAACTGTTAAATTGGGGATGAAGAAAAATCATGCCTCTACTGCAACAGATGCACCTGTAGTGGCCATTGGATCTAGAAAAGGGAAAAAGAGAAATGATCTTTTCTAATCTGGTACGAAATGGAAGGCCCGTGTTGGAGGGTCTAGCAGTGGGTTAAGGTCAATGCCTAACTTTGATGTCCCTGCGATCAGTAATCTAAAGGAGGCCATTTGCTTACAGTTTGGTGAAAAGGGCCATTGGAGAAGAAGTTGCCTTATGTACTTGCATGGTTTAAAGGATGGCAAGATCAAGGCTTCCTCTTCAGGTATTTACACTATTCAAGTTAATAGCACAAAACTTTGTCATTTATGGATCCTTGACACAAGATTTGGTTTCCATATTGATTATGATTTGTAAGGTCTAAGAGAAAGTGAGGAGGTATAGCATCGGAAGCTCAATCTAATCATGGGGAATAAGTGATCTTCACCTGTTACTAAGATTGGGACATATGGGCTTGTTCTTAGTAGTGTTATTAGGGTTAATTTTATTAATTGTTCTTATTCGTCAAATATGATGCGAAACATTATTTCATTTCATGCACTATCCAGACAAGGTTTTAGATATTCATTGGATAATGAAGTTGGTTCTATTTCTGCTTATCATAACAGTGTTTTTATGTATGAAGCTTTACCTTGTAATGGTGCGTATGAAACTGTGACTTATGTTGATAACCTAGGCAATAGTGTGTTTCATGTTGATTCGTCCAATGGTGTGGACAAAGCATGTTTGTGGAATTGTCATATTAGGCACATAAACAAGAAACGAATCGCCCAACTCCAAAAGGATGTAGTGTTGAAATCATGTGATCTTAGGGCAGATGATGAATGTGAATCTTGTCTCTTAGGGATGATGACAAAATTAACTTTTGTTGGAACATGTGAAAGAGGTGAAGGATTGATGGACCTAATCCATATGGATGATTGTGACCCATTTAGATCCACCCTAAGAGATGTCAATAGATACTATGTGACATTTACAAATGATTATAGCAGATACGGCTATATCTACTTAATCAAACATAAATCGGAAACCTTTAAAAAGTTCAAAGAGATTAATAATGAAGCCGAGAATCAATTAGGCAGGAAGATAAAGATGCTCAAATCGTACAGAGGTGGTAAGTATCTTCGTTTCGAGTTCCAAGACTATCTCAAGGAATGCGGAATTGTTTCACAACTGACTCCTCCCAGAATACCACAACTTAAATGTGTGGATGAGAGGCATAATGAAACCTTACTATATATGGTCCGTTCCATGACGAGTCGGGCTTCTCTTCTTATTCATTTTTTGGAGTATGCCTTAAAGATGGCCGCCCATATCGTGAATCTTGTTCCAACAAAGAAGGTTACCAAAACGTCGTATGGGATGTAGATAGGCCAAGCTCCCTCACTCACACATATCAAGGTATACGGTTGTGAAGCACTTGTAAGACAAGAGACACATGACAAACTTCAACCCAGAGCCGCTAAGTGTTATTTTATTGCCTATCCACAGAAGTCCTTTGGATACTTGTTTTATAGAACTAGTGAAAACATGGTCTTTCTAGCTCGAAGAGGAGTCTTCCATGAGAGAGAGCTCATATTCAAAGAGGACAGTGAGAGTGCGATTGATCTTGAAGAGATTCATGAGTCATCCAATAAAGGAAACTCAGATAACACTAGCACTCAACATGAGGAAGAGGTTCCAGTTGAGCATGTTGACAACTCATTACCCATTCGTCATTCTAGTAGGGTTAGCATGACACCTGAGTTTATGGTTTCCATATTATTGTAGATGGTGGCATGCTTGTTAGTGATCATACACTAGTAAATTTGGATGAACATGCTAACTACAAAGAAATAATGGCAGGCCCTAAGGCTACAAAATACAAGGATCAATGGATACTGAGATTCATTACATGTATGATAACCATGTATGGAACTTAGTTGATCATGTACCTAGTCGAACGACAGTTAGGTGCAAATGGATCTTCAAAAAGAAGACCAACATGGATAGGAAAGTGCAAACCTTTAAAGCTAGGCTGGTTGCAAATGGCTTTACTCAAACCCAAGGGATTGGCTATGATGAGACCTTTTTGCCAGTAGCTAAGATAATATCTATCAGGATCATGATTGCCATATCTTCATTTCATGATTATGAAATTTGGCAGATGGATGTTAAAACTGCTTTCCTTAATGGGAAACTATCTAAGAACGTCTATATGAGTCAGCAAGAGGGTTTTGATTCATGCCATGTTTCCTAATAGGGTGTATAAGCTTGACAAATTCACTTACGGATTAAAACAAGCATCTCGTAGTTGGAATATTTGCCTCCATGAGAAAGTCAAAGAGTTTGGGTTCTCTAAAAGTGAAGATGATTCTGGTGTATAAGTCAAAGCTAGTGGGAGTATAGTGAGTTTCTTAGTCTTGTATGTTGATGACATACTCATTATAGGAAATGACATTCCAACTTTGCAACAAGCTAAGTGTTGGCTTACGAAGTGCTTCGTTATGAAGGATCTAGGGGAAGCACCCTATAGTATAAGAATAAGGATTCATCGGGATAGAAAAAAATTGTCTTCTTGGTCTTAGGAAGAGTACTTATTTGGATAAAATACCGAAGCATTTCATTATAGAGAATTCAAAGAAAGGAGACCACCTATTCATATTACTATCCAGTTGAGCAAGACTCAAAGTCCAAGTACTGATGAAGAGATAAGTGACATGAGTCGAGTCCTATATGCTTTCACCATAGGATCAATCATGTATGCAGTGACCTGTACCCGCCCTGATGTGTCTTATGCTTTGAGCATGGTTAGTCTGTTTCAGGGAAAACCTGAAAGAGTCCATTAGATTGCGGTGAACAATATTCTTAAGTATATGCAAAGAAAAAAGACATGTTCCTAGTTCAAAGCATCAGTGATACGTTAAGAGTAAGTGGTTACAGTGAAGATAGTTTTCAAACAGACTGAGACAACTTGTTTTTGCAGTTTGGTTGGGTATTCCTACTGAATGGAGAATTCGTTACTTGAGAAAGTTCCAAGCAAGACACAATAGCTAATTCAACATGTGAGTTTTAGTATATTGTGGCGAGTGAAGCATTGAAGGAAGCGGCATGGCCGAAGAACTTTATCGGAGATCTCAGAGTCATTCTAACTATTGAGGAGCCTATGGAACTGTTTTGTGATAATGAAGGTGTGGTTGATTTAAAAAAAGAACCAAATGATCATGGTAAATCCAAGCATATCAAAAGAAGGTACCATTATATTTGACATCAGGTTGAAAAAGGACACCTTCTGGTGAAGAGAGTATGCATTCTCGCATCGGCGACAACTTCGGTAATCTGATGTAGGGCTGTCCTGCCTTAAATCTCATTTCGGGCCACTCTGCGGTCCAAGATTAGAAAGACTCTGTCTGCTGAGCCCCCATTGCTCAGGTCATAAAAGCTTCGGTCGCCATCAAATGGCATGGGCTGATCATGTCCTTGGCTCCATGTTTCCAAACATTCCACCCATGGAGGCGTCGGGCCATGAAAATCCGGACAAGGGTTAGGAATTGGAATGGGAGCTACCTGGGGTAGGTTCTCAACCTCTGGTTCGGAGTTAGCATCGTCTGAAAGTTTTTCATCATGGTGATCATTCATGGGGATAGGATGATCATTATCTGGTTCTTCTTCAAATCAACCAGCTATGACTTCGTTCGGAAGATACTGGTTGCCGTGGGGATGGACTCCAGCTATGTTATCTATGCACGAATTTGGGGTAAGAGAATAATTATTAGACGAACTATCTAGATAATTATTTAGAAAACCTTCATTAGTTACATCGCCATTTGTGAAGTGCATACCAGTTATGTGTAATCTAAACAGGATAGACCTTCGAATAAGTGACCTTAACTCCGTATTCACACAGAGTAAGGGTGAAGTAAAATTTTCACAGATTCTAAGTCTATAACATCCTAATTACATATAGCCTTAGTGTATCCACTCAGCAACTATCAACTTAGTAATGAAGATCCCGTTTTAGTTCTTAAGTATAACGTACTTATAGTAACACCAAATACTCCTATAGTATTTTAAGTTTAATGTTATGTTCTATTGTTCTCATTGTGGTAGGGTTGGTAAAATTTTAGATTTGTTGCAACCACACAACTACACTTAGGCACATGCTAGTCAACCCTCGGATAATATAGGTGATCAGGCTATATCTTCCCAATTTTGACTATATGTCTCTAAGTCCACCTGTGTTGCCCAACAACTGTAATTCTTTTGTACTGTCCTAGTGACACTGATTTTAGTATGAATGTAGCAAGTATATTTAATTAAATATTTTATTATTTAAAGTATAAACTCTTGGTCAGAGTATTTTTAATCCCTTATGTATTTATAGTTAGTATATGTTTTATGGGTTGATATACTTAATTCACTATAAACAATGCTCTGATACCAATCTGTCACACCCCAAAACCAAGAACGGCGGAAACGTTCTGGGGCGGAGGACGTCATGTACAGTATCATAACAATGAAAAGTAGTAAACAAGAAACAACATCATCCATTGCATTAATAATATAATTATTATACAATTGTGTTCTGTCAAATTTTAATAAACACTAAAGTATAAATCAAAATGAAAGATGCGTCTTGATCGAGCACCATCTTCCTGAACCTTGCATCGGTACCTGTCTATGATGACCTGAGGATACAAGTAATTTTGAAAGCGAGTATCAGCTTTGAAGCTGGTGAGATCATAAGTATTTTAGTGTCTTAATTTGTATGTAAATACTTGTATGTATTTGAAATGTAAGTATTTGTATGTATACGAATTGTAAGTATTGAAAATGTAAATGAACTGTAAGTATGAAATGTATATAAAACAACTGTAAACGTTTGAAAAATCCTAGAAATCCCTATGATTCCTACTAGTAGCAAAAAGGAGTCTTCTACCAAGACTTAACTATTCTCAATGTAGCCTTCTACCAAGACCTAACTGCTCTGAATGTAGTCTTCTACCGAGACCTAACTGCTCTGAATATAGTCTTTTACCGTGACCTAACTGTTCTGAATGTAGTCTTCTACCAAGACCTAACTGTTCTGGATGTAGTCTTCTACCAAGACCAAGCTGTATTAGTATTACCCTTTGGAACAAGGGCAACTAACAATGTTAACTGAAGTCATCCGTAGATGTACATTTACCTCTGTTGCTAACAGTTGGGTATAGGAATAGACAGTCCCTAAAAGTATACTTGTAATGGTATCAACCGTTGACATCCGTGGATGTGCTTTTACCTCTGTAGCTAACAGAGATTCTAGGAATGGTCAGTCCCACAATGTATCCTTGGGTACTAGGATATTAAATCCAATCTATCTCGTCGATTATGTGATTGAATCACAAGGTAAAGATAAGAATGAGGATTATATAACAAAACCTATACATATAAAATCTACTAGTAATTCTTGTAAGTATACTCATGTAAATGTGATCATGTGACCATATCTATGTAATAGTATGGTAATGTACTGTAATATTCTAGCTGTAGTGTATGTGCTCTCTATCTAGCAAGTATAGTAATGTACTGTAATTTTCTAGCTGCAGTGTACGTGCTCTCTATCTAGCAAGTATAGTAATGTACTGTAATGTTCTAGCTGTAGTGTACGTGCTCTCTATCTAGCAAGTATAGTAATGTACTGTAATTTTCTAGTTGTAGTGTACGTGCTCTCTATCTAGCAAGTATAATAATGTGCTGTAAAGTATTGATTAATGAATGAACTGACTCATTGTATGGTATCACGTTCTAGTAATAGTTCTAGTATTTTCCTAAACTACTCATACGGTAGTTTACTAGTAATCTAATTGGGATGTATGAATATGGATGTATACCCTTGCTACCCAAGGGCATTGGATGAACTGGAAGGACCCTTTTATGGCTATATATGTACACATGATATATAACTAATATTTAAACGACCTTCGGACGAGTACCCAATATCCTATCAGACCACATCCAAATCGGGGAAAAGGAAACAAGGTGGATAGCCTTCCTATGTCTTTTAAACATTACTTATATAACTATACATATAGAGGCATGAAATTTATAATACAAAAGCATAAAATAAGTTTTGTAAAACCTTTGAACATAATTATTATCTAAGAAAAGATCGACTTGATGTCAATCTATAAAACGTTTTGAAGGCATGGGTTTGATAAAAAACAACTTTAGTATAAGGAAACATTTATTTGAGTCACAATTGTAAATAAGTTTGAAATAAAACATATAGAGTAAAATGTACAGTGTAAAGAGGAGTTTTAAACACATAATGTGTTTATGAAAAACATTTGATGTAAATTGCTTGGTAAAACGGCTAATGAGTAGACAACCATTTGTATACTGCTTATTAATCACATGTGATTAATATAATAACTAGCATTATTCTACTTGTATCCCCCCCCCATAAAACATTTAAAAATAGTTAAAACATTGATTAAGGGGTATGAACTCACCTGTAGTAAGTGGATCGGAAGGAAGTGTCGGATAAGTGCTTGGTGTCAAGTGAAGACTTAGACATGCACAAAGATCCTAATAACATATAAGGATATATGTATATACACAATTAGTCTTTAAACAACTAATAAACAAGTTAAGACACTCTAGGACATGCTAAACACTTTATACAAGTGTTATAAGTCTCAAGGGTTGAATCTAAGTGTTGTAGGAAAAGCTAGTATGTTTGGGGTCCAAGGGTAAACTTCCTTGGAGTTTACGGTTTTGATGGTCATGATACCAAGAGTTTACGGCAGTAAACTCTAGATTTTACGGTCGTAAACTCTAGTCCTAATGACTAGGTGTTGTTTGGTGGTTTAACAAGCCTCCTGGAGCAATTCTACTAAGTGGTTTGGCCTTTGGAATGGACCAGGGCATCAAAACACCTCATTTGAGGAGTTTACGGCCTCATGGCATTTTCCCTTGGGTTCATACACCGTAAACCCATATGGAAGAGTGTAAAGCCATGTTTTCAAGTCCCTAACACAATTAGGTAAGTGTATGTGCTAGTTTCTAAGCCTAAGGAAGGAAAATGACCAACTTAAACTCACTTTAGGGTGTTTACGGTTTTAGGAGATCCCCAAACCGTAAACCCCTATATTTGATGGTCTTTGATGTTTTTCTAGGTTTAAACTCAATGGGGAAGGGTTTAAACATCAACTAGGGCTTAGATTTGAGGCTTAGACACACTTTGGTGTCATTTATGGTGTTTACGGCCCAAGCATCTCCTTGGACAGTGAACACCTCAAGTCTTGTGTTCTTGACATATTTTCTTGATGTTTAAATGTAATACTAGCTTAAAATCACTCAAGGATAGAAGCACTTACTATTGGAAGGCTTGATTTGTGCTAAAAGGCCAGGAACACTTAGTGTGTGTTCTTGGTGTTCTTGGTGTTTTGGAAAATCTAAACAAAATACATAAATGAATGGATGAATAGATGCACAAACACTAGATTAAGTGTTTTACTAACTTGAAATGGTTAGAACACTTACAACTTTGAAGATTTGGAATTAAATCTTGGATGATACTTTAGAGGATATTTTGGAGTTTACTCTTTTGACTTTTGGGGACTAAACACAAATGACTAACTTTTTGGGGAGTAAACTCATACATAGGCATAAGTTTACGGTTTTGGGTGATTTCTAAACCCAAAACATAAAAGTTTGGTCGGGTGTTTCTAATACGCGAAGTGTTTGCGGTTTTCAAAAATCAAATCCCGAGACGACACTTTCTTTCACCCGTTCGTTTAAAAATAAAAATAAAAAAAAATCAAACGAACTTTATATTCCTTAAAAATAAGAAATAATGACTTTGACTTATGATACGAAGTGGTTGACCTTTAGGGTTTGACCGAATGGAAATTTCGGGTTGTCACATTAAGACACTAAAATACTTATGATCTCACCAGCTTTATAGATGATACTCGCTTTGAAAATAACTTGTATCCAAAGGTCAACCATAGACAGGTACCGATGCAAGGTTCAGGGAAGATGGTGCTCGTTCAAGACGCATCTTTCATTTTGATTTATTCTTTAGTCTCTACTATAATTTGACAAAACACACTTGTATTAAAATTAAATTATTAATGCAATGGATGATGTTGTTGCTTGTTTACTACTTTTCATTGTTGTGATACTGTACATGACGTCCTCCGCCCTAGAACGTTTCCGCCGTCCATGGTTTTGGGGTGCAACAAATTGGTATCAAAGCATTGTTTATAGTGAATTAAGTATATCAACCCATAAAAGATATACTAACTATAAATACATAACGGATTAAAAATACTCTGACCATAATTTTATACTTTAAATAATAAAATATTTAAGTAAGTATACGTGCCTGCATTCATACTAAAATCAGTGTCACTAGGACAGTACAAAAGAATTACGGTTGTTGGGCAACACAAGTGGGCTTAGAGACATATGGTCAAAACTAGGAAGATATAGCCTGATCACCTATATTATCCGAGGGTTGACTAGCATGTGCCTAAGTGTAGTTGTGTGGTTGCAACAAATCTAAAATCTTACCAACCCTACCACAATGAGAACAGTAGAGCATAACATTAAACTTAAAATACTATAGGAGTATTTGGTGTTACTATAAGTACGTTATACTTGAGAACTAAAACGGGATCTTCATTACTAAGTTGATAGTTGCTAAGTGGATACAATAAGGATATATGTAATTAGGATGTTATAGACTTAGAATCTGTGAAATTTTACTTTACCCCGATTCTGTGTGAATTTGGAGTTAAGGTCACATATTAGAAGGCCTATCCTATTTCGATTACATATAACTGGTACGCACTTCACAAATAGCGATGTAACTAATGATGATTTTCTAAATAATTATCTAGATAGTTCGTCTACTAATTATTTTCTTACCCCAATTCTTGCGTAGATAACATGGCTGGACTCCATCCCCACGGCAACCAGTACCTCCTGAATGAGGTCATTGCTGGATGGTTTGGAGAAGAACCAGAGAATGATCATCCTATCCCTGTGAATGATCACCATGATGAAAACCTTTCAGACAGTGCTAACTCCAAACCAGAGGTTGAGAACCTACCCCAGGCAGCTCCCTTTCCAATGCCTAACCCCCGTCCGGCTTTTCATGGCCCGACCCCTAAGTGGGTGGAATGCTTGGAAACATGGAGCCAAGGACAAGATCAGCCCATGCCATTTAATGGTTACCAAATCTTTTATGACCTAAGAAATGGGGGCTCAACAGACAGAATCTTGCCAATCTTGGTCCGCAGAGTGGCCCGAAATGAGATTCAAGGCAGGACAGCCCTACCTCAGATTACCGAAGTTGTCGCCGATGCGAGAATTCATACCCTCCGCACCATTCGACTAGAAGATGCTCGCGAGGGATCAGAGAGAAACTATGAAACCCTGCTGCAAGCACTAAATGAATCATGAACCGAAGTCATAGAGCTCCGAGTATGCCAAAGGGTGTACGAAAGAGACCTACTTGATGTAGAACGTCAACTGGCTGAACTGAGAGTTCATCAGAGGGATGACCGTTGCCAGTAGTAGATGTTTTACTTTATTGTCCTTGTTAGAAGGAATCGTTTTTCTGTCTTTTCCCGATGTGGCATTTTCTATGAAATTACCTTGTACTGTAAGTACATTTGGTTAGGTCTTTATGCTGTCAAGAACTATCTTCTCTAGATATGATGTAAGACCTTTACAAGGTCATTTTCCCGAATCTTTACGTCGTGAATATCAAAGATATTGACAGTCGGCTAACTTTTGTGTCATTCTTTATTCAAGTACTCTTATCATACTTTCATTAGAGTCTATCTGAAACTTGCTTTAGTCAAGTCATTGGACTATGGCAAGTTAGATCCGGAGACATTTCCAAGTCTCTTTTAGTGGTTGGATCATGTTATTCAACAACCATAGATACCTCGGCTTGAACGACAAACATCTTGAGACCATTTTACGAACTTACTTCTACCCGTTACTAGGACTGCATTATAGGGATGTAGGTAAACCCTTCATAAACACACCTCCACTCAGTACTAGGACTGCATCATAGAGATGTAAGTCAAACCTTCGCGAACATACTTCCATTATGTGCTAGGACTGCATCATAGGGATGTAGGTCAAACTTTCGAGAACATACTCTTACCCTTTTCTTGAGCAATCGCAGTACGTCTAGGGTCAACCAGAATTGCTCACAAAGTCCTTATCTTTCGTGCTAACAAAATCATGTCGTCATCCAGAAACGATCAGTTGAGCACCGAAACCCCTATCCTCCATATCGACGCCGCTACATTACAAGCTGCAATAGCAGCTGCTGTGACAACTTTCCTTACACACATCAACTCAAGCAACACAAACAAGACCGAAAAAGGAAATCAAGGAAAGAACCCGCGGCCCCATAACTCCTATTCGACACTTCACTTCCACCACCAATGTTGGTGCTGTCCATATATGTCACCAGTGCAGTGAAATTGTGCCCCTCAAGAAGGATTGTCCGATAACAAAGAACTCGGGCGCAAATGGGAAAATTCTCAGGATCACAGCTGCAGGAGAGCCTACTCCGGAACCCTCGTTAATGTAATAGGCGTTTCGTTGTAACAGACTTATAAACTATCCAGAACTAGTGCAACTAGAGTCTTACCTTTTACGAGATCTTGTTTGTATAGGGATGCTCGTGCTGCGTATACTTGTCTTTTGTAGTATGCCTTATTCGCAGCAATAGTCTTGTGGTAAATCTAAAGTACTGTAACTTTGTTCATGGTTGCACGGTTATGTTTTGTCTGTAAACGTCTTATGTTCTAATCTAATGTCTTTAAGTTTCAGTATGAGTCTGACATTATCATACAACTCGACTCAATTTGATCCTCACGAAAACAGCTTCATACGTACATGTCTTTCTTCTAGATCTCTTTTCCAGCGAATCCGTCATATCAGAACACCGAAGTACTCATGCCAGGAGTACCTCTTAGTTATTTTCTTTTCGAAGAAAATCCTCGAAGTACCACTCATGCAGTACGTCAAGTTTAATCCAAGGATTCATGAGGTTGATCTATCACTGAGGAATGTATACATAAGAGTGATATATAATCAAGGTTCTACAGATTTAGAATTGATGATTCCGCTTTAACTCCGTTTTCCTCGAAAGGATGTGAGCTTAAAGAAGAATCAGTTATTCGACTACCTTTTCAATCTTAATTATATACGACTCGTATACATGAGATTGTGATTGTGAAAACATGTATGAATTCTAATATGAACTACAGGACGGAGAATTGCCTAAGCCTACGAGTAATCGCATCGTCATGTGAACAAACTTAGAACCCAGTAGGACCCTTGTAAACAGATCGCCTTATAGTCTAAACACCCACGGAGATACTAGAACAGTACAGACAACTTAACGAACTACACAGAAATAGAATTAAAAGACTAGGCTTCTCACCCTGGAGAACCCCAGTCACATTCTTCCAGAGATCGACGGATTGCATCGTATGTACCTCGGATATCGAGGACTCCGTCAAGATTTTTCATTACAAATCATTTTCTTTGCCTCGCATAGATGAAATGGTTGAGCAAACGCAAGGAAAGAATTACTTTCAGAAATGGATCTGAGATCTGAATATCACCAGTTCGAGTGTTAGGAAAGGATGTACGGAAGACTATCTTCCGAACTCGATGCGCACACTTCGAGTCCGTAGTGATACCCTTCGGATAGGACCAATACGCCCATAGTTTTCATAAGCTAAATGAGTAGGGTACGTCTTTCTTACTTGGATCAGTTCGTCATTTCTCCATGTAATGACTTACTTATCTACCCTCGTAGTAAGAAGAAACCCATGGAAACATTTCTTTCAGAGGAACTTCTCGCAAAGTTCTCTAGGCATGAGATTTGAAATTGAAGACTTAAATTTCTATGACACACTGTTAGTGATGTGGGAAATTTTGAGTACTCTTACAATTTGTCAAAACCGTTGAGAATTTGTCGACACCAGAGACGCCGACAGTCATTCGCCAAATTCTAGGTCTTATAGACCTACTATCATAGTTCATTCAGAACCCCTCGCAAATTATAGAAACCTGTATGACTTTGACCCAGCAAGGGGTGGCCTTTGACTGGAAAGTTAAGCAAGAGAAAAAACCTTCGAAATTCCAAGTGAGAGACCAAGTTCTTTAGGAAGTCTCACTCCGGGAACGGCTTAATACGCTTCGTAAAGCATGGAAAGCTAAATCAAAGATAGACAGGACCTCCGAGATTCTTACCAGAATCAGTCCTGTATCTCGCAAACTAGACCTACTCTGCGAACTCAGTAACGACATTCTACTCTTCGTGTCTCGATCGTGAAACCATACCTTTCCGTTAGGACTCTTGTAAGTCCACTCGTCGAGATCCTCACCTTCGTATTAGAACCGTAGTGACCCTCGACCGAGAGGTCAAGCGGACAAAGAAACGTCGTCGCCAGTTAGTGAAGGTTCGTTGGAATGCCAATCGAGAACCCGATTTCACTTAGGAGCGCTAGAACCAATCGATTAGGAAGTTTCCTCCTCACGACTCGATAATTTGTACCTACTTCCTTGCCTAAATTCTAATTTCAGGACGAAATTCCCTTCAACAGGGGGATGATGTGACAACCCGAAATTTCCATTCTGAACAAACCATATCAAGCCAATAGAAGTTAGAACAGTTTCAGTGAAATTCCAGACTTCGGGTATAAGTTTGGCAATTTTTTAGGATTTACACTTAAGGAGATATCAGGAGAGTGGATGCACTAGGGTTTTGTGCAACACTGTTATTCCAATACTCTAGGATATTAGAGTTCATTCCAGGAATAAAAATATTTTTTGCCAAAAATCCAGGACTATATATAGAAATATGAACCAAATAATTCATTAGTTACATTTCCAATTAGAGAAAAGCCAAATTCTCTCTCACGGATCTGCGGGTTTTTATCCCAAATCGTGAGTAATTCTATCTAGTTGTATTATATAGCTTAGATTATGTTTTATAACATCAAAATCGGACCAAAACCCCAAGATTTGGGAGTTTACCACCCAAGAACACTTGGGGAGTAAACTCCATTTTAAGGGCCAAAAGTGTCCCAATGAGCCTCAAAGCCTTAGAAATCAAACTAGAAGCCTTCATTACAATGTTTAGTCCACAAAACAATTAGGAATCATGGCTAGAAGTGAGTTCACGGCCAAGGAAGTTCTTGGGCCGTGAACTCCATTTTTATGTGCCAAAGTGCCCTAAAAACCCTCCTTAAGCCATGAGACTACATTGGACATGTACCTAAATGAGTTTAGGACTAGCTAACACACTTAGAACACCAAGAGTAAGGTGTTCACGGCCCAAAAGGTTCTAGGGCCGTGAACTCCATAAAATGGTGCCATAAACTCTTCTAAAGCCAAGTACAAAAGCCTAGTTTAGTTCCTAGTTAATTTATGGACTTGAAAACACCATAAACATCCTCCCAAGGAAGATTACGGCCATAATCTCCAAGGGATATGGTCCCAAGGCCGTAAACTCCTAAAAGGAGTTATATTATGCCCTAAACTCTTCCATAGACCAAGCCATTAAGTAGAAATGCTTATTAGGGCCTTATAGAGCATCAAACATCAAATGGACACATAAGTATGAGTTCACGTCTGTAAACTCATGAATTTACGACCGTAAACTCATTTAGTAGTGTCTTTAGGTTCGTGAACTCCCTTATGGAGTTTTCCTTGAGCCCTACACACAATAGCTTCCCCTACAAACACTTAGATGCAATCCTAGAGGCTAATAACACTTGATAAAGGTGTTTAGCATGTCCTAGGGTGTCTTGACTTGTTTATTACTTGTTTATAGACTATTTGTTACATATATGTGAAATTATATGTTAACTAGGATCATAGAGTTTGTTCAATACTTCTCTTGACACCTAGCAGTCCTACCTCTTCAGTTCATCCGTATCACCCACTACAGGTGAGTTCATACCCCTTAATCAACGATTTAAATGTTTTTAAATGTTTTATGGGGGGATACAAGTAGAATCATGCTAGTTATTATATCAATCACATGTGATTAATAAGCAGCATATAAATGATTTGCTACACATTAGCTGTTTTACCAAACAATTGTTATTTAAAGGATTTTCATATACGTTTTATATGTTTAAAACTCCTGATTTAATTGTTCATTATACACTGTATGTTTCATTTCAAACTCATTTACAATTGTTCATTATACACTGTATGTTTTCAAGTCCCTAACACAATTAGGTAAGTTGTTTTATATACATTTTCATACTTACAGTTCATTTTCATTTTCAATACTTACAATTCGTATACATACAAATACTTACATTTCAAATACATACAAGTATTTACATACAAATTAAGACGCTAAAATAGTTATGATCTCACCAGCTTCAAAGCTGATACTCGCTTTCAAAATTACTTGTATCCTCAGGTCATCATAGACAGGTACCGATGCAAGGTTCAGGAAGATGGTGCTCGATCAAGACGCATCTTTCATTTTGATTTATACTTTAGTGTTTATCAAAATTTGACAGAACACAATTGTATAATAATTATATTATTAATGCAATGGATGATATTGTTGCTTGTTTACTACTTTTCATTGTTGTGATACTGTACATGACGTCCTCCGCCCCAGAACGTTTCCGTCGTTCATGGTTTTGGGGTGTGACATAGTTAAAAACTTATCTAAGTGGGAGACTATCGGATTAAGGTGCCGAAGCCAATAACTATATTGGTATATTCTTGAATTATGAACAAAGTTCTTTTTTGGTTTCCCTCAAAACTAGTATTTGGATAGAATGACTTTTGGAGGAAGATATCGATTTGTTAATTTATTATATGATTAATAAATTAATTAAAAATTGAAATAATGATTTATTAATATATGATATGATTAATACATTAATTGGAAATAGTAATAATTAATTTGGAACTAATAAGAAATTAATTGGAATTAATTTCGGGATTAATTAAAAGTGCAATGACTGAAGTTGTAATTATTCAGTAGTTGAACAATGAGGTATTCCAGAACCTTCTAACCCCTTGAACAAAATTAAGAAGGGTCTTTAGTGTTTTTGAATATTCCTTATGGATAATTAGCAAACTAGATAATTCTAGATTTGAAATAATATTATTTTATTTCAAATTAGGGTTTATATGGTTTTCTAATCATCTATTAATATGGTCCTTTGGCATCGCATTTTGGTCCACCACATACACACATAAAAGATATGAAATTTTACTCTAGCCTCCTCTCTCCTCAAGTCTTCTTGCTACTACGGCTTTAGGTACAAGCTATTAGATACATCCATTCCTTTGGTGATAGCTTTCCAAGATTTTGAATAATGACTCAGCTTTGATTATTTGCAATAATAATCAAAAGGTGTGTAACCATAATCCCATATGAATTTCAATTTCATAGCCTCTCAACTAGGGTTTCTTGATATTTATAGTTTTTTTTTTGAAAGAGCTTGATATCTAGGTTGCATGTGAACTTAAAGGTTTAAGTGTTTTTCCACCACATATAAATGTTTTTATAACCTAGAAAATCCATCATATATAATGATCAATAAATGCATGTTGATTTGGTAACTGTGTTTGTAGTTGTGTTTATGTTCCAAGTTCTTGAAATAACAATCTATTTTGGTTTTTTTGTCCATAGTTTAGAAAATGCAATCTACTTTAACATTAATAAATGCATGCCTTTTTGTAATTGTGTTTAGTAATTGTGTTTATGTCCCAAGTGTAAAAAATAGCAATGTAATTTTTGTATTTCTTGTATTTAAGTTGAAGAAATAACAATGTATTTTGGTAGTTTTTTTATGTTGATAGTTTAACTTATAAGTTTATGTATGTTTTTATTTATTATATAGTTAGAAAATCTACGTGCAATGCATAATGACCCCGTGTGTAGGGGGGACTTCGTAAGCTTCTTCATTCGAGGAAACAACCAAGTGATGACGAAGGAGATAATGATGATGCTGGTTTGCGGATGATTAGTTTGTGTTTTGTACGTTAAACTCGTTGTGACACTTTGGTAATTATTGGAATTATAACACGTTTGGTGTTTATTTTAGCATTTGTATGAAATTATAACACTATTTGGTACGTCATTATATAAATTTTTTTTGCATTTAACTTTGTTCTTTATCGGTTTTTTGCACCCGAAATTGTTGACTTTAAAATTAAAAACTAAAAAATAATATTACGTGCGACGAGGTAACCGACAACACGAATATTAGCGGTGACAAAGATCTTTACTGGCGACAATTTGAGCAATAGCGACATGGCAGTGCCAGTGACTTTTTATCGGCGACAAATGTTACTTTTACCAGCAACTTTTGTTGGCGCTAATTCTCTTTTTTCTTATAGTTATCATTAGTGATCTTGAACCTGAAATGTTTAAAAAATAACAATTTTGATAGAATGTTTAAATCTTTTAAAAAAATCATTTATGAAGTTCAAGTATGCAACTTTATATAAAATAAAAAAAAATTTAAAAAGTTACCCTAACCCACAAACTATTGAAGTCATTGGTTCTTGCCAGAAACGAATCAAGTTTATCATCAAGTCTTTTTTTTTCTTGATTTTCTTCCCAACAAAATAATATCTGCTATGTTCCTATTTGTACCACATTAACAAAGACAAGTTAATAAGGATAGACTTGTTAATGATTATGGTTTAGGCACAAGCCCTTTAGGGTTTAGCCATTAGGCTTTAGGTATTCTCTATATATTCTTATGTAATTGTCTTTTCAGAATCAATCAATCCTTTATCTAATCTGGTATCAAAGCTCTAGGTTAAAACCCTCCTGCTAACCACAACCCACAGCCACCGCCTTCCACCTCCAACGACCTTCTCTTAATAACCGTCATAGGTGCCTTCATTATGTTCTATATTTTTCCTTTTTTTCTCTTTTCCGCCTAAATAATAAAACAGCCACCGGCACAAAACTAGTGTTCTTTCATCGATTTTTTCTAGTGCCTCGTCTACTTCTACCTCCTCCTCAGATGACCCATGCCTCTGAGCCTTCTGCCTCCTCCTCAGTTAGCCACTTCTTCACATCTCTTTTCTGATTCAGCCCCTTCGGATGTTGTTGTTGTCTCCCTCTGATGACACATTCTCCGTCGGACAACCTCTCTGTAGTCGTTTCTTTCTCTATCAACATTGCAGTTGCTGATGACACATTCTTTCTCGATCTATCTTTCTTTCTCATTGCCTTTCTCCAGACTCCTCTCCAGCAGCGGGGTGCATGATCACCGTTGCTGGTAAAATAAAAGAAAACCCAAACTTTAACCATTGCTGATAATAGAGAAACAACGATAGATCATGGTGTAGCGGTCTGATGTAGCAGATGTTGTAGGCACAATGTTTTATGTTGGTGGTGGTTATCTTCTGTAATAAAGGTGGAGAAGATTGTCGATGTAGGATGGAATTGAGATTAAAAGAAAATCCTAACTTATGAAAATATGTTTTTTTTTTTGTATAAGTATGATTTTATAAAGAAAAAACATTCGGATTTTTCTTAAGAAAAAAGTTGTTAAAAAACTAAAGTTATGATGAATTCGTAAGAAAATTATAAAATTTGGGCCAAAAAGGTATATTTTGGATTTGTAAAAAAAAATTAAAATCCAGGTCAAAAGTGTAAATTTTGGACCAAATTTGTTATATCAAACTCACAACAATATAAACTAACCAGTGTTTATGGGATTTCATTCTTCATTAGTTTTATTTTAATGAATAGAACTACTATTCATTACACTAGAATGTTCCAGGGGATATAAATATATTGTTTTATTTTAAGTAATAAAATTATCATACCATATTGGTGGCAGCCAGGGTTTTTCATACAGAACATATTATACATTACTAGTTGTAGCCAGGGTTTTCATACAAAAGGTTTTCATACAGAACACACTATACAATACAGCTGGTGGTAACCAGGCATACAGACTAACATTTTCATATATTACTAAATAACACAGTAACAAACATACATTTTGGTCTTAGGGTTTATGACTGCTTTTCAATACTAAAGAAAATATTGGATTTTCTTGAGAAACATACAAACATTTTCGCATATTCAATGGCTGGTTTTCATTACAAAATCATTCTTATGAACTCACCAACTTAAATATTGATACACTTTCAAAAATCGCTTATATTCTCAGGGAACCAGTAAACAGGTACACCCATAGGCTTTTGAGAAGATGGAGCATATAGAGTTACGTCTTTTATACTTTTGCTATACTTTTGATGTCTGGAAGCTATGTATCGAACAAATATAAATACATTATATATTCAATGTAATGGTTGTGTTTACTTTGATTACTATGATGCAACTGTTGTGATACTATACATGATGTCCTCCACCCCCGACCGTTTTTGCTGTCTCGGTTTGGGGGTGTGACTGATTGGTATCAGAGCTATTATTTATAAGAAGTATACAAGAATACATACATACCAGAAACAGTATCACAAGATGAACAAAACAAAAGTATTTAGATGTTGGACACTACTGTTAAACCTAGATAGTTATACAATCATATTTGGGATAAATATAGCCTGATCTACTATATTTATTTGCAACATGTATAAAACTTACCAAACTCTATACAAAAAGGGAACAATAGAATAGAACACATAACCTAAAATACTATAGGAGTATTTTATCTAGAGCCAAACACATTGTAGACATTTCATTCCAAGTGTTGCTATTTATTTTCTAGCGATTGTTTACTTGTATTAGTAGACTTCCTCTGTAAAATCACTTAATAGAACACTATATCTGTCAGGATGAGATATATCTTGTTCAATATCAGCTGACTCTGAATCATAGAGGACTTACGATCCTTTTCTCCTTAATTATTTTTGAGAAAGATGCCTCTGGAGAAGAAGTCTAACAAAAAGAAAAACAACCCTCTGACTGATCCGTCGCCGCCACCTCCTTAGTATGATCCTGTTGTCTTTCAAGCAGCAGTAACAGCCACCGTGGCTGCCGCCATGTCCTAGATTAATGCTAGTGGCACTAGTGGGGCTGGTAGTAGTGCCAACCCATCAACCTCGGTGACAGTCATGGACACACGAAGTGTGACAACCGTCAATTTTCAGTCAAGTCAAAGTCAACGAAAGTCAACAAGTCAAACCGGTCAACTCAATTTGCCATGAGTATTAGAGTTTACGTTATGTAACTCCTAAACAACTCTCTATTCTAACGAGAGATCATAAATCAAAAAGTGCGTACATCTAGATCTCCTTAACCTAAAACTATGGTACGTGGCGAGCCAAACCGATAAAACAATGTTGCATACTCATCGGGAGTATGCAAGATCCTTAAACAAGGCGTAACGGGACTTACGGACCCTGCATTTGCAAAGCCGAACACTCAAAAAGGTCACCAATGAAACCTCTCTCAATCGTTTTCACTCTATCTCTTCTTATGTCAAATCTCTCCCAAATCACTCTAAGTATGTGAAATCTCTCCCACATATCTCTTTGTATGAGAAATCTCTCCAAGTATGTCAAATCTCTCCCAAATCTCTCTAAGTATGTGAAATCTCTCCCAAATATCTCTCTGTATGTGAAATCCCTCCAAGTATGTCAAATCTCTCCAAGTATGTCAAATCTATCCCAAATCTCTCTAAGTATGTGAAATCTTTCCCACATATCTCTTTGTATGAGAAATCTCTCCAAGTATGTCAAATCTCTCCCAAATCTCTCTAAGTATGTGAAATCTCTCCCAAATATCTCTCTGTATGTGAAATCTCTCCAAGTATGTCAAATCTCTCCCAAATCTCTCTAAGTATGTGAAATCTCTCCCACATATCTCTTTGTATGTGAAATCTCTCCAAGAATGTCAAATCTCTCCCAAATCTCTCTGAGTATGTGGAATCTCTCTCAAATCTCTCTCGAAATCTCTCCCAACTTTCTATAATCACTCGGGGCATCCCGACCCTCGAATTTGGCGAAAACAGCCCAAAAACGGAAGTCTACGCGAAAAACGGACCTTAGGAACCGAAACCCCTCTTAGGAACCGAACCCTCCTGATGAAGAAGGTTGCTGATCCGAACCGAAGGTACTGTTCACTACAGTCCGTTCGGTTCTACCATTCTCGCCTCTTATCTCCGAACCGAAGCTTCCCTCCTGACCCTTCGGACCGAGCCTTCGGACGAACCTTGGCCTTCGCTCCTTCTTCTGGCTCACGCATTTCGTTTCCGACTCAGCATCAGCATGGATCGAGCCTCGGCCTAGGGACCGAACCTCGGCCTAGGACGGAGAGGTCTCGCTGGGAACTCATTTTCTCCCGGTTTTCGCATAGTTTTACGTTTAAGGCCCGTTTTTAATTATTTTAACGCGGGGTTTTCACCCAAAATCATATTTTAACATAATAAACCCTAAATATTCACAATTTAATCATATTTTCATAAAAATCTTTATTTAATAATAAAGGCAAGTGGGTAAAGTACAAAGAGGTGGAGTGTTGACTTTGCTTTACTTTATGACACAAGCAACCACTCCCACACCCACTCTATGACCAGCCACACCTCCCCACCTTACCTAGGTCACATCAATGTACTTTCCACTCAATCATCACTCTTTTCCACGTTTTTGAGAGCTGATTATGCACCCTCTCTCCTCATTTCTCTCATTTCCTCTCTTTTCACCAAAAAGAGCAAACTCTTTTCTCTCTCATTTTCCCTCTCTAGAACTCGAGATTTGAGGGCTGATATTGGGATTTTCCTCCACATTTGGTAAGAATAATCCATTCTCTTTATGATTATCTCAATTATTTCCACTCAAATCATGGATATCTTACACAAACTCTCTCATAATTGTGTTAGATCTTCGAATCTTCAAGTGATTCTTCAAGTGTTCTTGGGTTGAACACTTCTCTTCTTCAACACTTACCTACTGAAATCACTTAAGGTGAGTTCATACCCCTACATTTTCATGTTTTTCTCAAGTTTTTAGGGGGGGAATACAAGTTAAAACACTAAGAACATAACTACACTTTTCTAACAGCCTTCATCAGAAAAGTTCAACTCCATTCACGGACTGTTTTGGATATCTTAAACATTTTTGTTTTCAAAACTGTATTAGGTGCATGTAGTTCCACTTCTTAGCTTTAAAATGACTACTTACACATCTCCATACGATTTTTCTACAATTTATGGTGATTTTTACAAAACTGCCTATCATTTCAAACATCAATCCGGACCAGTCTGTGATTATGGACTTTTTCACATAAGTAAGAAGTCATTAAAAATTATAATAAAAATTATGAACAAACTAGACTCATTTTCCAAACTCTCAGAAGTTACAGAACTTGATTTGGACACTTTATGATTTTTCTACAATTTTTCCAATAACAGTTACAGAAAATGTTATTAACAGAAAAACACTATAAATTTCATTTCACCTTGTAACATGTTGAGCAAGGTATACATCGTTATGTGTTTATGTGTAGTTGCAATATATGACAATTTTGTATTCTTATATAGACATACATCAGAAAACAAATGGATTTACACCTCCACAAGTACGGTAAATATATAAATGATATTACAAGGCTATATCCATTAAAATACAAACATTGGTAAATTATGACAAGTAAGGCCTATGCTCACTACCCACACCAATATTTAATAAACTATAATAGGTATAGTTTAGAGTTATGTTACATAACAAAAACATTATTAAAGCTTTACACATACAAAATGGTTATTACCACTATGGATAATTATGATAAACTATAATAAGTATAGTTAAGCCATTATACCCCCACAAACGAACACGCTAGTTATAATCGGTATAGTTACGGTAAATATAAATATTACAAACAAAGTGATAAACTATAATAGGTATAGTTTATGTTTCATCTACCCTAAGAACTTAATTACAAGAAAGGAATTCACCACCACTTTTGATAAGCTATCATATGCATAGTTCAGGTTCACTAATCCCTATTACTCCCCGGTGAACTATGATATGTATAGGTTATATTCACCATCACCACCACTTTTGATAAGCTATCATATGCATAGTTCAGGTTCACTAATCCCTATTACTCCCCGGTGAACTATGATATGTATAGGTTATATTCACCATCACCACCACTTTTGATAAGCTATCATATGCATAGTTCAGGTTCACTAATCCCTATTACTCCCCAGTGAACTATGATATGTATAGGTTATATTCACCATCACCATCACTTTTGATAAGCTATCATATGCATAGTTCAGGTTCACTAATCCCTATTACTCCCCGGTGAACTATGATATGTATAGGTTATATTCACCATCACCATCACTTTTGATAAGCTATCATATGCATAGTTCAGGTTCACTAATCCCTATTACTCCCCGGTGAACTATGATATGTATAGGTTATATTCACATTAAATTTTCGCATTGTTAGACTTCAACTATAATCGTTGAGCGTATATGCTTGAGTCATACAAGAATTTAGTCTGGATTGGCTTAGAATTGGTGGTTCCCGCCTCATCTCCTATTCCTTGTTTGGTTGTGGACCTAGGGTGGACCCATTATATTCGACGTTTTATCTAACCTAAATCTTATATAACTTATATACGCTGGACGATTATAGGGGAAATCTACGGGTCAGTCTAGGATACATCAACACATCATATAGGAATATTCTGTTTACACTTAACTAAGAAAATATTGGATTTTCTGGAGATCAAACTCTATCGATTTTAAAAGGAAAACGGTTTCTACTCCAAACAAAACTCTTATGAACTCACCAACTTAATTGTTGACACTTTTTCAAAACTACTTGTATTCTCAGGAAATCAGTGAAACAGGAAAACTTCAGCGCTTTGAGGATGGGACGTTAAACCGTCAACAATTTATTTTTGTCATCATAATGTAATTGATTTTGAAACATGTAAACATATACTTTGGTGTAACTTTTTCAATTATATTTATGATGGTTGTATTTACTTTGAGCACTATTATACACGTTGTTGTGATACTGTACATGAAGTCCTCCACCCCTGGACGTTTCCGCCATCCTTGGTTTGGGGGTGTGACACGAAGGAGTGTTCATACAAGGACTTCACAAACGCCAAACCTCGGTCTTTTGATTGCATTGGAGGTGTCATTGCTCTAACCTGTTGGTTCAAAAAGACCGAATCAATTTTTGAGATATATGCTTGCCCCGAGACCAACAAGGTGAAATTTTCAACGTGCACCTTCACTAACAGAGCACTAACTTGGTGAAATATCCAAGTCAAATCCCTAACTCTTCCGGTGGCTAATGCCATGAGTTGGGACGATTTGAATGAGTTGATGCTCGCTGAATACTGCCCGAGGGGCGAAATGCAGAAGCTGGAGCATGAGCTCTGGAGCCTAAAGATGAAGGGCTCTGATATTACTGACTACACTGAGATATTCAGTGATCTTGCTCTTCTATTCCCCGGGACGGTTACCCCGGAGAGCAAGAAGGTCGAGAGATTTATATGGAGATTAACTCCCCCAACACAAGGGAATGTGCTGGCTCCCAACCCACTGACATTTGATAGTGATAAACGATTGGAGCATACACTGATAGACCATGGGGATCGTCAAGATCCTGTGCCAGCCGCCCACGAACCACCCAAGGATAATGGTGGAATGAAAAAGTTTTGGAATAAGCACAAGGGCAAATCTTCGTAGGAGCCCTCCAAGAAACAATAGATACTGGCAGTTCACGCTGCTACCACTTCTGTTGTTGTTCCACAACTCAAGCACCTGCCAGTAGATATGTTGGAACCCTCCCAAGGTGCAATAAGTCTAACTTCCATCATCACGGACCCTTTCGTGACATGCAATGCAACAACTGTGGCAAAAAGGGGCACACAGCTAGTTTTTGCAAAGCACAAGTCCATCCAACCAATCAGGCTCCAGGAGCTGGAGTATGCCTATCCTGCTATGGTTCTGGTGAAACTGGGCTCTTCAAGATAAATTTCCCTAAAGCAATAACAACTGGCAACACAGGGAGAGTAATAACTATGGGCCAGGAGGAGGCAGCCGTTGATTCCACCGTAGTTACGGGATACGTCCTCCTCGACAACTCTTATGCATGCATTCTTTTTTATGGTGGTGCGGAGAGGATTTTTGTCAGTCATGCATTTAAACACCTAATCAAGCATAAATATCAACCTCTAACCAAAACGTTCATCGTCGAGATGGCTAATGGAAAGAAAGAGAGCACTAACGACGTATTGATAGGCTATACCCTTACCCTAAACGAATATTCCTTTCCCATCGATCTTATTTAGTTCTCCATTAAGAGCTTCAATGTCATCATCGGCATGGACTGGTTAAGTCTTCATCATGCAGATATTCTTTGTTTCGAAATATCCATTCGCCTCAATCTGCCAAATCGCGAAGCCATCATCATCTATGGCGATAAACTCAGCACAAACCTTCGTATCATATCGTGCATCAAATCCCAAAAATATCTGTGAAATGACTGTTATGCATTCGTAACCCATGTCCTAAAGTAAAAGAAGGAAGTTAAAGACCTTGAGAGAATCCCCAAAGTCTGCAACTTTCCCGATGTCTTCCCCGAAGATTTTCCAGGAGTTCTTCCTGACGCTAAGTTGAGTTCCAAATCGACTTAATCCCCGGAGCTACCCCCGTAGCCAAATCCCCCTACCTTCTAGCGCCGACAAAAATGCAGGAATTATCCAGCCAACTGAATGAGCTACTTAACAAGCGATTCATCAGACTAAGCTTTTCACCCTGGGGAGCCCCAATATTATTTGTGAAAAAGAATGATGGGTCCTTCCGGATGTGCATAGATTATCACGAACTAAACAAACTCACCATTAAAAATCGCTATCCTCTATCCCGAATCGACGAACTCTTCGATCAACTCCAAGGAGCCTACTACTTCTCCAAGATAGACTTGATATCAGGGTACCATCAATTACGAGTCCATGAGGGTGATGTTCCTAAGACAACATCTAAGATTCGATATGGTCACTATGAGTTTGTAGTGATGCCCTTTGGTCTAACCAACGCGCCCGCGGTATTCATGGAACTGATGAACCGGGTGTGCCTCCCCTTCCTAGATAAGTTTGTGATAGTATTCATAGATGATACACTTGTCTATTCGCGGAATGAGGAAGATCATAGACAACACTTGAGGCAAGTGTTAGGAACTTTAAGGGCGGATAAACTATATGCAAAATTATCAAAGTGTCAATTTTGGATCAGAAAGGTAACCTTGCTCGGTCATGTGGTTAGAGAAGAAGGAATACATGTGGACCCTTCCAAAATTAAGGCAATCGAGAATTGGTCAGCATCGAAGACGCCCACAGAAATCCGTCAATTCTCGGGTCTTGTTGGCTACTATCGCAAGTTCATCCAAAACTTCTCTAGGATTGCTAAGCCTCTTACCTCCCTGACTCAGAAGGGTGTAACCTTTAGTTGGGGAGAGAAGCAAGACACTATGTTCCAAACATTGAAGCATGCCCTATGCAGCACACCTATCTTGTCTCTTCCAGAAGGGACAGAGGACTTTGTTGTCTACAGCGATGCATCCAATCAAGGGCTGGGTTGTGTGCTCATGAAACAAGGAAAAGTTATTGCTTATGCGTTGAGACAGCTAAAGGCGCACGAAGTCAATTATACAACTCACGATCTGGAGTTGGGAGCAGTGGTCTTCGCATTAAAGATTTGGAGGCATTACCTCTATTGAACCCAATGCACTATATTCACTGACCACAAAAGCCTCCAGCATATTTTTGACCAAAAGGAACTTAACATGAGGCAACTGTGATGGGTAGAGCCACTCAATGATTATGAGTGAGAAATACGCTATCATCCCGGAAAGGCCAATGTTGTAGCGGATGCTCTCAGCTGGAAAGAGTACTATGGTTGCAGATTGAAGGCACTGACAATGACAATCCATTCCCATCTGTCCGCTCAAATCAGAGAGACTCAGCTGGAAGCCTTGAAACCAGAGCACATGATGGATGAAGCCTTGAAGGGAATGGAGAAGAACTTAGAGATCAAGGTAGACTGAGTTTACTACTTCATGAACCGGATCTGGACGCCAAAGTTCGGTGGTTACAGGGAGGTTGTCATGAATGAAGCTCACGGAACTCGATACTCCGTTCACCCAGGTTCAAATAAGATGTCTCTGGATTTCAAGAGGCTCTATTGGTGGCCAAACATGAAAGCAGAAATTGCTACCTTTATGGGCAAGTGTTGAACTTGCGCCAAGGTGAAGGTGGAATATCAAAAGCCCTCAAGTTAACTTTAACAGCCATAAATACCTAAGTGGAAGTGGGAACGAATTACAATGGACTTCATCACCAAATTGCCCAAAACCTCGAGTGGCCATGACACTATCTAGGTAATAGTCAATAGACTGACCAAGTCCGCCCACTTCCTGCCAATCAAAGAAACATACAAGATGGAGCGATTGACCCATACCTACATCCAAGAGATAGTACGACTGCACGGTGTGCCCGTATCCATTATCTCTGATCGAGATAGCAGATTCACCTCGAGATGTTGGCAGTCACTGCTGAAGGCTCTTGGAAGTAAGTTGGATATGAGCACAACTTACCATCCACAGACCGACGGGCAGAGTGAGAGAACCATCCAAACATTAGAAGACATGTTGAGAGCATGTTTTATCGACTTTGGCAAGTGGTGGGACACCCATTTGTCCCTGGTCGAGTTTTCCTAAAACAACAGCTATCACACTAGTATTAAGGCTGCTCCATTCGAAGCCCTTTATCCTCGTAAGTACAGATCCCCTATGTCTTGGGCTGAGGTGGGTGAAATGCAGGTAGCTACAAGTTGTGACAACCGTCAAATTCTAGTCACGTCAAAATCAAATAAAGTCAACAAGTCAAACCGGTCAACTCAATTAGCCATAGTATACTAGGGTTCACGTTATGTAATTATTGTACAAATCATTATTTTAATGAGAAATCATCATTTGGAAAGTTCGTGTATTTAGATTTCTTTAACCTAAATGGTGGTAAGTAATGAACCAAAGCGATAAAACACTATTGCATACTCATTGGGAGTATGTAAGATCCTTAAACATGGCTTAACGGGGTTTACAGACCTTGCGTTGCGAAGCCGAACACTCAAAAAGGTCACAAGTGAAGCCTCTCCCAATCTCTTTCACTCTATCTCTCTTTATCTAAAATCTCTCCCAAATCTCTCTCAAAACTTCTTACAACTTTTTATAATCTTTCGGGTCATCCCGACACTCAACTTGGTGAAAACCCGCTCGAAACGGAGTGATTCCTTGAAAAACAACCTTATAGGACCGAAGTGTCCCTTAAGGAACCGAAACCCTTATAGGACCGAAGCCTCCTATGAACCGAAGTCACCTTCGGGTTCGGTCTATTTCGCCCTCGTCCATGTTCGCTTCTAACAACTTCGCTTTCGGTCCACACCCAAAAACCGAACCCAAACCTCACATCAAGGACCGAACCGAACCTTCCCTTCGGCCCATTTCGCTCTTGACCACCTTCGCTCCATTTCGCCTTCGGGCCTAGCAGCAGTAGGGACCGAACCTCGGCCCAGTACCGAGAAGACTCGTAGATAGGCCAAATTCACCCGGTTTTCGACTATAACTTCATTTTAGGCCCGTTTTACATGATTTTAACGCAGGATTTTCACCCAAAATCATATTTTAATTAACATATAGAACCCCATACTTCATAATTAATCACGTTTTTAGGGTATAATCCTTATCCAAGAAGAGTGGGTGGGATATTATTGGTGGAGTGTTGACTTTACTTTAGTGTATGAAACAAGCAACCACCCATGCCCACTCCATGACCAACCCTTGTCCTTCCACCATACCTAGTCCTTTCATTGTACTCTTTCCATCATTTTTTCCAGCCACATCCTTGATCAAAAGCTGGAAAACTCCCCTCTCTCTTCACATTTCTCTCATTTTCCACCAAAGAACAAACTTCATTCTCTCTCACTTTCTCTCTCTAAATTTCGAGATTCAAGGCTATTTTCCAAGCTTTTCTTCTACTTTTGGTAAGTATTATCATCCTCCATATGATTATTTCACCCCTTTCTACTCAACTCATAGATTCCTTACACAAACTCCTTCATATTTGTGTTAGATCTTCGAATCTTCAAGCAACCTTCCAAGTGTTCTTGATTTGAACACTTCCCTTCTTCAACATTCATCCACTTAAACCACACAGGGTGAGTTCATACCCCTACATTTTCATGTTTTCTTCAAGTTTTAGGGGGGGGATACAAGTTAAATCACCATAATATAACTTAAATTCTATCATCAGCTTTCAACAGGAAAGTTGAGTCCCGTTCACGAACTGTTTTGACCTTCATAAACTCTTTATTTTCCAAAACTGTTTAATATGAAAATATTTCAGGTTAATACCTTTAAAATTACTACTTGCACATCTCCATACGATGTTTCTATAATTTATGGTGATTTTTACAAAACTGTCTATCATTTCAAGAGGAAATCCGGACCAGTCTGGGAATATGGACATTTTTACACAAGGTAAAGGTCTTTAAAAATCATAATAAAAATTAGGAACAAACTAGAAACATTTTCCCAACTCTCATAATTTATGGATTCTGATTTCGACTTCAAACAATTTTTCTATGAGTTTTGTAAGAACATGAACAACAAGGTTAAAAACTAGAAAATGGTTAACAACTTCAATTGCACCTTGTAGCTTGCTGAGCAAGGTGTGTGTTATTATATATATATATATATATATATATATATATATATATATATATATATATATATATATATATATATATATATATATATATATACAAGTTATTAGTAGTACATATTATTTACCCTAGTCTAAAGGTACGAATCATAGATAAAGGGTTTCTACCACTACGAATAATTATAATAAACTATAATAAGTATAGTTGAGTCTATTATACACCACAAACAAATAAGCTAAACTATAATAGGTATAGTTTATGTTACAATTACATTTCAAACTCATTACGAAAGGTTTTCATTTCATATAAAAGGGGTACAAATACAAAGTACCGGGTTTTCATATAGAAGGGGTACAAATACAAAGTACCGAGTCTATACAAAGGGGTACATTACAAAGTACCGGGTTTTCAGAGTCTATACAAAGGGGTACATTACAAAGTACCGAGTCTTCATATAAAAGGGGTACAAATACAAAGTACCGGGTTTTCATATAGAAGGGATACAAATACAAAGTATCGGGTCTATATATACAAAGGGGTACATTACAAAGTACCGAGTTTTCATATAAAAGGGGTACAAATACAAAGTACCGGGTATTCATACAGAAGTGGTACAAATACAAAGTATCGGGTCTATACAAGGGGGTACATTACAAAGTACCGGGTTTTCATATAGAAGGGGTACAAATACAAAGTAACGGGTCTATAAAAGGTGGTACATTACAAAGTAACGGGTTTTCATATAGAAGGGGTACAAATACAAAGTATCGGGTCTATACAAGGGGGTACATTACAAAGTACCGGGTTTACACAAAATGGTTTTATGATATTAGAACTACAATTCATCTAGAATTTGTTAGTTTCTGGTTATAATCGCTAAGTGTATATGTTAGAGTTATATAAAAAATTCTTCGCGATCAACTTAGAATTGGTGGGCCCGCCTTACTTCCTGTTCCTTATTTGGTTGTGGACTTAGGGCAGACCCATTATATTCGACGGTTTATTTAACTTAAATTTTATATAACTTATATACACTGGGTGATTATAGAGGAAATCTATGGGTCTTTCTAGGGTACATTATTGCATAACATAGGAGCTTTCATTTCACATTTTATAAAGAAAATATTGGATTTTCTGAAATTATATTCATTCGCTTTTACAAGGAAAATGAAAACTTTATCAAATAAAACTCTTATGAACTCACCAACTTAATTGTTGACACTCTTTCAAAACTACTTCTATTCTTAGGGAATCAGTAAAACATGAACTCAACGGCTTTTGAGGATGGAACGCTAAGGCGTTAAACATTTCATTTTTGTCAACATAATCTAATTGATTTAGAAACATGTAAACTTATACTATGGTGTAACATTTTCAATTATATTTATGTTGGTTGTTTTTTACTTTGAGCACTATTATATTCGTTGTTGTGATACTACATGAAGTCCTCCACCCCCGGACGTTTCCACCATCCTTGGTTTGGGAGTTTGACACAAGTCAAGTCCCTGGTAGTACTCTCACTGGCCCTGAAATCATTTGAGAAACCACCAAAAAGATCGTGCAAATCCGAGAATGACTAAAAGCCTCCAGAGATAGACATAAGAGTTACGCCGACAAAAGACGAAAACCCCTGGAATTCCAGGTTGGTGACCACATTCTGTTGAAGGCCTCACCCTGGAAGGGCATGATATGCTTCGGAAAGCGTGGAAAGCTAAATCCAAGATACATTGGGCCATTCGAAATCCTCGCTAGGATCGGCCCTGTAGCCTGCAAACTTCGGTTACCCCAAGAGCTTAGTAACATTCATAAAGTCTTCCACATGTCAAATCTTAAGAAGTGTCTATCCTACGAGACTCTTGTGATTCCACTCAATGAAATTGATATCAATGAGAGTCTTAAATTTTTGGAAGAGCCAGTCGAAATCATGGATAGGGAAGTTAAAATAACGAAGCAAAGTCGCATCCCGATAGTGAAGATTCGCTGGAATCCCAAGCGAGGACTCGAATTCACTTCGGAGTGAGAAAACCAGATGCAACAAAAGTATCCGCATCTTTTTCCCTAGTCCATAATTGTATTCATTTTAGAAAGAATTTCGGGACGAAATTCTCCCTAATGGGGGGATGATGTGACAACCCGATACATTCTAGTCAACAAAAGTCAATTTTCGTTAAATAAAATTTCGAATTTTATTTGTTCCGTTAAGTTCTTGTGGGTTAGAAAAATAATCTAAAATATATAATTAGAGGTTATATAAGTTTTCAGAACAAAAAACACTCGAAAAATCAGCAAACTTGTCCAACCACGCATTTATGACCGTAAACCCCTGGGTCGTAAACCCATTTACAATCAAGAACCCATTTCCGGCCGTAAACCCAACCGATATAAAGGTTTTTCCCAGAGATATTTTTCATTTCTCACCTTTTTCGCCCGAAAACTCTCTCAAGTTGCTCCCAAAAACCTCCCAAGAACATTCATATCCTCAAGAACAAACCTTCAAATCTTCATATTTTCACCAAGAACAACCTTCATATCTTCAAAGGCCGCAAACCCAGTTCACAGTCGCAAACCCTCTTTTGCCACTTCGAACAAGTCTCGGTAACATTCCTAACCCAAAAGCAAGTGTTTTCTAACACTTTAATTAATGGTTTTGCTAATTTAAATACAATTATGTGTTTAATTATCATTAGGACACCATTAATTCTGCGTACTCCAACTCGCGGGTCATCTCTCCAGTTTTGCTGTCAAGCACGTGCACATAATCAACTGTGAGTTCATACCCCTACACTTTTACTGTCTTTAACGTTTTCAGGGGGGATACAAGCAAAACACAAAGAAATTTTGTGTTCTTATTAAAGGATTTTAATATAATTAAAAATTATCCAATTGATACAATCAAGAGATCACTACATTTTATAAAATATTTAGATATTTTATCCCTTTTTGTAAGATGCTGAGCATAAGGGAAGTTTTCAACATGCAACCATAATTGCAAAGTTTTCAGTACAACACATGCATCAAATACATAATATACATGCAAACTATAGTAGGTATAGTTTGAGATTCAACACACAGTTTTATCAATTTCAGAGCTTATACATTAATAAACATATAAACTATGATAGATATAGTTTATGGCATAAAATACTACTTCCTAAACACAAGAGTACAATACTAAATAATTAGTTAAGTATAATTATTTTTACTCTACAAGTATACATACAGTTTCAAGTACAAGAGACACTACTACACTATAAGTAAACTAGTTGATGCAGGGTTATGAGGCACTACTTCAATTGTACCCTTCAGGGTACGGAACTAAATCCTACCACAGTATAACCAAAGTCTCCTGGAGGGAGAGCGTAAGATTTGTGAATAGATTTATCTGGGACTAACAATCCCACACCTATAATTCTAGCTACAGTTAGGCAGGCATGCCAGGGGTGACAAATATCATATCATTCTCATGCCTGAAGAACGTCGTAAAGGTCACTAGCTCATATCAAGTTTGGTTATATCAAACTCACAACAGTATAAACTAACCAATGTTTACGAGATTTCATTCTTCATTAGTTTTATTTTAATTAATAGAACTACTATTCATTACACTAGAATATTCCAGGGAATATAAATATATGGTTTTATTTTAAGTAATAAAATTACCATACCATACTGGTGGTAGCCAGGGTTTTATATACATAACATATTATACATTACTAGTGGTATCCAGGGTTTTCATACAAAGTTTTTCGAACAGAACACACTATATAGTATAGTTGCTGGTAACCAGGCATACAGACTAACATTTTCATATACTACTACAGAACATAGTAACGAACACACATTTTGGTCTTAGGGTTTAAGACTACTTTTCAATACTAAAGAAAATATTGGATTTTCTTGAGAAACATACAAACATTTTCATAGATTCAATGGTAGGTTTTCATTACAAAATCATCCTTATGAGCTCACCAACTTAAATGCTGATACGCTTTCAAAAATCGCTTGTATTCTCAGGGAACCAGTAGACAGGTACACCCGTAGGCTTTTGAGAAGACAGAGCATATAGAGTCGCGACTTTTATACTTTTGTTGTCTTCAAGCTATGAATTAAACAAATGTAAATACCTTATATATTCAATGTAATGGTTGTGTTTACTTTGATTACTATGATGCAATTGTTGTGATATTATACATGTCGTCCTCCACCCCCGAACGTTTCCGCCTCTCAGTTTGGGGTGTAACTTAATCGCACATCATGAAAGGTTTTATAACTTATATAATATGTTTAATAAGCAATTAATGGATAGTCTACTAGAAAAATGTCATTCAATTTTAGTAAACAAACAAATACAAATAACATACAAAATTCACAAAGAAAACAAGCTTAAAGGTTTTCTGTTGGTTTGAGGGCTTTGGACCATTTTCGAGCCCTGTTATTATGTTAAAGTTTTTAATTTGTAAGTTTGTTATATACTAATTATTTTTTATATTTTTCTTGTTTTAAGTATTTTTTTTATGACAATCATTGTATGTTGTGGTTGAAACTTTAATTTAAATTAGATTAGATTCATGCTATCGATCATATGTTATGGAAATTGATATAGATACTATTTTATTAAATATTGTATATATGTGTGTATGTTTGTGTTGCTTCAAAGTAATAATTAATTAAAAATCATAAATATGCAATATTATTCATAGTATCCATGAAAGTCTCTTTTAAAATGTAAATTGTATATCTTAGCACTTTATATTATAGTATATGTTTAACTATTTAATTATGATAATAAGTGTCTTTTAAAAGTTTTCTTTTGTTTATTAATAATAATAAGTGGTTTTAAAACTAATTAACAATAATTATAAATAATAAAATCAAATTATAAAAATCATGGATATGTCATATTATCCATGCTAGTCTCTTTTGAAATGTAAATTATCTATCTTATCAGTTTATTATTTAGTGTATGTTTCACATTTTAATGGTAATATTAAGTGTTTCTTAAAGGGAAAATGACAAATATGCACTACGAACTTTCTAGGGTTTACCCGTTGAGTCCCTAAAGTTTTTTTCGGGCTTTATGGGTCACTAAACTAGGATATGACCTACTCATTTAGTCCATGTCAACATATAATAGCCGGTTCAGTGACCTTTTAGACCAAAAAAACTCACATTGTGCCCCTATAAAGCCAAAATAATAAGTTCGATGACCTTTTAGACCAAAAGAACTCAATTTGTAGCCTCCCAAAAAATAGATCGTTGCTCTTCTTTACGTCTTCACCCTCGATCGTCACACGTACTCACCGAAGATCACAACCCCCTTCCCCTTCTAATCGATTCTCGATCACAACCCCCTTCCACTATTTTCTTTGATTCATTTCAACTCTTCAAGAAATTGACCCCTCCTTCCTTCTTCTTTATTCAAAATCACACAAGCTACCACTCCTTCTCCATCCGAGTTGCAAGTTTGATGGATGCGATGTTGAGAAGGATGTGTGGGTTTGAAGAGGTTCACAGAGAAAATGAGTTTTAATATCTTTTTTCTTCGAATTGAGTGTGAATCGGCTTTAGAAGAAATGGAGAGTTTTTTTTGGTACGAATTGATCCCCAAACTTATTTTTTTGGGCTTTATATGGGTACAATGTGAGTTTTTTTTTTGTCTAAAAGGTCATTGAACCGGCTATTACAGGTTGATAGGGACTAAAAGATCAGGTCATATCCTAGTTTAGGGACCCATAAACCCGAAATAAACTTTAGGGACTCAACGGATAAACCTTAGAAAGTTCGTAGGACATTTTTATCAATTTCCCTTTCTTAAAGTCTTCTTTAACTTTTTAATAATAATAAGCGGTTTAAAACTAAAGAAAATTGTTTTAAATGATAATAACATCAATTTATACATTAGATAACGTTAACAACAAATAAATTGTATTTTAAATGAGCATCATTATTGAAATTAGAAAATAATCGCATAAGTAAAAAATTAAAATTAATCAATCATAACAACTATTAAAAATAATATTAAATAGATAAATATATTTAATTTTATTAATGAGGAAGGTGGATTGATGTCAATGAATAATATTGTTCAAAATATTATGTCAAAGTTAATGTCAATAACATAACAATTTTAAACATATATTTTTCAACATTTTAACAATATATTTTTAACCTACGTTGCGCATCGCGCGGGATTTAATCTAGTATATTATAATAGAGGAAAATTTTCTAGCACGATAATGATTTGAAACCCTTATGTATTTTCATATTTCTATATAATAATGATTCTTTATAATAATATTTTCACCTGATTAATAACAACCACTGATTTTATTTTCCTTTGGTTACCCACACATGATTTTCTTCCTTTTCAGTTTTTGTTATCTATAATGGATGAAAATTGAAAATAATGTGTATATATAGGAAAATTTATATGGTTTATTTTTATCTCTTTTAATTTATACATTTATAAAATGATTCTTGAAATCTACAATAGTTATAATATTTTTTAACATTTGATTTTTCCACGCTCACCTTGTGAAAAGATATGTCTCACGACGTGAATATAGTAATTATTCGTGTTGGGCAAGGACTCCTCTACGCATATCCTATCTTCTGGGATATTCATACTCACATCGTGCATAGATATGTCTCACGATGTGAATGTAGCTGATTACGTTGATTTTCTTCTCTTTTACTCTCCAAGCCTCCAAAGTTCCAATCTTTGTCGATTTTTGTACTTTTCTCCAAAATTGCTTCTATTTGGCTGCAAAGTACAATTAAAGCTTATAAGTATCATTATTCAATGCAAATAACCAAAATATGTATAAAAATATCAGTAAATATTTCCTAAAAACATGCATAAATATGGCAATATCAAATACCCCACACTTATTCTTTGTTTGGCCTCAAGCAAATCTAATTATTTAAACTCAAACTCTTATCACTAACATCACATAGAGCAATCCAATTCAACCTCAACGATTATGCTAAGACCGCAACACATGCATTTGTGTCTAAAATTTTCCTAAGGACCCCCCCCCCTAATTCTAAATACTTACAATCCTCATAAACACTAGCTCATTCTTTTGATCAACGCTCATTTTATGCATCCCTCCACATCCATCCGCAGAAATCTTTCTAACCTCAAGGTATTTTTTTAAAGCTACCTAAGCATACATAATCTAGAAATTACAATTTGTGATACCACAATGGAGCTCTTGGAATTCTTCACTTCTTGAATATTTGATCTTTAATTTCTTTGAATTCACCACATTTTTGTGTGATTTTTGGTATCTTCAACTTTTGAATTTCCTCAGAATTTTTATCTTTGATCTTCATACTTTATACTTGAACGCTCCAAAAATTCTTCAACTTTTAAATTTATAATAATTTTCTCTTTTTTTAACATGTAACTCACTTTCTTCACAAAAAACCTACATGCTTAAGCAGGGGCGCTTAACTTTAACCTTTATTGATTAAGGTATTTTGCCTAAGTGCAATGACTACATAAGCTTCTCTGGATATATTTCTGGTACACAATGCTAAACATATTCCGATCCTCAAACTAAACGAGGTTGTATTTTTGTCTCATGCTTTCACTAGAATAAAGGGGGCCACAAATGCACTATGACGTATATTGGCTCAACTAAACATTTAAGTTCTCCTCAGATCACCCCATATAATACTAACAACTTAAGTTCAAATTATTATCACTAGATTAAAGTATTAGATTATTATTTCAAACCTATTGAAATTTTAAATTTTACCTAATTCTAGCAATTTACTTTTTCGACCTCTTACCCCACACTTATTACATACAAGGCCCTCATTGTATGCATAATATAAAGCAATAAAAAGAGAGAAAAAAGAACAGACTCTCCTAGGATAGCAATGGCGAGATCGAACTCCAATTGTGTGGAAAAATTATGCATCTTGAATACGGACTCTTCTAAATAGGAACTTAGATCTTGATCACGCGAGATATGTAAATGTGCCGGAAAAATATGGAATCGAGCCTAGGTCTTCAACAAATGTGGTGCAAAACTCCAAAGCATGAGGAACGATGTGGGAAAGCATAAGCCACATCACATGGTAGAGCAAATAAGCCATAATAATCTTCATAATAACCCCATGAAGAACATTAGTGACCCAAGAAATAATATATGCCAATGGTCTTCATTATATATAAATATCATATTCACGTCATGAGTGTAATAATAGTCACGCCATGAGGTCGCTAGAACATGAATTCTTGAAACCATTAAAACTTGACTCACGACGTGAACATTGAGGATTCACGATGTGAGTATTGGGCAAAAAGAAAGTAATTATGCCTTCAACTCTTGACTTCAACCAAATGTCTTAATAGATTAAGACCCTTCTAATGCATCATTTTATGACTCTTCTCTAACTTTATCCTCTCTCTTGACGCACCCCACACTTATTTCTAATCATGGGTCTTGATTCTCGATTCTAAAGCTCTCATGGCTAAACATGAACGCACTAATTTCTCGACATTCCTCTCCTGCGACTCCTCGAGTACATCTGAAAATTAATAATCAAAGGAAGTAAAAAGTAACATAATAATTTAAATAGTTTACAATCCAACCAAATTTAAAAATAAAACCAAACCAAACAAAATTAAACTAAAAAAAATAAATAAATAAACAAAATGATCAATCGTCCTCGTCGTCCTCGTGTGCTTCACTCGTTCCAGCCCCATATCCCCTCGGCATCCAAAGTTCTTCCCATGTTGGGATATATGCGCAATGTGGCGGCATGGTGAGTGGTCAAATCACACCCATGTGGGAATAAATACCCTCGACAAGTTGGGTATTATAAGTAACTCCCCTACGAAGATTGTCAAAATATGTACCCACCCGACATTGGAATGGGTCGGTGGGTATACCCTACAAATCTATGAACTCTTCTCGTTTCTCCACGTGCTCTCACATTTTGTCGGCGAGGTATCGGTTGTGGTTGTTGCTCGGGTTGCGTGCTTGGTTGTTCTTTACCATCATCATCGGAGTGCACGATCCCCCAATGTGTCCCATAGTCCCTCATCACCATCATTGTCTCCAAATAACCCAAGGAGAACTCAGTTCCAGCCATGCAAGTCAAGGACCTCGTGATATCGGGAATTATCACACCGTAGGACCGGGCCAAATGGGTGATGAAATGTCCTCCACAAATCGGGATCCTAGGGCGGGAACTCACGGCATACTCTGCCAAGTAGTAGGTCAAGAATACGGGATGTTGCAACATACTCCCGGCTTTAAAATGGACCATAAAAAACAAATTCAACTGGGTAACTTTGTCCCTATGGCACTTGTGGTGGATTGAAAATGTGATGAGTCGGTGGATAAGATGGTTTATAGGTGATTTGATGCTACTTTCCGGTGACACCCCAGAATTAAACACTCCAGACGCAATGTTACTCCAACCTCTCGCAAAAAGCATAAAGAACTTGGGAGTCATGGCCTCGTGGGCCTCATACGAACCCATTCTTCACGAGAACTCAACTAAGCTACACTCCTGGTATTCACCACCTAAACGGAAAACCAAGATTTGCAGATAAGTGGGATCTTGGACATTCTCATGAAATGCCACAGTAGAGAAAAATTCCACACATAGCTCATTATAAACCCATTCCTGGATAGCAAAAATATTATTCCACACCTTGCATGTGAAAGAGTACCTGTTCCCCACAAATAATTTTATAAGAAATGGGGTCAACCGGTCAACAATTCCAACATCCCTCAACCTTTGCCAATTCATAGTTGGGGCGACGGTGAACTCACGGTTATGTAACCACCCTAGACGGTTGTTATAACGAGTAAGAACATCCCGCGACACATTCGTTGGGAAGACATAAAATGGGTGCAAGCTAGCTAACCCAGCTGGAATCTCTCGCCTAGGAGCCCTTTCCTGCAAAACAAGAAACAACACAAACCAAAACAGAAAGATATCCAGCACCTTAGAATTAAACGGCATAAGGTTCACCATGCCCAGAATTCACGTCGTGAATTCCTAGGAACTCACGTCGTGAATTCAACAGCGCAGGCTAGAATCGTTCAATATAGTGTATAATTTGATCCAATAAAATGGTTGGGATTTACTCCTGTAACAATCCAAAGCATAATCCAGTCACATGCAATGGTTATAACACGAATTTTAGGGCAACATTTCAACAATTTAATAAACACAAATCCTAGCCTTATATTTAACAATTAAAGAAAAAATTAACAAGTAAAATCAAGAAATCAATACCTTAGAGTGTAGATGACGTAAGCTAAAATCGAATATTGAGTTTTATATGGCCGTAATCAGAATGGGGGGACCGAGAGCAACAGCCTCACTTCGAGGGAATGGAGAAGTGATTAGGTTAAAGTGGCTTCTCGTACTTTATATGTGGTCCCATGTAATTCACAATTCACGTTGTAAGTTTTTAATTACTCACTTTGTGAGGTGTTTTTGGGGTATGTAGTTGGGCCATCCAATTAATCATCAAGTAGACTTATATACTTATTGGACTAACAGAAAAGTGGTCCGTAAGTCTTCCTAGACTCACGTCGTGAGGCATACGCACTCATGTCGTGAATTCTATTTGATCAAATATTCACTTAAGAAATCCAATCTTTTATTAACTATAAATCTTAATTAATTACCACTTAATTAAAGGACCCTACACTTACTGTTACTTAGATGACGAGATGATAGATTTTCCTAAAAACTAAAAGTTCAAAAACTAAAATGAGAAGAAAATCAAACTGGGCTCGGGTTGCCTCCCGAGAAGCGCTTCTTTTTGATGGATTCGTGAGGTGGACTCCGTGCCTCCTTACGTTGAGTTGTCCAAAGATTCCATCACCAACCGAACCTTTTGCTCTTTCCATCGCCTTTTGTAAACTTGAACTCATCTAATGTATGCCTTTTTGAGTTTTCCTTCTTAGCTCTTTTTTTTGTCTTTATCGAGCTTGTGTTTGGTCCCCTTATTTTCCAATTCTTCTTCATTGTTTTTAATCTCCATATGAATCTTCTCTTCTCTCACAACTGGACTCGTCTCCTTAGAAGTAACCACGTCTTCACCACTTGATAAATCGTCGCTTTCCTTGCTTACCCAAGAAGTTGGTTTTGTGTAGGCAAATACCTCAACTAAAAATGGGGTGGATGCTCTTGGTTTTGTTTGTTTGACTTGTTGAATTGTTTTTAATTCCTCTTCCATGATCTTTTCTAATTCTCCAAGTTCATCTTCTTCATCAATACTGAAAACCTCACCTCGAACATCATTACCTTGGAAACCATCTTCTATTCCAAAAGTTTCCCTTCCATCTCCAACTCTCAAAGTGAGCTTGGACTCGCGAATATCAACCAAGGCACCAACACTATTTAGTAAAGGGTGACCAAGAATAATCAGAACATCGGGATCTTCTTTCATATCTAAAACCGCAAAATCAATTGGAAAAATGAATTTCCTAATTTTAACTAGAATATCTTCCATAATGCCCTGGGGTTGTGTCACTGAACGGTTTGCCATGTGAATAGTCATTTTTGTAGCCTTCGACTTCTGAATATTCAGCTTCTGATATAATGAATAAGGCATCAAATTTATGCTAGGCCCAGAATCGGCTAAAGAATAAGTCTTCATATTATTCCCAAACTCACATGGAAGAGTGAGGCATCCAGGATCTCCCATCTTCTTAGGTAACTCTCCCAGCACTACTTTTGAACTTTTCTCACTTAAAATAACCTTGAAAATTTTCTTCCATTGTTGACGAGCGTCTATCAAATCTTGTAGGAACTTTGTGTACTCGTGAATTTTTTATAATGACTCAATAAAAGGAGTATTTATTGGAAAACCCTTTACTTGCTTTATAAAATCCAAATGTTCCCTTTCTAGTGGACTAATATTAGCTCGGGACGCAAACGGTAAAGGCGGTCGGTAAGCTGGAACACTTTCGGAAGTTTTCTGTTCAGACAGGTCCAACATCGTGAGCATAGTGGGCTCATGTCGTGAGTTTGGTGTTGCATCAATAATATTATTTTTGATTTTTGACTTATTTGGTTTTGGTTTGGATGGTTTTGGCTCCTCCCCTAATGCTTCTAAGAACTCAGAAATGACCTCTTCTTCAGTCTTGATCATCATAACATGGGATTGAGTCTTCATATCGGGGAATTTTGATGATAATTTTCCGTTCACCAAAGTTGTTAGTTGACCAAGTTGAGCTTCGAGATTGTGGATTGATGCTTGATGATTTCTTAATAGGGCTTGCTGGTCAACCATCATTGCTTGTTGAATTTCATCATCTTCATTTGATCCTTCAATACTGCATCAGTATCATCATGCCTTTTCTCAGAAGCTTCCATAAAATGAACTAGCATGTTTTCTAAGTCAACTTTCTTCTCAATTGGTGGTTGCTCTTTTTGTTAGAAGCCTCGGCCTATTTGCCTATATTTTTCTTCCTTTTGCTTCTTGTATTCATCATATGGCAGCCACTCCTTCTTTGGTTTCCTCCAGTCTTTATCATATTTATCCCCACTTGAGTAACAAACTAGAGCTCTTATGTTCCCGTAATCATCTAAGTGGCAGCCTTTGGTCAAGTGTAGACCATTACACCTTTCACATCCAACCCTTATAGCATGTATTGTCTGGTCCATTTTTGTCATTCTCCTATCTATAGTATCCAGCATGGCTATTACAGTAGCCATGTCTGCAAATTATCCACCCCTGCTTCCTTTAACTCCATCTAGCCTTGGATTGTGGTATTCACGAGAATGCTTAGCAAATTCTTCAACCAACTCTTTGACTTCCCCCGAATTTTCTTAGTTAGGGGTCCTTAAGAATCAAGGAGCTGCCTTATCATGACATTAACGCCATCATAAAATATTGACACTACTTGTTGTATGTTGAGGTCATTTTGAGGATAATTTATTAATAATCCTTTTTAGCGCTCCCATGCCTCATAAAGTGACTCACTCGGTTGTTGCTCAAAGTTGGTTGTTGCCTTTTTTAGTTTAGATATCTTCGATGGTGGACAAAATTGTTCTAGAAACTGCTCGCGTATTTGGGCCCAAGTAGTGATTGCACCAGGTGGAAGTGCCTTCAACCAGTCTTTTGCAACTCCTTTAAAAGTGACTGGTAGCATCCTTAGCAAGATTGTCTGTCTAGGAACATTTGGGACATTGAAATAGTCTGCTATGTCATTAACTTCAACCAAATGCTTGTAAGCATCCTCATGATCCTTTCCAGAAAATGGTACATCCTTAAGTGTAGTAAGGATGTGTCCCTTCAGCTTAAATGTGGCAGTTGCAGGAATTGCACCTTGTACTAGGCCAGGACCATCATCATCTATAATTCACTTCTTGTAAGCTACAATAGACATATCTGCAACGTTTTCCATCTCGTTTTCTGGCTCGTCTTCAGATTCACTTATATGTAGTTTGAATTTTGGGTCAGATTTGTACTCGGATTCTTGTGGGTTAGATTTTTTATCAGAGCTTTAAACCTTTGATGATGTACTAGATTCTCCTACTTTCTTTCCTGACTTCTTTCCAAAAACTAACTTTAGATCTTTAAAAGGCGACTTATTTGGTTTTTGATTCACTCTTATGTTCTTATCCGTCTTCTTGTGAAGGGCCGACTCTGGATCTTCAAGTGGTGGCACCAAAGGTGTGTTAGAGCCTCTTGTCATGCACTTCTGCAAAATAAACAAAAATAAAAACATAAAACTGAACTAAAATTAACTAAAAATTGCCTACTGACTGGTCACCACGACGTGGTAAAGAGTAGTAGCTCGTGTTGTCGCAAAAAATTTAACAGAAAAGAAAAATGAAGAAAAACGAAAAACTACTGAACTCACGTCATGAGTCTAGTACTGAAACAAAAATTTAGGCTGAAAAATTAACTTTTTGCAGGTTTTATCCAACAAAAAGGATCGATTAACCTATATCAAATAAATCAACAATCAAATAAGTCATTCCCCAGCAACGGCGCCAAAAAATTTGATGTGCACAAAAGTACCTACTAATTTTAAATTATTAACCTAACTAACTTAACTAACTAAAATGCACCTAGGCAGTGTATCTAGTCAAATTATAGAATAGTTTGGGTAAGTCGGGTGTCGATCACAGGGAACTGTTTTAACTAATTAATCTACCTACTATTAAATTAACCTAATTTCTAATAAAGGAAGAGGTTTTATTTAATTTTGGAAGTTTAGAAGAACTTAATTCTTTTAACTTAAATCCAATCAATAAACAAAACACTTCTGTTAGCTCAATCCACTTTCCCTCAATGGTTTCTAAATTAGTTACGACAATTACTGTTGGTTACCAATTAAGATAGTATTAGCAATTCAGTTCTAAATTTACTAACATTAATTAATTCATGTAGATCTATGTATGTTCACACAATACTTAACACATAATCAATTATTAAATAGAATTGGAGCCATGTAAGATTGATTTGAAAAACACACTTATGGTCATAATATGAGTTCTCTAGCACATCCTAATTCAATAGTTCAATTACTTATCTAAGATTGGTTCTATCTTAACTCTAATAATCTAATGTTCACTAAATTACTAGGTATTCAAATGCATGCAGATTCATATTCACTGACTACACAGAACAAGAATTTAAAGCAATCAAATATTAAATCAAGCCTGCTAGGTTCAATCAATCAAACAGAAGTCGTAACCAACAAGTAAATCAAAGCTAAAGTATTAAAACCATGAGTTCAAGTTTCATCTAGCTAACAGAAGCAGCTAGATTTAGTTGGACGTCCTAGCAAACAAACACAAACAAACCATAGTCTTAATCATTTTTAAATATACCAAACTAATAAGCTGAGTATGAACTCTTCCTTTTTCTTTGGTATGCAACCTAATTCCATACCTTTTCTTCTTCTGATTTTCGACTCCAGAAATCCTCCAAGTCAGCAAAAACTCTTTTATGTCGTAGGCAATAAGGCAATATATAATTTTCTGATTTTCCACGCTTACATCGTGAAAAGATGTCTCACGACGTGAATATAGTAATTATTCATGTTGGGCAAGGACTCCTCTACGCGTATCCTATCTTCTGGAATATTCGTACTCACATCATGAATAGATATGTCTCACGACGTGAATGTATCTGATTACGTGGGTTTTCTTCTCTTTTACTCGACAAGCCTCCAAAATTCCAATCTTTGTCGATTTTAGTCCTTTTCTCCAAAAATGCTTCTATTTGGCTGCAAATTACAATTAAAGCTTATAAGTATCATTATTCAATGCAAATAACCAAAATATGTATAAAAATATCAGTAAATATTGACTAGAAACATGCATAAATATGACAATATCAAAGTTCTCTTTTTAGAAAAAAAAAATAGTTATAGTACTCACTATTCTAATCAACTATTGTTATAATATATTAGAATTTAATTTTTTTTATGATCTTTTAATTTCAACATGAATATTATTTAAATTATCAACCACTGTTTTTAATGTAACATAATTTATTTATAATTTCATGTTATTTTTAACTGTTATTACTATTATAAATTACTTTAAAAACAACTTAATCGAATTTTAGTTATTATATTTATCATATTTCGTAATTTCCTTTCAACTATTTTAAAAACACATGTCGGATTTTTATTACTTTAGTTTTTAAACTTTACATTTTATTCTTAAGTTTGTTTGATATATTAATTTAGGTTATGCATTTAACACTATATTGAACTCAACAAATTTAGTATATCAGATAATTCAAGAAGTCTTCAACTTATAATAATGTTTATGATTAACAACATATATAAGTTAATAACTTAAATATATTATGTGGAAATATGAAGAGTTAGGAGTTTCAAAATGATGTGGTAAATGACAAAATGCTTACTGGATTATTTAAATTATCAACCACCGTTTCTGATGTAATATCTAATAGTTTCCTTTTAATTATTTTAAAAAATATAGTTGAATTGTTAAAAATTTATTTGATATTTTAGTTTAGGTTTTAATTTTTACACTATATTTTTAAGTTTATTTAATATATTAATTTAGGTTATGTATTTAGAGGAAAATTTCCTAGCACGATACTAATTTGAAACCCCCATGTATTTTCATATTTCTTTATAATAATCACTACTAGAAAAATAGTCTTTTACGACGCTCATTGCGCGTCGTAAAAGGCTCAGACGACGCGCAAATGCGTGTCTAAGAAGGCCCTGTCATAAAGAGAGACGACGCGCATTTACGACGCTCATTTACGATGCGCAATTACGACGCGCGATTACGACACGCAATGCGTATCAAGAAAGGCCCTGTCATAAAGGAAGAAGACACGCATTCGTGTGTCGTAACCTTACGACGCGCGTGTTAACGACACGCAATGCGTATCAAGAAAGCCCCTGTCAAGAAAGGCCATGTCATAAATGAAGATGACACACATTTTTGCGTATCATAATTTTAAATGTTTAAAAAAAATATTATTTATAGATTTACTAATTTTCAAATTAAATTTGTATTTAATATCTCATAATAGAAAATAAAATACCATATACAAAAAATACAATCCATTGCATAATATAAAATAAAATTTCATACACAAAAAATAAAATAAATTGCACAAAATGTCATACAAATAATCATTCAAATGTTAAACAAACATAATACATTGCTATTCCTATAAAACTAACAAATAATCATCCAACTCTGTTTCTTACTGGAATATGTGTGTAATTGTCTCCTTCATCAGCCTCCATGTATATTGTGATCAGATCTACCTTCCTACATTGTATGATCTTGTTTTGTCTGCTGCAAAAACCATGGGATTGCAATCATATCCCACACCAATTACAAGTTTCTCAGAGACAAAAATAACCTGAAATAAAATGTTGTTTATCAACATTTGAATAAGAATAAGTACAAAAACTATGCATAATGATAGTCTAAAATCTAAAATAAAATGTTGTTTATCTCATCTAAAAGGTGTATTTAAAGGGCATACTAACCTCACTGCCATTCAATGTCATGAAATAGAAATGCTTATGACCCTTTCGAGCATATTCTTTTTGTCAAGCCTCATAAGCAGGCAAATCAAGCACCTACAAAAATATGTAAAAAAAATGAAATTGTATTTACACTCAAAATTTAAATTATAAATAACCTATTGATTTGAACACAAATCTCAACAGGGGCATGTTCCCTTTACACATTCTATATTCAACATCCTAATAAGACATTCAATCCGACATCCCATGCGCCCATCTAATGAAGGATTACACTGGCAAACCATGATCTAATAGTCATTTCCAGAACACACATTTTAGCAAACACACTACATGTTAGATCTAATAAATAATAAAACAAATAACCTCATCAATAGTCTGATTTTTACGATTGCAATATAGAAACATGTTTGTCTTTATAAGCTTACAAGAGAGTTACGGAGGATCTGCAACAAAAGATTTTCAGGTCAACAAGTACCTATTAGCTTTCAAAAAAGAAGCAAGCTTTGTTATTCAAAAAAGAAGATGAAGGGTAAAACGGTCATTTAGTCCTGTTTGCAGAAGATGAAGGGTAAAATGGTCATTTAGTCATAACATTCAAAAAAGAATCAAGCTTTGTTATTCAGATAGTGTAGAAGATGAAGGGTAAAATGGAGAATTGTAGTCAATGTATGTTTACTTCTTTAACTTCTAGACGAAGGGTAAAATGGTCATTTAATGTTATTCAGATGTTCAAAGAAGAAACAAACTTTATGCATACCACTTTTAAGTGCTCCAAACATCATTAAGTTATGTCTGAGTGTTTTTTATGTATTCTTTCTCATTAAGTTACTTATATATATGATGTTTAGAAATTTTTCCCTCATTTAGTTTTGATCAAATTAGAAGTGAGCGTACCTTATCTTTACTTATTTGAATGTAACGAGTAACAGCTCCAAAAGTGAAGTTATCTACACACACAAAGTTAGGTCTTGCAAAGTCTAGAATGACTCCATCTTCTCTGCCTATACCAATATGACCAACAAAAGGAAGAAGCCATGAAAAAACAGGAAGAGGTGTCCATACAATGCAACATGGATAACAAGATCTTGATGGATCAATTTGCATGTTATGTGTTGGAATCTTGTGATCGATCATCATGTTGTGGTTGTGTTTTGTATCTGATTCCAATTCCATTGCAAGATCTGCACACAGTAATATGTGAATTGATTAGATATGATTTGTCCGATTTATCATTTCTGAATCGAGCTTAAATTTATAAAATAAAGAATGCTAATCAGTTAATTCAACCTACTCCTTTCAGATTTCTCTCAGAAAGTACCGGCCTCTTTCCTTCAGTTTAGAATATATTGGATATAGGTTTCCAGGGAGCCAGGTTTTGGACCCATCCACCACATACAAACTAACACACACAAAATGGAATGAGAAAATAATCAACAAGAGAAGATTTATGTTTAAACGTATTTAGAAGACAGACATTCATTTAGGGATAGAAAACAATAAGAGAAATGATAAATGGACTATCGCAAAATCATGTTTGAGTTCCAGTACCTATATTCCAGAGAAAGGAACAAATTTATAAGCATTTTTCCAGTACCCTAATCATCCAGTAACATGCAACACTAGCTTTAGTATGAAAAGGACCAAATACAAATTTAAGGCACCCGTGAAATTTAATCAACAAAATTCATGAAAGAAAGAAAGAGAGACCTGCAGAAGGCATCCAATCTTGCATGCAAAAACTTATTTGTGAAGAGAGAAGACTTTCCTACATATTTTGATTAATTATAGAATATAAGCTCGGGGCTTATAACCTGCAAAAAAAATGTATAAGAACAGACATACTAGCAAATAAGACAGCAAAGAAGTAAAATGAGAAATATTGGCATGTCACAGAAGCACCCTTGCTGTTAGTAGCTTCATGAACAAGGTTATAATGAGTGTCAAACAGAATAACAGAAATGGACACAGACCATCCACATATCTTGGAAAATAATATCATTGAAGAAACAAATAGGAGTTGACTGTCATATATTAAGCCACATTATTACAAGGTGTACACACGGTTGAATAAGAGACTTTGTGGGACGAAATACATGTAATAGATATCTTCTCAAGATTGCACATGAGTTAAGATGTAAATTTAAACTGAAATAAGAGAGAAAATGTCGCATTTTTGGGACTGGGGGGAAAGTAAAGGGATATTTGTACATCTTTTAGAGCCAATGTCTATGGATTAAGCAATATGTTGTAATGATAGATTATAAGTGAATTATGGCGCTCAAGTGGTTCAAAGCTACAACATTCTATTCGTTCAAATGGTTCAAAGCTTTTATGATCGATAAATAATTATGGTTCTCACTTTCATGTATTTAAAACAAAAGATCAACTTTAAACAAAAACTGAAAAAAAAAAACTTTCTAGGGCTATTTTCAATGATAAGGGCATTTATGTCTTTTTACCTTATAGGAGACCTACTTAGGCTTCTCTCACCATCATACCCCCCCCCCCCCCTCCCCACCTATGTCTTTTATGATAATCAAGGTTCCTACTCCTACTGCGGGTCCTACTTTCTCTGTCCCTTCCATAATATTTGCCCCTGCTTCTGTTGCGACTTCTCTTCTTGTAGCCCCTGTATTCATCTCTATGCCTAGAACTACATCGAGTAAAAATCAAAAAATGTCCAACATGGAAGATGGAAGATGGATAATTGAATTGAAATTTACAAACCTATAAGTGTTAAACCTGATAAAAAAAAATGTAAACATGGAAGATGGAGAATTGAATTGCAATTTACAAACCAGTTTAGCATTTTCATGTCGTCTAGTTGTTGTTATGTATTCTTTCATGGTGTCTTCTTCGGTCTTTGGAACTACCTTCACCTCTTCAACTTCTTTTGTTTGATATATCTAGTTGAAAATAGATAAAAAGATTAGCATTGTTGAGATATGTTTATGAAAGATAAATTCAAAAAGATGGAAACCTTCTTCTGTTCACTAATGAGATAAGCAAACTTTTCAATATTTGGAACTGCATGCAATTAGGGCAGGAGCAACTTTCACTGCTTCGTTTGCTTTCCCCAGCTTTTCCATGGTCTGAGTTTAACAAAAAAATTCTTCAATTCATATTGAAGAGTAGTAAAGTTTATACAGAATACAGAGAGGTACGAGGTTAATTCAGTAAGATGTACCCAACGCACGATGTTAGAAGTTTAGAACCAAATTAATATAATAAAATTGACTAAAATTAATGAATTGAAATCGTGTATATGGTTCTATAAAGTGATCGCTACCCCTTACAATTAAGATATACAAAATTAATTGCTGGAAAATGTGAGATTTTGTTACCATATTTTGAGTCGACGCACCCAATGCACAAATGTTGTTCAAGTCGGCATTCCAAAACTTTAATCGGTGTTCCCCAACTTCAATCGGCAATCCAAATCATCGTTCCTATGTTCCAGATACATGAATAAAGGTATGGTCGGTTCAATTTTAAAATCGTTGGATCATCCAAGATGTGTTCCCACCCAACGCACAAATGTTGTTCAAGTCGGCATTCCAAAACTTTAATCGGTGTTCCCAAACATCAATCGGCGATCCAAATCATCGTTCCTATGTTCCAGATACACGAATAAAGGTAAGGTTGGTTCAATTTTAAAATCGTTGGATCATCCAAGATGTGTTCCCAAGCGTTCGGTATGAAATCGTATCCCATATCCAGTATGCATTCTTACTATGGTTCAATATAACCCTAGAACAACTTAATGTTTAAATTAAAGCTATAAGTTAGAGATTTTCACACTTACGATAACAATTACGGAAATAAAGATGTTTGAGTGGGAGAAAATGGTGGAGAAAAGAGAATATTTGCCACCGTTGACCTCTGTATGGTTGGTGCTTGGGTGGTGCCTAGCTGGTGCTGAGCTCCAAAAATACGAAATGGAGAAATATTGAAAGATAGATAGATGATAGAAAAAACAAGGATGAAAGATAGATAGAAGAGGGATCTAGAGGAGAGATTATCAGAGAGGGGAGAGTGGATTATAAGGATGAAAGATAGATAGAAGATAGAAACAACAAGGCAGGTTTTCAAAATTTTGGGGATTTCGTTTCCCCCCTTGTCTACTAAAAGCGCGTTCCATTAAAATTATAAAGCGACAGGTACAGACGACGCGCGTTTAAGATAAAGCGTCCTCCGTGTTTTTAACTTTTTTTCTTGAGACACTAAATTAAGGGCACGCAATAACGCATGACGTAAATCCTTAATTGTTTTGGAGAGATAACACTATTTTAAGGGCACGTCCTTTTGCGTATCATTAATCAGCGCGTGTCGTAAAAAGCGCGTCATTAAAGGTCTTTTCTAGTAGTGAATAATTTCACCTAATTAATAACAACCACTGAAAAGTTTTTTTTGAACTTATGATATTAGTGGTATAAAGGGATTATTTGAAAAGTTGTTTATATAAGAACAATGAAATGTTTTACACTTGATTTTATTTTCCTTTGATTACTTGCACAAAATTTTCTTCTTTTTAGTTTTTGTGATCTATAATGGATGGAAATGGAAAATAATGTGCATTTATATAGGTAAATTTATATGGTTTCTATTTATCTCTTTCAATTTATTCATTTATAAAATGTTTCTTGAAATCTACATTAGTTATCATATTTTTTAACATTTGATTTTTCTACTTGGAAGATTTATGAACCTTCAACAAACAAGTTTTTCATTTTAATATTCCCTTATCAATATTAACATTTAAGTTTATGGTAGAATGGAGAATGATGAATAAAAGTGATAAAAGTTCAACTCCATTATGACAATCATTTATATCTAAATTACTTTGAAGAAAAAATATATAGTTCGTAAAATGTGATTACCTTAAAGAAGTTAGATGATTATTGCAATCTTAAATGGAGAAAAAGGAGTACATTGACTAAAAGGTGTATAGTTCTTGAAATCTGCATTACAAAGAATATTTTTTTGACCATTTTATTTTTCCGCTTGGAAGATTTATGAACATCTACATATAAATATTTTATTTTAATATCCTACTATCAATTAATATAATCATCTATGTTTGTGGTGAAATAGAGACTAATGATAAAAAGAGATAAAAGTTGAACTTTATCATTGAAACTATTTATACTTAAATTAGTTTGACGAAAATAGTTCTTAATAAGCCATAACCTTATAGTCATTAGTTGATTATTGTAATGTTAAATGGTAAAAAACAAATACATGGACTAAAAGTTTTTAATTATATTCTAGATGTGGTGGATAAAGCAATTAATCTGTTGAAAGTTATTTATAATTTCAAAAATATTCAAATATTGCATATATATATATTGGAGATTAAATACTCATATTTTTATAAGCCCTACGTTCCAATCATAGAAATTTATTTTTATATAAGATTTTTACCATAAATGAAGGTTCAATTTTATATTATATAATCAATACAAAATTTTTACCATCACATATGGAAAAATTTTAAAAAGCTTCTAAAAAGCTAGTCTAAGTAGCTTTTCAAAAAGCTAGCTTATCAGCTACTTTTTGGCTTACCAAACACGACAACATAAAAAAGCTCGAAAAATAAACTAGCTGTGGTGCGCCAAACACAGCCTTAAAGATCTCACAATCAAATATAGATTTACAGGATTAATATATCGTACGTGGTATATATTTACATAGCTAGAAATGTAATTCAGGCTTTAACCTGACTAACCAGTTTTTACCAACTCTAATTTTTAATTTTCGAACATAACAATATTTTAAATAGATAATTACATCACTAGTAGGTTACACGCACGATGCAACGACACCACATAGTCTTTTTGGCTGATAATTTCCATGCGGTGATTAGTTTTTTTTTGGCATTGGATCGTTCCTTTTGGCCTTTTTCCAGACTGTTTTGTGTCAGATAGGTTATTTCATTTTCAACGTTGACGTGTAGATGCTTAACAAGGTGTGTGGCTAATAGTTTCAGTATGGTGAATATTTTTTTTCTAAGAATATTCTATTGTGATTCGTTTTTCTTTAGACAGAGTATTACATATTAAAAAGAAAAATATGCTGCAAATTTAAAATAAAAAGATAAACATGTTGTAATTTTGGTTAAACTTTTGTCGCTTGAAATCTTTGGTAGATTGTGTTGCATAGTTTTTTTCGGTGGATGGTTTTGAACGACGATTTATTTTTCCAATGGTCTATTTTGGGTTTCTTTGTTTTTTTTTTTTCCGGGAGGAATGTTTCCATTTAGTATTATGGTATCTTATATAAAATTCTCTTACAACAATTTCCATTTTTAATGCTTTTTATAATAAAAAGATAAAAACAATATAGAGTAAATGTCATACATCCATACTTTTAATTTTCTTCGATTGTCACTTTTTTTGGTAATAAGTTTCCTTTTGAAAACATGTTATGTTCCAAAAAAGGTATATCGCTAATTATTTTATTTTGACCAACTCAGTAACATGAAATGGAAGCACATCCTTGGTTTGCAATAATATAAGATATAGAAAAAGGGTGATTGGATTAATCGTATTAAAAAATAAGAAAGCAAGTGTCTTGGTGATTGCATCAATCGTATTAAAAAATAAGAAAGCAAGTGTCTTTGTTATCATCTGGTCTTATTTGTCTAAAGTCTCCATAAGTTATATCTACACTAAACAAAGAATACTTCCACAAATATAAAAAAGTTTAACAAATGTAAAAATAATGATTTACCAAAATATTTTCAAATTGTAAAATCCTAAATGGTGATAATTAGGTGACAAAAAATATTCATGTGAGATTGGAACAAATAGTAACATATTTTTGTAGAACCATAATGACTAACAATAATGAATCTTTTAACTTTTATATTTTTAAACTAGGCGAATGCCCGCGTGTTGCGCAGAAACACCTATATAGTTGATGTCTTTACAAATATATGATTTTTTGAATATAACAATAACGTTGTTGTTAAATTTGATATAATAATTTGTATATATTAAATTGATATAATATATTGATTATTTTGAATTATATGATAATATATATATATATATATATATATATATATATATATATATATATATATATATATATATATATTTACTATAACTTCATAATCTCAATCGTTTGAATGACTTCTACCCGCGAGTTACACATGAATACAATTAAATATAATATATGATTTGATGTTATTTATAGTTGTTTTTAGTGTTAATTAATTTTTTAAAATTTATTTGCTTAATGTTTTAATTTCTATCATTATAATTATTTAAAACATCAAACAATGTTTTTTATTTTAAAGCTAACAATATAATCATTTATATAGAGTTGTTTTTAACTATTGTTATTGTAAGTTATTTTAAGCTACTTATTTGAAAACTTTTAACGATTATAAAAATATATTTAAGAAATATTTTAGTTAAATTGAAATTACAATTTAGTTTTTGCTTTTATCACTACAATTTATTACTTTTAACTATTTACAAAATATTCTTTAGTTTTTTTAAATGGAACTGAAATTTATATTTGAGTTGACATTGTAATGGGCAGAAACACCTATATAGTTGAAGTCTTTACAAATATATATTTTTTAAAATATAACACTAACGTTGTTGTTAAATTTGATATAATAATTCGTATATTAATTTGATATAATATATTGATTGTTTTGAATTATATAATATATAATATATAAATCTATTATAATGTCATAATCTCAATCGTTTGAATGACTTCTACTCGCGAGTTACACATCAATAAAATTAAATATTGTATATGGTTTAATATTATTTATAGTTGTTATTTTTAACTAATTTTTTAAAATATATTTGCTTAACGTTTTAATTTTTATTATTATAATTATCTAAAACATCAAACATTATTTTTTGATTTTAAAGGTAACAATATAATCATTTATATAGATTTATTTTTAACTATTGTTATTATAAGTTATTTTAAGCTACTTATTTGAATTTTTTTTAATGATTATATAAATATATTTAAGAAATATTTTAGTTAAGTTGATATTACAATTTAGTTTTTTGCATTTATCACTATAATTGATCACTTTTAACTATTTACAAAATATTATTTGTTTTTTTAGTGGAACTGAAATTTATATTTAAGTTGACACTGTAATGTTATATTTAAATTAACAATTTAAGTATTTTGTTCAAACTGTAAAAAAATTGTAGCTTTAAACTGGTAATGGTTTACATGCAACAACATTTTAAATCTAATAAATTAAGTATAATATGTTAAAATTTAAAGACATAACTTTATAAATAAAAGTAAAGATATCATTTTAAAATTGAAATTTAGTCTATTTATGATTACACTTTAGGTTTGATATTTATTTAACCTTATTAACCAACATACAATCATTATTAGAAAGACACTATAATTTATCACTTTTAACTATTTATTAAATAATCTTTGGGTTGTTTAAGTTAAATAAAATTTATATTTAAGTTGAGCCTATAATGTTATATTTTAATTAATAATTTAAGTATTTTATACAAATTGTTCAAAAATTATACCTTTAAAATGATAATGGTTTACATCCAACAATATATTTAAACTAATAAATTAAGTATAATATGTTAAAAGTTAAAAAACATAATTTTATAAGTAGAATTAAAGATATTATTTTAATATTGAAATTTAGTTTATATATGAATACACTTTAAATTTGATATTTATTTAACCTAACTACCAAATTATAATTATTATTATAAAGAAATTGAAAAGTCATGGGGAGTTTTAAATGAATGTGGTGAAAGAAAAAAAAAAATGGGGGTTTCGAATGCATGAGATTCAAGAAAAAAATGCTAGCTTTATAAGTATGTATGATATTGAAACCTAGAAGAAGAGAATAGAAGAAAAAATTCAACCAAAGCAACTAAGTTTTATACATACACAAAATCTCATACATACATAAACACTCATAGTCGCATTCAATTATAGATATAATAGGCGAATCCTTGCACGTTGCAAAAGAATAGAATTATATAGTTAAAATAATAACTTTTACCAAATTATTTTTTAATATTTCTACTTTGAAACAAAATGTTAGTAGTAAAGCAAACATATAGTTACCATATTAGTTTTATTAAACATTATAGTTTAATTTTTAAGTCATTTTGATATATACAACTATTTGATAATTTTATAAACCGTTTAAAATTGTGTAAATTATATATCAAATGAATAATAATATAACGAATAACAAAACGTATGAACAAAAATTTGAACTGCAACTTTTAAAAACATAAAAATAGAAAAACATTTATTATAACATTTGTATTATATATATATATATATATATATATATATATATATATATATAATGAATAATAAAGAATATGAGAAATAAATACTATAACTTTTAATAACATAAAAACATAAAAAGATCTATTATAACATTTATATTAAATATTCGTATTTAAATCACAAATCTCTTCAAATACATTAATGTTTTTAATGAGCAAAACTTTACAACCTTATAAAAGAAAGGAAAATAAAAAGTTATTAATGATTACTAATTAATAATCATAAGTTAAAAACTCTTGAGTTGTAACTAATAAATATACATAAATTAGAAAATTCTTGAGTTGTAGTGTAAGTTTCAAATTAATGTGGTACTTGGAATGTGTATTTATTATTATTATTATTATTATTATTATTATTATTATTATTATTATTATTATTATTATAATTACTCCCTCTTTCCCAAATTGATAGTCCACTTTTGACTTTTGAAGTCTTTTTTCTTCAACTTTGACCTTAAATATTTTTATTTGTGCTATATATTACTTGATAAAACTTATAACAATGAAAAAACATTTAAAATACAACTCATTCATATGTTTTGCATCAAGTATTATATATAAAACACAAAAATATTTAAGGTCAAAGTTGAAGAAAAAAGACTTCAAAAGTCAAAAGTGGAATATCAATTTGGGACGGAGGTATTATTATTATTATTATTATTATTATTATTATTATTATTATATTCATCTAAATAATTGGTTTTGATGTATCATTTTAATCCCTTCAACTATTAAACATAAACATATTTAATTATGAATTTATAACATACATAGGTGCATATACATGTTAAACAAATCACATATAATATATATTTTCATAAATGGTTTATGTAATTCTTGTCATAGTAATATGGATAAATTACTTTCATATGAAGAACATATCATGATAAGTCTATCATAATTACATATCAAATGTTAAAAATTATGTTATCTTTTAAATATGTTGTGTAGGATAACCCAACAAAAAAATAGAAAATAAACATAATTAGAATACAAAAACTACAATCAAATAAATAAGAGCATTGAGTGGTTGAATATATATAAATAAAGATGTTACATAAACATACATTTAAATCAAAAGAAAAAACTAATATTGATCAACTTTGATCAAACAAAAAAAACATATATTCGTTTTCTGAATCTTCTTTCTTCATTTAACACCATTCAACCACAGAAACTTGATAACAATTCTTCACTAACCTGCAGTGAAATTATTTTTCTTGAAAAAAAAAAGAATCAAAAAGATATTCCAAGCAAAACATTGATGTTTGGAGAGTCACATTCAAGGTTGAGTAATACATACAAATCACATATAACGATTAAATGAGAAACTGAATATAAAGAAAGAACAGGAAAGCTTCATTTGTTTTGGTTGAAAGATATTCCAAGCAAAACATTGATGTTATGACATCCTTCTTACATGTAAGACTTTATATAACACAAAAGACACAAAAGTTTGATCTTTTTATAGTAAACTTTTCACTAAATTCTAATTAAACATAATATAAGTTATAAAACTTTTGAGTGTTAAATCATAATTAAAAAATTTTGAGTTGCATTAGTTAAAAAAAGGGGGTTTCAAATGAATGTGGTTTGAGGAAGTTAAAAAATGTGGGTTTCAAATGCATGAGATTCAAGAAAAATGCTAGCTTTATAATTGAAAAAGAAGAATCAGAAAGATATTCCAAACAAAACATTTGATGTTTGGAGAGTCACATTCAGGGTTGAGTAATACATACAAATCACATATAACGATTAAATGAGAAACTGAATATAAAGAAAGAACAGGAAAGCTTCATTTGTTTTGGTTGAAAGATATTCCAAGCAAAAATTGATGTTATGACATCCTTCTTACATGTAATATTTTATATAACACAAAAGACACAAAAGATTGACTATAAAATTATAATAATTACATTTGTTGATGAAAAATTATAATTAATTTGAGCAATAAATTATATAACACTTATTATAATTAAGTTTATATAATGGTCTCTGCTCACGCTTTACGTATGTATAAAATTAGTTGTGGTGACTTAGTAAAATATATGGAATATATGTAGAATAAATTATTTACCCATATTTAAATTATCGCACTACTCTAGGAGACGACACATAACTTTATATTTGGATCGAGGGATTATTTAGGCATGGAACCCACGTTAAGGAAGTTCTCTTTCCAGAAAAAAAAAATTATAGTACTCACTATTTTTATTAACTATTGTTATAATATATTAAATTGTAATTTTTTAATGATGTTTTTATTTCGTCATGAATATTATTTAAATTATCAGCCACTATTTGTAATGTAACAAAATTTATTTTATAATGTCATGTTATTTTTAACTATTATTATTATTATAAATTACTTAAAAAACAATTTAATTGAATTTTAGTTATTTAATTATCATATTTAGTAATTTCCTTTCAACTTTTTAAAAACATATGTTGGATTTTTATTACTTTAGTTTTTAAACTTTACATTTTATTTTTAAGTTTGATATATTAATTTAGTTTATGCATTTAATACTATATTGAAGTCAACAAATTTATTATATCATATGGATAATTCAAGAAGTCTTCAACTTATGATAATGTATATAATTAACAACGGATTTAAGTTAATAAATTAAATATATTAGGTGGAAATATGAACAGTTAAGTGTTTTGAAATGATGTGGTAAATAACAAAATGCTTCCTGGATTATTTAAATTATCAACAACTGTTTCTAATTTGGTATCTAATATTTTCCTTTTAATTATTTTAAAAAATATACGTTGAATTGTTAAAACTTTATTTGATATTTTAGTTTAAGTTTTAATTTTTAGACTATATTTTTAAGTTTATTTAATATATTAATTTAGGTTATGTATTTAACACTATATTGAAGTAACCAAAATTAGTATATCATATTGATAATTCAAGATGTCTTTCGTTTATGATAATGTTTAATTAACAACATATTTTAGTTAATAAATTAAGTAAATTATATGGAAATATGAAGAGTTGGGAGTTTCAAATTGATGTGGTGAAAGGAAAAGTTCTTCCTTTATAACATAGTATGATATGATATGATGTTTATATGGAAATATAATAAATGATTTTTAATATTATCATTATGTTGAAATATATCATAAGAGATAAGGTTGGAACTTGAAGTTGTTGTGCATTTACAAAGTTATATGATTAAAATAGAAAAAAATTATAAATTTTTAAAAATAAATAAATCATAATTGTTATCTATTAAATAATAATTTCATATCAAACTAAAACATTAATATTAAATATTATCATTATCCAAAGCATACGATAATAGAGACATCTTCTTATGCATCTTTATCATTATCATTATGTACAACATATGAGAATAGTGACATCTTTTTATCTTAAATAGTAATTTTTTGTATCATATATATTACTATAACTATGTAGAACAAATGATAATAGCGATATTTTTTATAAGTTAAGAGCTTAAAATTGTATTACATACAGGGTTATAAAACTTGGCTAACACAATTAAATGATCGACATGCTACTTAAACTTGGCCTCCAATGGAAGCGAGTTTGCCTAAGTCAGCTAAAAGACACTCGGATATTAATCAAACTCGATCCTCTAAAAATTCCAGTCCAAAATCATTTTCGAAATCCAGAAACTTACTTGGCCACTTGTCAGCAAAGACAATCTCACTAAAGAATACCCTCAACGTCCCACAAAGATAGACGCAATAAAGATCTCATGGCTTAGTCATTTTGAAATATTTCACAACCTTTCATATTTATAAAGAATGAGACATTCTCTTGTTTACTCCCACCATCGATGTGGGATGAATAAAATTTAATTAAACTTATTTCTTTATCCGTCAATACTTTTGTTTTGTTAAATAAAATATTAAATAATAAAAATAAAACATTATCCAAAAATTTTATTGTTCAATAGTTCTGTTTTTTAGTAATCTCGTAAGTTGTTATCCAAAAAAGTAAGTTTTTATTGAATAACTTTTTGTTAAATCCTAAAATCATAAATTCAGTTAGGTACTTAATATATAAAGTTTGTTTATATGAATTTTCATGATTCAATAGGTCATTATAAAATGAATTTATTTATAAAATATAATCGAGTGTATTTTTCGTGTTTTTGAATCAAAAGTGAGTTTTCAAACAGTTATAATTTTAGGTTTAGGTAGATTTTTTTTATATTTATATAACATTTTGTAACTTATTTATAATATTATTAGAAAATTTTGAATAATCATGGGAGTTTCAAATGTATATGGTGAAAGTAAAATGGTTCCTTTATCAGTTCAAATTGATCAAATTCGGACCGATTCAACTCAGTATATCAAACTACATAACGTTTTTTCTACTGAAACCCAGTTCGTATATATTTTGTGTTTTTGAATCAATTTCCTTTTTCAAACAATTATAATTTTGTATTTAGGTAACTTATTTATAATATTATTAGAAAGAATTTGAAAAATCATGGGAGTTTCAAATGTATGTGGTGAAAGGAAAATGCTTCCTTTATCGATCCAAATTGATCAAACTTGGACCGATTCAACTAAATATACCAAACTACATAACATTTTTTCAACTGAAACTCCGTTTGAACCTAAACAAATATGGTTCAAAACCATTTTCTGAATTCTAAAACATAACTGGATAGTTGCCATTAAAGGCAATCTCACCAAAGAACACCCTCAACATCCTAAAAAGCTAGGCATAATGAAGTTATCATGGTTATGTCCCTTTGAAACATTTCACAACCTTTCCTATTTATAGAAGAGGATAGTTCTCTTACTTACTCTCATCATCGATGCGATATTAAGACATTGTAATAAAACACGTTTTCTTGTTTGTAAAACATTATTTAACTTATTTAATAAAACAACATTTCTCTTATGTACTCTTTCTTTATTTTTCAATAGTTCCATTTTTCTATAATCACGTAAGTTCCTATCTAAAAAAGTAAGTTTTTATTGAATAACTTTTTGTTAAATTCTAAAATCATAAATTCAGTTAGTTACTTAATATTGAAAGTTCGTTTATATGCATTTTTATGATTCAAAAGGTCCTTATTAAAATGAATTAATTTATAAAATATAATCGAGTATATATTTCGTGCTTTTGAATCAAAGCGATTTTTCAACCAATTATAATTTTAAGTTTAGGTAGATGTTTTTTTTTATATTTATATAACATTATGTAACTTATTTATAATATCATTGGAAACAATTTGAAAAATCATGGAAATTTCAAATGTATGTGGTGAAAGGAAAATGTTTCATTTATCAGTTCAAATTGATCAAACTCGGACCGATTCAACTCAATATACCAAACTACATAACTTTTTTTTCAAGTGAAACCTGATTTGTATATATTTTGTGCTTTTGAATCAAAGTGATTTTTCAAACAGTTATAATTTTAGGTTTAGGTAGATGGTTTTTTTTTTATATTTATATAACATTATGTAACTTATTTATAATATTATTAGAAATAATTTGAAAAATCATGGGAGTTTCAAATGTATGTGGTGAAAGGAAAATGATTCATTTTATCTTTCCAAATTGATCCAACTCTGATTCAACTCAATATACCTAACTACATAATTTTTTTCCTACTAAAACACAGTTTAAACCTAAAAAAAATATGGTTCAAAACCATTTTTGGAATTCTAAAACTACCTGGACACTTGCCAATATAGACAATCTCACCAAATAATATCCTCAAAATCCTATAAAGGTAGGCATAAAGAAGTTCTCATGGTTCGGTCCCTTTGAAACATTTCACAACCTTTCCTATTTATAGAAGAAGAAACGTTCTCTTGTTTACTCTCACTATCAATGTGGGATGAAGACATTGTAACAAAACACACTTTGTTGCTTATAGAACATTATTTAACTTATTTATAATATTATTGTAAAGAAAATGAAAAGTTATAGGAGTTTCAAATGAATTTGGTGAAAGGAAAAATGTTCATTTTATAAGTATACGTCGAATCCTCGCGCATTGCGCGTAAATATAATTATTTAATTAAAATAATAACATTTAACAAATTCTGATTTAATATTTATACATGTAAAACCAATGTCAATAGCAAAACAAACTGTATAGTTAATATATTAGTTTTATAAATTTTAATAGATTTATATCATTAGATATTTCCCCTATTAATTTATGATTTTATAAACCGTTTTATGTTGTGTAAATTATATATCAAACATATATTGATTCCTATGTATTAAAAAACAAAGTAGTGTGAAAAAATAAATACTACAACTTTTGATAATTTTATAGAACATTTTAAGTTGTGGAAATTATATATAAAACGTATGTCAGTTTGTATATAAAACAAATAACAAATAGTATGAAAAACACTATAGCTTTTAGTAAATTAAAAACACTACAACATTATAACATTTACATAAAAAAAAAAAATTAAACATTTATAAATCATTCAAAATGAATATTTAGAAATCAACATATACATTTGATATATAGCAACACTGTTATAAAAAATTTATATTGAAATAACCATTGATATGACAAAACTTATTTTTTTTCAACTCTTTCATTTTGAATCACAAATATTTTCAAACATATGATTTTTTTTAATCAAAACTTACTTATATACTACTAATATAGCTACAATGTGTATAATAAATAAGTGGAAAATAAAGGAGCATTGCACATTAATAACCATAAGTTTAAAAAACTTTTGAATATAGTGGAAAATATAAAGGCAAATTACATTAAATTACTATTAAGTTGTAGTGGCAGTTTTAAACTCTTGATTTGTGCCCAATAATGTAATATGAATATTAACAGTTATAAAAACAATATTATAAGTATTTATCATTAAAATAATAATTTTTATACTAAGTTGTAACTAATATTATAATAATTTTAAGCATACGATAAAAAAGATATAAAAAATTGTGTTTGAATCAAATTGAATTAAGTTTTTGATTTAAAATTATTTTAAACTATGCTTATTTTTAACTAATTTATAAATAATTTATTTGAATATTTTTTATTTCCTATATTATTATTATTATTATTATTATTATTATTATTATTAGTATCATTATTATTATTATTTCAAATAACATTAATTTATTAATATAATATAATCTATTTACTAAATAATTATTACTTTTTACTAATTAAAAAGTGATATATACAGTAAAGTCCCAATATTTTCATCGATTTGACAATAAAGTCCTAAAATTTATTTTTTTGACAGTAAAGTTCTAATTACCGGCAGTTTTTGACACTTTTACCCTTTTTTCCTGTTAGCCGGTAATTAGGATTTTTTTTGTCAAAAAAATAAAGTTTAGGACTTTCTTGTCAAATCGTCAATTAGGAATTTACTGTAAAAAAAAATAAAGTTTAGGACTTTCTTGTCAAATCGCTGAAAATATTGGGACTTTAGTGTATATATCCCTTTTTTTGGTTAGAAATTTAATGGTATGATAATCTTTAAGCATAAGAGTCATTGAAACATTCTATTGTCAACTAGATCCTATTGAAATCCTTAACGTTTGCTTCTTGTTAAATCGTTTTTTTAATCTCAACAAACCAACATTTAAAAAATGGAGATAATCAAGAAAGAAAGAAAGAAAGAAAGAAAGAACCAGAGTTGTGTTGGCTTTTTGTAGTACCAAAAATAGAGAAATAAGAAACCAAAAAAAACGAAATTACCCTTCTTTCCCTTCTCCACATTCACACCTTTTTTACTAGGCATGTATTGTTTGTGTTTGTATAATCTGTCCCCACTTTTTAGTTCAAGATTTGGTGACGAAGCAAGAAGAAAGTTTTACAAGTGTTTTCACCCTTTATCGCTCTCTCTTTTGCATATGTTTCTTCTGATTGTGATTGTGTCCGGGTAAAGATGATGATGGTAAGAAAAAAACAGTGGTGCTGCAATAAAAGTCACAATTAAAAGTTCTTGGGTTACGAAAATACACTAAAGTCCCAATATTTTCAATGATTTGACAAAAATGTCCTAAACTTTATTTTTTTGACAGTAATGTCCTAACTGATGATTTGACAAGAAAGTCCTAAACTTTATTTTTTGACAAAAAAGTCCTAATTACCAGCTAACTGGAAAAAAGGGTAAAAGTATCAAAAACTGCTGGTAATTTTAATATCAAAAAAATAAAGTTTAGGACTTTCTTGTAAAATCGATGAAAATATTGAGACTTTACTCTATATATCCCAATTAAAAACTACTTATTTGAAATTTTTCATTATTATATTTAAAAAAATATCATATTTTTTTTATTGTACTTTTATTTTTTTCGTCAAAACTATTAAATATTGGAAGAGAATGAAAGGTCTAAATAAAATAGTAATTTGAATTTCAAAACTATAGTAATTGTTATGTACTGTGACAAATCTTAAAAACAATATATTAAGAGTGGGTTAGGGGAGGGGGAGTGTTACACTTGAGGTATATTTTGATATCTTATATTTTCTTATTGAAATGAATAGGAAAAAAAAGGAAAGTGAGAAATGTAATAAGATAATTTATTTCTATTACTATAAAAACATTTAAAATTGAGTATATCCATATAAGTTTTGGCAGAACATAAGGAAATCATTTTTATAACACACATAATTATTGGGTTTCAACAATAAAGTCATATCATATTAAAAATGATTTGTTCTAATTCGTCAATATCACCAACAATTTGGAATAATAATTGTAAACTTCTTTCATCAAAATCAATTATAAAAAACTCCGTCAATGTTATTTACAAAATAAACAATAGAAACTAACATAGTTTATACATACCATAAAATACATGTTGAATAATGTTCAATTGTACATAAAATATATTTTCTTAACATAAAAGAGAGAGAGAGAGAGAGAGAGAGAGAGAGAGAGAGAGAGAACATAAAGATACATACATGTTAACAAAGTTAATTGCTCTAACTTGTAAATAGCTTGATGGTTAATTTACCAAAAGCTCATGAGAAGTAATTATCAATCCCACTTCATCATCCTGTGATTATAGAAAGTTGCATAACTCATAAACTTAAAATATGATCTCAAGTATACCTTTACAAACATACCTAAATTTGAACCTTGGTTAATATCTAAAACTTTACATGCACCCAATTTATGTTTACATGAATTTATATTTGGAAAAGTTGCAATTGCTTTCTTACATCCATGGAACCACTCATATAACTTTTCAAATCCTACAAATATAATCTATCATTTTGTGTTGACATACATGCAATATGTAATCTACAAATTTCTTATAAAGGCTAAATATTTCATTTAACTCATCAATTAAATAGCGTGATTTGAAGAGTTTTTAAAGTTACAAATCATAATATTTCAATTAATCATAAATTAATTGTATAAGTTGAATAGTCTTAGGAGTTTCAAATGCATGAGGTTTAAGAAAAAATGGTCTTAGGAGTTTCTAATGCATAAGGTTCAAGGAAAAATGTTAGCTTTATAAGATACTAGACAAATGCTCGCGCGTTGCGCAGAAGCATCTATATAACTGAAATCTTTACATGTTTTTTTTTTTTAAATATAACAATAATATTATTGTTAAATTTGATATAATAATTCGTATACTAAGGACATATAATATATAGATTATTTTGAAAAGTAAATTACACGAATAATCCCTATGGTTTGGGGTGATTTGCGCTCTTGGTCCCTAACTTATTTTTTTAACTCGAAAGGTCCCTACTATTTGTTTTTTTACGCGCTTTGTCCCTACTGTTTGTTTTTGTTATGCATTTGGTCTCTGTCTTACCTAAAAAGACTATTGTTTAAATAGGGAAAAATTGTGGGGTAGGTAAGGTAAGGTGAATGGGTGGGGTTGAGGGTGTGTTTATTTAAATAAATTAGAAAATCAAGGGAAAAAATAGTCTTTTTAGGTAAGACATGGACCAAGTGCGTAACAAAAACAAATAGTAGGGACCTTCCAAGTTAAAAAAATAAGTCAGGGACCGAACACGCAAATTACTCTAAAACATAGGGACCATTCAGGTAATTTACTCTATTTTGAATTATATGATAATATATACATCTATTAAAACTGCATAATCTCAATCTTTTGAATGACCTCTACCCGCGGGTTACTCATGAATAAAACAAAATATAATATATAGTAATGTTATTTATAGTTGTAGTTTTTATTAATTAATTTTTTAAAATTTATTTGCTTAACGTTTTAATTTCTATCATTGTAATTATTTAAAATATCAAACAATTTTTTTTATTTTAAAGGTAACAATATAATGATTTATATAGAGTTGTTTTTAACTATTGTTATTGTAAGTTATTTTAAGCTAATTATTTGAAAACTTTTAACGATTATAAAAATATCTTTAGGAAATTTTTTAGTTAAATTGATATTACAGTTTTGTTTTTGCATTTAGCACTACAATTTATCATTTTTAACTATTCATAAAATATTCTTTGGGTTTTTTAAGTGGACCTGAAATTTATATTGAAGTTGACCTTGTAATGTTATATTTAAATTAACAATTTTAAGTATTTTGTCCAAACTGTTCAAAAGTTGTAACTTTAAATTGACAATGGTTTACATATAACAACATATTAAATCTAATAAATTAAGTATAATATGTTAAAAGTTAAAGGCATAACTTTATAAGTAGAAGTAAAAACATTATTTTAATATTGAAATTTAGTTTATTTATGATTACACTTTAGGTTTGACACTTATTTAATCTTATTAACCAACTTATAATCATTATTAGAAAGACACTACAATTTATCACTTTTAACTATTTATAAAATATTCTTTAGTTTGTTTAAGTTGAATTCAAATTTATATTTAAGTTGATCCTGTAAGGTTATATTTAAAATAACAATTTAAGTATTTTATACAAATTGTTCAAAAGTTGTAGCTTTAAAATGATAATGGTTTACATACAACAACATATTAGACCTAATAAATTAAGTATAATATGTTAATAGTTAAAAACATAACTTTATAAGTAGAAGAAAATATATTCTTTTAATATTGAAATTTAGTTTATATATGATTACACATTAGGTTTTATATTTATTTAACCTTATTAACCAACTTATAATCATTATTAGAAAGAAATTGAAAAGTCATGGGAGTTTCAAATGAATGTGGTGAAAGGAAAAATGAATGAGAGTTTCAAATGAATGTGGTGAAAGGAAAAATGCTAGCTTTATAAGTAGACTAGACGAATCCCCACGCGTTGTGCGAAAATAAAATTATATAGTTAAAAGAATAACTTTTACCAAATTATTATTTAATATTTCTACTTCGAAACAAAATGTTAGTAGTAAAACAAACATATAGTTAACATATTAGTTTTATTAAATATTATAGTTTAACTTTTAAGTCATTGTGATATATACAATTATTTGATAATTTTATAAACCGTTTAATATTGTATAAATTATATATCGAATGAATAATAATATAATGGATAACAAAACGTATGAACAAAAATATGAACTACAACTTTTAGTAACATAAAAATAGCAAAACATCTATTATAACATTTGTATTAAAAAGATATATATATATATATATATATATATATATATATATATATATATATATATATATATATATATATATATAACGAATAATAAAAAATATGAAAAATAAATACTATCACTTTTAATAACATAAAAATACTAAAACATCTATTATAACATTTATATTAACTCTTCCTATTTAAATCACAAATCTCTTCAAATACATTAATGTTTTTAATGAGCAAAATTTTACAACCTAATAAAAGAAAGGAAAATAAAAAGTTATTAGTGATTACTAATTAATAATCATAAGTTAAAAACTCTTGAGTTGTAACTAATAAATATACATCAATTAGAAAACTCTTGAGTTGTAGTGTGAGTTTCAAATGAATGCGGTACTTGGAAATTTATGTTTATTATTATTATTATTATTAATATTATTATTATTATTATTATTATTATTATTATTATTATTATATTCGTGTAAATAATTGCTTTTGATGCATCATTTTAATCCCTTCAATTATTAAACATAAAGATATTTAATTATAAATTTGTAACATACATAGGTGCATATGCATGCTAAACAAATCACATAAAATATACATATTTTCGTAAATGTCATATGTAATTCTTGTCATAGTAATATGGATAAATTACTTTCATATGAAGAACATATCACGATAAGTCTATCTAATTACATATCAAATGTTCAAAATTATGTTATCTTTTAAATATTGTCTTTTAAATATGTTGTGTAGGATAACCCAACAAAAATATAATAGAAAATAAACATAATCAAAATAGAAAAACTACAATCAAATAAATAAGAGCATTGGGTAGTTAAATATATAAATAAAGATGTTACATAAACATACATTTAAATCAAAAGAAAAAACTAACATTCGTCAACTTTACTCAAATAAAAAAATCTATATCCATTTTATGAATCTTGTTTCTTCATTTAACACCATTCAACCATAGAAACTTGATGATAATTCTTCACTAACCTATAATCAGAATATTTTTCTTGAAAAAGAAGAATCAGAAAGATATTTCAAGCAAAACATTGATGTTTGGAGAGTCACATTCTAGATTGAGTTAACACACAAATCACATATAAAGATTAAATGAGAAAATGAATATAAAGAAAGAATAGAAAAGCTTCATTTGTTTTGGTTGAAAGAAAAAATCATATTACAATTACCATCGATGCGACATAATACATTTCTTCAAATCACCATATTTGGATCGACATAACCCATTTCTTCAAATTATCATATTTGGATCGTGAATGCTTCGACTACATGAAAACTTTTGAATCACAATATATTCAAATCCTTCTTACATGTAAGATTTTATATAACACAAAAGACACAAAAAATTAGCCTTTTTATACTAAACTTTTCACTAAATGCTAATTAAACATAATATAAGTTATAAAAATTTTGAGTGTTAAATCATAATTAAGAAAAATTTTGAGTTACATTAGTTAAAAAAGGGGTTTTCAAATGAATGTGGTTTGAGGAACTTAAAAAAGGGAGTTAAAATGAATGAGATTCAAGAAAAAATGCTAGCTTTATAAGTATGTATGATACTAGGCATAACCTCGCGCGTTGTGCAAGAATGCATTTAAGTGGTTAAAATAATTATGGAAAAAAATATAAATATGTCGAAATTTACATTTTTAGTCATGTTTTGGGCAATTACCGAATTATCAAATAACATAAAAATCCATCAACATATATTTTGATACTATCTAATATAGTCCATACCTTATAAACTTTACTTTTACTTTTATAATATCCAATATATATTATAAGTTTTTCTATAACATTAGTATAATCTACTTTTCTTATGTCCGATAATATTTTTTTGGATAAAATAAGAAATAAGTTGTTTTGAATGAGCTATTAATAAACAATATTGAACCAATAAACTTTATATTACACTATTTATATTACACCAAAACATCCAAGGTTTCATATATGAACTTTCAAATATTAAACATTGAAATTACAAATGAAGCCATACAAGATATATCATTATACATAAATGTCCTTAAGACTTATAAAATAAGTAGATTAGTAAATATGATATTTAATTTTAATTACATAATTTGAGAGGTGTACGTTTGACTTTATGTTGGTGCGCCAAGAGTCCATTTCCTTAATTTGTACCCACAAAATTAAGGTGAATTGGAGTATAAAATAGATATTACTAAGCATTAATATAAATAATTAAAAAGGGTATATGGATCTCTTACCACCAATTAAAGACAACATACCTCTCTAGTGGTGTACCACCAGTCAAATTCAGGTCAAAAATAAATTGTTCAAAAATCTCAATTGGGTTAGATAAAGTGGTAGATATCATAACTAATTTCCAAAAATATAAAGAACACTGAAATCCGAGTTATAACAAAGAAGTTATGACTGATCGAAGATCCGCGACAATACCGGTAAAACATTGTTAAACATAAAACGCGAAATTTCAATAAAATACTCTTTAGCCTTAGGTATCTAAATGAAAGTCGTAGATATCATTAAACCGTAAACGTATATTAAAAGAATTTCCAAATCCGACTTTGTATGAGGAAGTTATGATTTTCCAAAGTTTCGGATATAGTAGTAGACAGCTAAAAACTCGAAATAGAGATCGAGCGAATTTTAGCCAATGCAACCTAAACGAGAATCGGAGATCTCGACAATAGTAGTACAACGGTAAAAAGACAGACGAAAACGGATGTCGGATGAAGAAGTTATGGATTTTTAACAGACTTTTCCAGTCTCGGCTTGCTAAAAATATAATATTAAAAATAAATTCAAAATTAGCCGACGGAGTCTAAACGAAAGTTGTAGAGCATAATATCACCTATGCATGGATATAAAGAACGTCAAAATCAGAGCTCGTATGCGAGAGATATGAATTTCTGAAATTCGAACTCATGACGTGAGCCACTCCATGCTCACGACGTGATCTCCAAAATTACACCATATAAATAGAAACCGAAGGTCTTGGGTTTAGACTGCTCAATTCTACTCTTCTTTATACTTTTCTCTGTGTTAAGCATCCCAAGACTACCCCAACGCCTCGGTTTCATATCCAAGCTCTGAAGGAAGTTCGAAGCCCCGAGATTTCCGAGAAATCGACTTCTTTCCGGTCGAAGTGCTACCCGAGCAAAGTATCGTTTTCATAAAAAACGTCACTTCTACCAAGTGAGTTCATACCCCTATTACTACACTTTCAAATAATTTTAAATGCTTTTAAACACTTTTAAGGGGGAGTAGGGAATAGAAGTAAACACACGGTTAAAATCGTGTGAAAAACATCAATCTTTTGCTATACTTTTCATACTATTGTTATAACTATCATATGAAGTTGTTAACATGCAAAACATCACACATCACGACTTTACCCGCATGGGATACAATATGTTTTATAAATAGAAATATGTTTTATTTATATGTATGCATACTACATCATACCAAGGGTAACCATTTCAACTATAACATTATGTTTATACAAAAAAATACAACTCATTATTATGCCTTTGCCAACACTGTAGAAAGGGTAATCATTTCAGAAATCATTCATATACATTTTTAGAATACGTGACTTAATTGAGAATATGTGAGTCATTCATCTTCATCGTGCCTATTTTATAACCAGAGTCTCCGTCCGAAGAACGTGATAAGTGTGTATAGATCTATACAGGACTGATGATCCCGCACCCTGATTGTTAGCTACAGTCCGCGGGGTGACAAATATCATAATGCTTCGACGCCTGAAGAACGTCGCTACAGGCAAATCCATCATAGTACGGTTATGAAAACTCACAGGATAGACAATTGTTATGGTATTATGTTCTTATTGGAAAAAGTAATATTACAGTTGCTTTTACGTACAACTACAAGCTTCCTATAGTTTTGATTTATAATAAAACTATACATCATCATTTTAAGCATGACATATTTGCTTACAAGTTACAGTCTTGGACATTTAAGACTACTTATCACTTTTAGGAAAATATAGGTTTTTCCTGGTTCAATACATTCATTTCATACAAACATCGATTCATAACTCATTTGGTAAGAAAATATCGGATTTTCTAGAAAACAAACATGAACTTTCGAATGGCATACATTTACAAAAATATCTACTTATGAACTCACCAACTTAATTGTTGACACTTTTTCTTTGAAATCACTTGTATTCTCAAGAAATCGCTAAACACCAGGTTAGCAACTACTTTTGGGGACTAATGCTCTGGCGTTAGTAACATCTTTTGGAGCATCATATTGTATTTGACTTTTGAAACATGTAATACAACAATCATGTAAACTTTTCAAATATATATTATGGTGGTGTGTACTTTCTTTACTATTCAACTGTTGTGATACTATACATTACGTCCTCCACCCCCGAACGTTTTCACCATTCAGGTTTAGGGGTGTGACAAATTGGTATTAGAGCATTGTTTATAGTGAACTAAGTATATCAAAACCATTTTTGATATACAACTATAAACACAACTGGGCAAAAACACTCTGATTAACATTTATACTTATATATATATATATATATATATATATATATATATATATAGCTTTATTAAAAGTATACATGCATACATTACATAATAGTAACAGTATCATAAAGAAAACAATATAGAAGTATTATAGATGAGTTGTGCACTACAGGTATGCCCTGGAATATGTAATCAGGACTGGGATGAATATAGCCTGATCAACTATATTTATCCGAGATCCGACTAACATATGTCAGGGAATAGCTGCGGTGGACGACAAGTCTAAAACTTACCAAACATATAATCTTTAGAATCAAGCATCACATTTAGAATACTATAGGAGTATTTTGTAAAACGCAATAGTTTAATTGTGATGTTCAAATTTATATGCTTTAGTGTTTAGACAGTTCTCTTATCCCTATTGTCGCACAAACGCAATGCCCGGATACCATGTACCAGGGGACCCCTACTACCCAAACCAAGGCAATGGAGGGTGGATAGAGAATGATCCGGGAAAGGATCCAGAAGAAATTAAGGAGGAAGAAGAAGAATTCAAGGAAGGAATGCAAGAGGACTCCGACTCAGATCTCGAAGACAATAACCTAACCTTAGTGGCTCCGATTAAAAATCCTAATCCTCGACCGGGATTTCAAGGCCCGACACCTCTGTGGGCAGTGAACATGAATAGGTGGAGTCGCAAACAGGGTCAATGCCCTCCGTACAATGGAGACCAGAGCTTATACAATCTGAGTGAGGGAGGTTCAGCAGACAGATTCCTTCCTATACTGGTTCGCCGAATTGCTCGCAATGATGAGCAAGGAAGGGCAACTATCCAACGAACCGAGGAGAATGATGCGAACACCGGGGTCAATAAAGTTCACATACGATAGTTAGGATTAGCTCATGGAAGAACCATAAATCAAAATGAAGCTTGGCAGAGAGAGTTAACTACAACTCAAACTGAAGTCAGGGAACTTAGAGCATGCTAGGAAAGGTATGAAATGCGTATACTCGAGATGGAGCGTCAGTTGGCAGAACCAAAGGCTCAACCGAATTGTTCCCGTCGCAAGTAGAGGATACTCTACTCGCTCCTTTTTTTGGTTTGTTAAATAACCTTCGTACGTACTCCAAGTAGTACTATTTTCATGTAAATATCCCCGTCTAGCAATTAATGTTTCATTAGATCTCTAAGCTGTCAAGTTTTCCCTGTGTGGTATATTGTAGACCTACTCCAAGGTCAAATTTTCCAAATTCTATGTAAATTCTATACCAACTATTAGGACAGACTTCTTGTTTCCTTTAAATATCACCATTATCAATCCATGCTTTGGGCTATGTAAATAGTTCGTGTCATAAACTGTTTTAGCAACTCACTACACTATCCTTGTTGACCTAATCTATGGAAGTTCAATGTTATTGAAATTGGAAACTTTGTCGAAGTTTTACCACCGTTTCATCTTTAACCCTATAGCTGAAAAATGTCGCCTCGCAAATCAAAAAGACGCAATCCCCCGATAAATCCAACACCTCTATCACCTACCCCCTTTAGAGAAAGATACAGTTACCATAGGATAACAAATCTCTACAACTTCAACTGGGGAAATCAAAACAATGACGGAGATTCAACATGCCTGAGAAAAATAAAGGACACCCTATATAGATACCAAGAGATAACAAATCATTACCACCAAAAATAGGACAGAGAATAAAGGAAACCACTCGTGAAGCATGCGAGGTGGTAGAGAACCTGATGCGTCAAACGAATAATTAATAATTAATATTACCTGGTGAGTTGGTAATTATATTACTCACGCTATGAGATAGGTATATCACATCCTTCTTCATAACTAGAAATAGTAAGAGAGATACCCTCTTCCAAAACCCATGAAACTAGACCGACCTAAGATTTCAACATCTATACCCTAATTTTCTAAAACTTAACTTAAATACGATACCTATTTCAACCCTCATTCATTAATACATCATAACGATGTAAGTCAAAACATTAGAAACCGAGTAACAGGATGGGGAAATTATACTTATAGAATCTAACTAACAACGATCATAGTTACCTAACCAACTCGTTTCACATCATGTAACAGAATCATGTCTTCACATGGAAATAACCAACCAACCAACGAAACACCACTCCTGCTTATAGACTCAGCTACTTTTCAAGTTGCGGTCACAGCCGCCGTGACAGTCATCATGGCACATCTTCATGCAAGTAAAACTAGTAAAAATGGGAACGATGTCGACAATTCAAATTTTTGTGACAATCAAGGAAACCAACAAGTGCCTACCTCCAAGGATACTCCAAACCACAAACCTAGTAACACGAAACAAAAGTTTTGGAATGAAAAAGGGGGCAGTTTGAATCAAGGTTCTACCAAAAGTCAACAAGATGCAACGATCCTTACCCCCACTCCTGAGCTAACAAAAAGGGACGACTATAACCAAAAGTCATGGAGTAAGAAACAGAGATAAACAACACAAGAGACCTCGAAAGGGCAACAAAAATTTGTTGTTCATAGTGCCACAACACCTACCACTCCAGAACCAACTAGTCGGTATGCTGGAAACCTTCCAAAATGTAAAAAGTTTAACTTTCATCACACGGGAGTTTGTCGGAACATGCATTGCAGGAACTGCAATAAGAAAGGACACATTACTCGTTTCCGTAGAGCACTAGCACAAAAAACCTCTCAGATCCCTGGCTGCTACAAATTTGGTGAAACTGGACACTTCCAGAGGGATTACCCTATAACAAGAAACTCTGGCGAAAATGGAAGAATATTGATGATCACCGCAAGAGAGACTATTCCAGAACGCTTGTGAATAACGGTAGGTTATACGAAGCTTAACTTTCTACTGTAGGGATTATATATTTTCATCATTTTCAATTATCGAAACACCCGTCCGCTAGTAATCGCTAAACGAAGTACAAGGTTCGTAGTAGTAATAGCAAGGATAAACTAAAAGCACTAAAAACATACACCTATAATGCATCATCGCGCTAACCAACACTTTTTACTAATCAACTTAACACTTGCTAAAGTGGGAAGTTCCTGTTGGATTAGTGTCTAAGGTTGTAACTATATTTGGTAAGTACTTGACCCGGTTGTGCATGGTCCTTTTGGGTTGCCTTCACCATAGCAACTTGACAGGATGATTTGTTAAGAGAGAAGAGATATTATTGTTAATATATTATGAGAATAATATATTAAAGGAATAATAATGTTATATAAGTCATATATTAATTGAGAATTAATTTGGTGACATAAAGAGGTTAATTGAATAAAGGGGCATAAACTGTCAAATGTGTGATAGTTGTGTTTTGGGCTATATATCCTTATGGATATAAGGGTAGACGGATTTTAGGGTTTGGAGACCATAAAATCATCCAAGCCTAATATCTAAGAGGATCTCGGATTGCTTAGGGCCTAAGTTATTCAATTAGGGTTAAAGGTGAAACCCTAGTAGCTCATAGTATAAATAGATCCCTTGGGTGAGGGAAATCGCCACTCATGCAAGGCAAGAAACCCTAGGGACGTTTTCTCACCCTCCTCTCTCTCTCAAGATCATCCTCTTGCTATTTGGTGTTTGTAAGCCATTAGAGGAGTGATAATTGTGACTCTAAGCTCCAAGAAGAAGAAGTATCAAGCAAGTAATCCAAGGTATTGTTCTAGATCCGATTTCATATGATTAGATTCAATTGTTTACATTAGATCTAGTATTTTAAGTCTTGGATTCAATGCATGTTCAATTAGAGAAACCTACAACCAAGAATTAGGGTTTGCATGTACCCATAGGAAAGTTCTTATGGCTCAAACCCATCAATGGTATCAGAGCTTTGATTGATTTCTATTGAATTGATGCATTGGTTGATTGCTTGTTGCTTGAAAAATTCGATTTTTGTGCTTCTGCCTGATGAACTCGGCGAGCTCCACTGTGGACTCGGCGAGTAGCTCCAACTCGGTGAGTCCATAGAGGAACTCGGCGAGTTCGAGCGTCAGAAGGAGCTAGTTTCAGGATTTCTTGCTGTTTTACTTGAGGAAACTTGCCTTAACTGTTTTGGGTCATTAAAATCTGATTTTAAACATATATATATATATATATATATATATATATATATATATATATATATATATGAGTATATTCTTGATCAAACAAAAGATATTTACCAATTAGTTGAATAATAATTTCTTTATATGATAATAATTGATTATTTGAATTGAATTGGTGAATTGTCTTGCAAGTAATATTGAATAAAATCAAATTGAGATAATCAAATTAGTGATTTATATTATTTGCTATTTGATCCTTATGTTTTGAAAACTTTAAAACTTGTCCTCAAGTTTTGAAATTTAAGTTTTGTGATTAAAAGTTTAATTTGAATAATTTAAATTTCAAACCCTAGAATTTTACAAGTTTAAAATTCAACATTATACTAATATATTATTGCAAGCTTAATATATATATATATATATATATATATATATATATATATATATATATATATATATATATATATATATATATATATATATGAGTTAAAATATGCTAGTCTTACCGTTAGTAGGTCTCATTCATGAAGCCAGTCTATAAGGTGGGTATAAGGTTGTTGCCTATAAAATGACGCTTAATGGGTGTACACTCACGCCTACCGCTTGCTTGACTGGTGGAGGGTCGTTAGCCGAACGGGTAGGATAGGGCAAACCTCTTCTCATTAATAAGTATTATGAGTCTATATGAAGTAACTAAACGTGTTTCATAAAGTTCCCAATCTTAGTTACTTTAGGAAAAGTGAATTGATGTAATCCCATGAAATTACACTTTGCAACCTTGCTAAGAACATAGTGGAGCGTGTGTGGTTAACCGGCACACTAATTGGTTCTAAGCAAAGGTGGAAAAGGGTGATTCTTTGTTTGTCATAGTTCGTTGGAGCGTGTGTGGTTTACCGGCACATCAAATAGGTGATTGTTACAAAGAAGGCACCATGTAGATTTGCATGGTTATTCACACTCGCTTTGTGATCCTCGGTATCCCAGTCACAAACCAGAGGGGCATATCGAGATTTAAACATGCCATTGAAAAGTTCAATGTATCTCAAAGAAATCTAAGAATTCTCAAGACATTTAAAACTTAAAGCTTATGTTTTTCATGGTGAAGAATTAGTGAATCGTCATTCACTTACCTCGAAATTATTTGCATGTTGGATTACGGTATCCCTTTTCTAATGTGTAAATAATGTTGTTGGATCCTAGCCGTAAATTTTCATTTTGGGTGTTCATTAGGGACTTAATTCTAATAAACTTTGTTCCTTTCTATTTGTAGATGTCTAACGCGAACAACGCTGCTGCTAGCTCATTCACGCTAATGAGCTTTGTCAAAAAGTGACTTTTGATGGATCGAACTTTAGCGAATGGATAAGATACATTCGCACAATCACGCCTTACGAGGACAAATAGTATGTTCTCGATGAGAAGCTCGAGAAGATCAATCCATAAACTGCTACTCCCGAAGAAATGGCTGTCTTTGAGACCCATGAGCGTGATGCAACGAAACTCCATTGCATCATGATAGCCACAATGAACTCCGAATTCCAAAAGTCCTATGAGGACATGTATCCTTATGAGATGCATCTAGACTTGATGGAGAGATATCACCAAAGCGCGAGGCAAGAGCGCTATGAGATCATAACGATATGATCACTGCTAAAATGGGAAGTGGAGAGTCTCTAACCGTGCACTTGCAAAAGATACAAAGGTATGTTGATCGTCTTCGCAAGTTGAATGTCAACTTTAGGGAAGATTTGGCTATCGACATTGTTCTTCACTCCTTGCCCTCATGCTACAACCAATTTAGGATGACCTACCACATGAACAAGGAAGAGGTCACCCTAAGCAAACTCCAAGGGCTCCTAAGGACTGCTGAGAGCAACCTCAAGGACAAGTCTGTTGCGCCAACTCCCAATCCACCTGCTACTCCTGTTTTGGCTATTGGGCAGGGAAGGGGCAAGAAGAGGAAGGCTTATTCGAAGAACCACCGCAAAGGAAAGTTCTAAGATGGTTCCTCTTCTAGTGGGACCAAGGTTGATCCTGCTAAGCCCAACCCAAACCCAAAGGAGGCAGAGTGCCATCATTGCCACAAGATAGGGCATTGGAAGAGAAGCTGCCCGGAATATCTGTAAGCCATCAAGGATGGGAAGATCAAGCCATATTTCACAGGTATTTACACAATTAAATCTAATTATTCATCTCATGCTATTTCTTGGGTTCTTGATACAGGGTGTGGTTACCACATTTGTTCTAATTTGCAGGGACTAGGAAGAAATGGGGATGTGGAGCTTGGAAGAATAAATATAATCATGGGGAACATAAGATCGTCGCTTGTTACCAAGATTGGAGTGTATTATTTAGTGCTTAGTAATGGATTGAATTTAGATTTAAATAATTGTTGCTACTCGCCAGAAATGGCAAGAAACATCATTTCTTTTCATGGTTTATTTAGACAAGGATTAAGATATTCATTTAATAATGAGAATGGTTCGATTTATGCTTATCTAAATGGTGTTTTATATTTTGAAGCAATGCCTTGTAATGGAATTTATGAAAGTGTTATGGTTGTAGATAACCTAGGAAATGATGTGTTGTGTATCGATTCTTCCAATAGTATGGATAAAGCATCCTTGTGGCATTGCCGTCTTGGACATGTCAACAAGAAGCGCATAGCCCAACTCCAAAAGGATGGAGTGTTGGAGTCATTCGACCTTAGGAAAGATGACACATCCGAGTCTTGTTTACTTGGAAAGATGATCAAGTCACCCTTCACTGGCACTTGTGAGAGGGGTGAGGGTTTATTGGATCTCATACACACCAATATGTGTGGGCCCTTTAGTGTAACGCCTGTGTTTCCGGGCTTGCCGTTATTAGCAATATAATAGTCTAGGTTAACCTTTGTAACCCGTTTTGAAATAATAAGAATGTATTATTTGAGTATTATGTGTTTTGTGCTTAATTGCTTAATTATGTGGTCTGATTAATTAAGAATAAAAATAAGCGTCAAAATTTAAGTGTAAAATAAACTTAATATCTTTGGTTAATGTTGTAGTAGTCGAAACGAGGTTTCCGAATATATATAGAACGCCCAAATCTGACTTCGTATGAGGAAGTTATGATTTATCGAAGTTCCGGCTTAGCGGTGTGCAGCCCGAAATACTCGATTTGAGATCGAGCGGTTTTTAGCCGAAGCAATCTAAATGAGAATCGAAGATCTCATTGTTGGTATCGAAACGATAAAAAGTTAGGCGAGAACGGACGTCAAACGAAGAAGTTATGAATTTATAACGAAAGTTTCTGTCGCGGCCTATTAAAAATAATTAATAAAAATAAAATCAAAATTAGCCGACGGAGTCTAAACGAAAGTCGTAGAGCATGGTCTCACCTTTCCGTGGATATAAAGAACGTCGAAAACGGAGTTCGTATGAAGAAGTTATGAATTTCCGAAGTTTATTAATCATTTTGTATTTATTTTTAAATCAAAATTGGAGGCATTATCCGAAGCCGGGTCATCAGTCCGATCCGACGTACGCCCCGCGTACGTGAGTACGCTATCGCGTACTCCGCATAGTGTCGACACTTCGGATGACGCATGCAGTGACGATTTCGGACGCGTACGCGCTGCGTACGCCTGTACGCCCCGCGTACTCCGAGGCTCCAGCCTCTATAAAAGGAATCCGAAGGCAGCCGAGTCATTTGCTATTTTCCTCTCGTTTTTGTGCCGAAGCTCTGCGCGTAAACCCCCGAAGCTACCCCGAAGCCCCGGTATCATACTCTAGCCCCGAGGCAAGTCCCGAGATCCCGAAGATCCCGAGAAGCGCGGTTCCCGAGTCGAAGCTCTGCCCGCGAGAAGTTCGATTTTCGAGGAGATCTTCCAGATCTGCTGTGGATTACTACTTCTATAAGCCGTAGTGCTGTCGGATCGTCTTCTGATCAAGTGAGTGTGTAGTTATTTCTTCTAATACAATAATACGAAGTATTTTATATAAAAATACGTGTTATGTGTATATATTTGGTTGTGTTATGTGTGAATGAGTATTCACTCTCTTCTATCTTATAGATCTGCTTATTTCTTTATGAGATATGTGTTATGTGTGTGTGTGCCTCATCTGTTATGTGATATATGTGTTGATTCAAGCATGCTATACAGGTTTTCTTTAAACTATGTATACAAATGTATATTTTTATCTACTAAAATGTTGGGTAGAACATGGGTAGATAGTTGGTGTGTAATAAACAGATGAGAGGCCTCGATGTTGTTGTTGTTGTTGATCTAGTTATTCAGCGGAGTATGGATAACGACCACGGACTCTTTCTAGACAGTCCAGTGGAACGCTAGCAGGTTCATAACCTGTAGGTGTTGTGAACGATGTGTTCACCGGTGTACTCTATCCCCCTCATGGTTGCCTTTAGGATATCTATTGTTGAGGAAACCCCTTCGCAGTGATGTCCGTCCCGATGAAAATCCTAGATTAGGTCCCTTGAGATAGTTGTTTTAGGGACGTAAAGTGAGGATAACGGGAATGGGTAATCGGGATAGTGTTTGGTTGGTGAAATTAAATATAACTTATTTATTGTGGGTTGAAAACCCTATATGCTCACCAGGCTCCCAAGCCTGACCCACTCAGTTTTATTTGTATTACAGGAAGTGGCACAAGGGCGTAAGATGGATGGATCATCTTGTTGTTTTGTTTACAAGTCTGTATATGTATATATTTGTTGAATGACTTGTAATGTTTATCGTTTATGCTTTATGGTCTGTATCGGAACATGACATCCCGAGTTTTGATTATATAATGAAATGCATCTCTTGATGAAATGCTTTGATAAATATTATTTTATCATGTTTTGTTTTGGGAACAAATTCCGCAACTCTTTCAAATCAAAAGGATTTACTCTGAAAATATTTAAAAGCAAAAAATGAAAATCGGTCTTTTCTGGCCGAGATTTTGGGGATGTCACAGTTGGTATCAGAGCATTAGTTTAAGCGAACTAGGAATTTGTAGGATTTCTAGACTTAAACTTAGAATGCTAAATGGAATGATGAGATGTGTGTCTGTTGGATTTTAGACACGAGCACTAGTTTATTTTAGAAAAGTTGCCTAAAATGCTTTTATGTGCTAAATGTTATATGTTGCCATATATGATATTATTTGTTCGGATCTACGGTTTGTTGCCAACCGGATCTGAAGGTTTATGTGTTTAGGATTCTAAGCGTATGTATACGATATTAGAACTAGCATGTAATCGTTTGGAGTAATAAGGTGAAATTATTCGGTGTGTAGATCAAAAATGGTGAGAACAAGGAGTGGCGTTGGAAACGCAGATGAAAACAGGAATCAACCGCCAGTGATTGAGCAAATACCTGTTGTAGCAGCAGCACCAGAACCAATAACAATGGCTGCGGTGCAAGCCATGATTCGGGCTATGCTAGCCGAACAAAGGGAGGAGATGCGACAAATGTTGCATAATAATAGGGATGAACCTATCATACCTATTGAGGAACCGGAATTGATTCCCGAGCAATCGGAGGAAGGGAACAATAGTCGCATGGTGAGTCAAGTTGGGACTCAAGAGGAACGAAGGAACAATCCAGAAAGGAGAAACAACAAGGATGGGCGTATGTACAAGAATTTCTTGGGCGCCAAACCGCCAAGTCTTTCTGGGAGCCCAAAGCCTGTTGAGATAATGGATTGGATCTCCGAAATGGAGATGGTATTTGAAAGTTGCGACTGTAGCAACAAGCAGAAGACCGTCTTTGCAGTTAGACAACTGAAGACTGGGGTCTTGAGTTGGTGGAAGTTGTTGGCAGATACTATGCCACGAGGAGAAGCCCTGAAAATGTCATGGGAGGAGTTCTTGGAACAGTTAAGGGTGCAGTATTGTTCGGAGATAGATCTGATTGATCTGAACAATGAGTTTCAAAACTTGAAGAAAGGGAAGATGAGCATAGATGACTATGCTACTGCATTTACTGAGAAGATGAAGTTGTTTCCGTACCTAGTGCCGACGGAACTCTCCAAGATTGAGAGGTTTGCTAACGGACTGCCTGCTGACTTTGGTCCGACAGTCAAGATGGCAACCACTCTGAAAACGGCTGTTCGTGCAGCTAAGAATGTGGAGGCCCAGCAGAAGGAAAAGGGTCTGGAAAGAATAGATGTTGGAGAAAAGAGGAAGTTCGATGGAACTTCAGGGTCCAACAAGAAAAACAAGTTCTCGAAGTCTGGTTCGAGGGGAGGTGGAGGTGAAGCGAAATGGTGCGACAAATGTAAGAAGAAGCATCATGGAAGATGTGAGGTGGCGAACACATGCTACAAGTGTGGAAAGCCAGGGCACTATGCCAATGAGTGTAACCTCACAAAGAAAGTTTGCTATGGTTGTGGTGAGGAGGGTCATATGTCGAGAGACTGCCCGAAGAAGAAGGAGGCAGCTAGACCCAACATTCCGCCAAAGCCAAAGGCGAGAGCATTCCAGATGACACTGGAAGCTGCTAAAGATGAAGCTGATGTCGCTTCAGGTACCTTTCTCGTTAACGAATTGCCTGCCCAAATTTTATTTGATTCTGGAGCCAACTACTCCTTTATATCGCATGAATTTGGTAGAAAGCTAGCTTTGCCTGTTGTTAGACTAGATAATGCTTTATTAGTCGAAGTTGCTAGTGGCAAGTTTGTACCTGTTAGCTATCGCATGAAAAACATCTTAATTGATCTGAATGGGAATAAGTTCCACGAGGAATTATTGCCTATCGAACTTAATGGTTTCGACATCGTATTGGGAATGGATTGGCTTAGCGCCAACGACGCCGAAATTTTATGCAAGAAGAAAATAGTCAAAGTAAACCCGCCTGGGAAAGATTCGTTTATGGTGTATGGAGATAAACGCAGAGTGAATTCTGGAATAATTTCATTGATGAAAGCCAGAAAATGTTTGACCAAGGGGTGCACATCGTATTTAGCATTCGTGATTGATGCTAAGAAGGAAAAGAAGGTGATGCAGAATATTCCAGTTGTGTGTGATTATCCGGAAGTATTTCCCGAAGATCTTCCTGGATTACCGCCTGATCGACAAGTGGAATTCCGTATTGACTTGTTGCCAGGAACAACGCCAATTGCGAAAGCACCTTATCGATTAGCACCGACGGAGATGAAGGAGCTAATGATGCAACTTCAGGAGTTATTGGACAACGGTTTCATTAGACCTAGTTCATCGCCCTGGGGAGCTCCGGTGTTATTTGTAAAGAAGAAAGATGGAAGTATGAGAATGTGCATTGATTACAGAGAGCTGAACAAGGCAACAATAAAGAATAGATATCCGTTGCCGAGGATTGATGACCTGTTTGATCAATTGCAAGGTTCGAGTTATTTCTCGAAGATCGATCTTAGGTCAGGATATCATCAGCTAAAAGTAAGAGAGCAAGATATCGAGAAGACTGCATTCAGAACTAGATATGGACACTACGAGTTCTTGGTTATGTCGTTTGGACTAACCAATGCTCCAGCAGCGTTCATGGATTTGATGAATAGGGTTTGTAACCCGTTCCTTGATAAATCCGTGATAGTGTTCATAGACGACATTCTGATTTACTCGAAAAGCCAGGAGGAGCATGGCAGACACTTGCGAGAAGTGTTAGAAGTCTTGAAGAAGGAGAAGCTGTATGCTAAGTTCTCCAAATGTGATTTTTGGATTCGTGAAGTCCAATTCTTGGGTCACGTGGTCAACCAAGAAGGGATAATGGTTGATCCAGCGAAGATCGAAGCTGTGACGAAGTGGGAACAACCGAAAAGTCCCACGGAGATTCGAAGCTTTTTAGGATTAGCCGGATATTACCGAAGGTTTATCCAAGGCTTTTCTTCGATCGCTAGTCCATTGTCAGCTTTGACCCACAAAGGAGCTACTTATGCTTGGGGTGAGAAGCATAAGGAAGCATTTGAGAAGCTAAAGGAGAAGCTATGCGAGGCACCGATACTTTCTCTACCCGATGGAGTTGAAGACTTCGCTGTCTATAGCGATGCGTCTGGTGTTGGATTGGGTTGTGTTTTGACCCAAAGAGAAAAGGTGATAGCATATGCGTCTCGACAGCTGAAAGAGCATGAAAAGAACTACCCGACTCATGATTTGGAGTTGGCAGCGGTAGTTTTCGCTCTGAAAATATGGAGGCATTACCTCTATGGCACGAAGTGCAAACTTTTCACTGATCATAAGAGTCTCCAATACCTCTTTAATCAGAAAGAATTGAATATGAGGCAACGACGCTGGCTAGAATTACTTAAAGACTATGACTGCGAGATACTTTACCACCCCGGTAAAGCTAATGTTGTTGCTGATGCTCTCAGTCGGAAAGTCAATCCCGAAAGGAAAAGGCCAAGAGCGTTGAGAATTGAAGTTGTCTCAACTATTTTGGAAAGTATAAAGAAAGCTCAGAGCGAAGCTTCTGAGAAGAATGACAGAAAGGAGGAACGTTTGGGCAAAACGTTGGTGTTCGGTGTAAACAGTCATGGACTGAAGGTGTTCCAAGATCGGATTTGGATACCTAAGACAGGAGGAGTCAGAGATCTTCTGATGGAAGAAGCTCACAAGACCATGTACTCGATTCATCCGGGTAGCACTAAAATGTATAGGGACCTGAAACCCTACTACTGGTGGCCGACGATGAAGCTTGATGTTGCAAAGTATGTGGCCGAGTGTGTGACTTGTGCGAGAGTCAAGACACAACATCAGAAACCGTACGGGAGTTTAGAACCTTTGTCTGTGCCTATGGGTAAGTGGGAAGACATTGCTATGGATTTTGTCACTAAACTGCCCAGAACAAAGAATGGTCACGACATGATTTGGGTGGTCGTTGATCGATTCACTAAGAGTGCGCATTTCATAGCGGCCAGGGAGAAATGGTCTATGGATAAGCTTGCGAATTCTTACGTGAAGGAAATTGTGAGGCTTCACGGTGTTCCGTTAACGATTGTGTCGGATCGTGATAGCCGTTTCACATCGAGGTTTTGGAAAAGTCTACAAGAGGAATTGGGTACCAAGTTGTGTTTAAGTACAGCTTACCATCCGCAGACTGATGGTCAGAGCGAACGAACGATACAAACACTTGAAGATATGCTGAGAGCGTGTACCTTGGAATTCCTAGGTAATTGGGATGAACATTTACCGTTGGTAGAATTTTCCTATAATAATAGTTTTCACTCGAGCATTAAGATGGCACCTTACCAAGCTTTGTATGGACAGAAGTGTCGTACGCCGTCTTGTTGGCTTGAGGCTGGGGAAAAGCAGTTTATGGGACCGGAGTTGGTTCATCAAACTGCTGAAAAGTTGAAAATAATTAGGGAAAGAATGTTAGCGGCTCAGGATCGTCAAAAGAGCTATGCTGACAAGAAGCGGAGACCGATAACTTTTGAGGTTGGGGATTCGGTTTTGCTTAAAGTCTCGCCGTGGAAGGGACTTATAAGATTTGGTAAAAGGGGAAAGTTGAGTCCAAGGTTTATTGGACCGTTTAAAGTTCTTCAGAGGATTGGGAACCAAGCTTACAAGCTCGAACTACCAGAAGAACTGAATGGAATTCATAACACTTTTCATGTGTGTTATTTGAGGAAGTTCACGGGAGAAGTTCCCGACATAATTCCAATTTCTGAATTGAGAATTGATGAGAACAAAAGGTTGATTGAAGAACCAGAGGCAATTGTTGACCGAAAGACTAAGAAATTGCGACGCAAGATGGTTGGGTTAGTGCTTGTCCGATGGAAACACACGAATGGGCCGAATCTCACCTGGGAGACGGAGAGTGACATGATGGGTCGCTACCCGCATTTGTTTGTTGATGTGTGATTCCGGGGACGGAATCATTCTAAGGTGGAGAGAATTGTAACGCCTGTGTTTCCGGGCTTGCCGTTATTAGCAATATAATAGTCTAGGTTAACCTTTGTAACCCGTTTTGAAATAATAAGAATGTATTATTTGAGTATTATGTGTTTTGTGCTTAATTGCTTAATTATGTGGTCTGATTAATTAAGAATAAAAATAAGCGTCAAAATTTAAGTGTAAAATAAACTTAATATCTTTGGTTAATGTTGTAGTAGTCGAAACGAGGTTTCCGAATATATATAGAACGCCCAAATCTGACTTCGTATGAGGAAGTTATGATTTATCGAAGTTCCGGCTTAGCGGTGTGCAGCCCGAAATACTCGATTTGAGATCGAGCGGTTTTTAGCCGAAGCAATCTAAATGAGAATCGAAGATCTCATTGTTGGTATCGAAACGATAAAAAGTTAGGCGAGAACGGACGTCAAACGAAGAAGTTATGAATTTATAACGAAAGTTTCTGTCGCGGCCTATTAAAAATAATTAATAAAAATAAAATCAAAATTAGCCGACGGAGTCTAAACGAAAGTCGTAGAGCATGGTCTCACCTTTCCGTGGATATAAAGAACGTCGAAAACGGAGTTCGTATGAAGAAGTTATGAATTTCCGAAGTTTATTAATCATTTTGTATTTATTTTTAAATCAAAATTGGAGGCATTATCCGAAGCCGGGTCATCAGTCCGATCCGACGTACGCCCCGCGTACGTGAGTACGCTATCGCGTACTCCGCATAGTGTCGACACTTCGGATGACGCATGCAGTGACGATTTCGGACGCGTACGCGCTGCGTACGCCTGTACGCCCCGCGTACTCCGAGGCTCCAGCCTCTATAAAAGGAATCCGAAGGCAGCCGAGTCATTTGCTATTTTCCTCTCGTTTTTGTGCCGAAGCTCTGCGCGTAAACCCCCGAAGCTACCCCGAAGCCCCGGTATCATACTCTAGCCCCGAGGCAAGTCCCGAGATCCCGAAGATCCCGAGAAGCGCGGTTCCCGAGTCGAAGCTCTGCCCGCGAGAAGTTCGATTTTCGAGGAGATCTTCCAGATCTGCTGTGGATTACTACTTCTATAAGCCGTAGTGCTGTCGGATCGTCTTCTGATCAAGTGAGTGTGTAGTTATTTCTTCTAATACAATAATACGAAGTATTTTATATAAAAATACGTGTTATGTGTATATATTTGGTTGTGTTATGTGTGAATGAGTATTCACTCTCTTCTATCTTATAGATCTGCTTATTTCTTTATGAGATATGTGTTATGTGTGTGTGTGCCTCATCTGTTATGTGATATATGTGTTGATTCAAGCATGCTATACAGGTTTTCTTTAAACTATGTATACAAATGTATATTTTTATCTACTAAAATGTTGGGTAGAACATGGGTAGATAGTTGGTGTGTAATAAACAGATGAGAGGCCTCGATGTTGTTGTTGTTGTTGATCTAGTTATTCAGCGGAGTATGGATAACGACCACGGACTCTTTCTAGACAGTCCAGTGGAACGCTAGCAGGTTCATAACCTGTAGGTGTTGTGAACGATGTGTTCACCGGTGTACTCTATCCCCCTCATGGTTGCCTTTAGGATATCTATTGTTGAGGAAACCCCTTCGCAGTGATGTCCGTCCCGATGAAAATCCTAGATTAGGTCCCTTGAGATAGTTGTTTTAGGGACGTAAAGTGAGGATAACGGGAATGGGTAATCGGGATAGTGTTTGGTTGGTGAAATTAAATATAACTTATTTATTGTGGGTTGAAAACCCTATATGCTCACCAGGCTCCCAAGCCTGACCCACTCAGTTTTATTTGTATTACAGGAAGTGGCACAAGGGCGTAAGATGGATGGATCATCTTGTTGTTTTGTTTACAAGTCTGTATATGTATATATTTGTTGAATGACTTGTAATGTTTATCGTTTATGCTTTATGGTCTGTATCGGAACATGACATCCCGAGTTTTGATTATATAATGAAATGCATCTCTTGATGAAATGCTTTGATAAATATTATTTTATCATGTTTTGTTTTGGGAACAAATTCCGCAACTCTTTCAAATCAAAAGGATTTACTCTGAAAATATTTAAAAGCATAAATGAAAATCGGTCTTTTCTGGCCGAGATTTTGGGGATGTCACATTTAGATCCACCACCAAGGATGGGAACCACTTCTACGTGACTTTCACCGATGATTATAGTAGATATGGGCATATTTACTTAATCAATCACACGTCAGAAACGTTTGAAAAGTTCAAAGAGTTCAAACATGAAGTGGAGAATCAATAGGGTAGGAAAATCAAGATGCTTCAATCCGATCGAGGAGGAGAGTACCTAAGTCTTGAATTTCACGACTATCTCAAGGAATGTGGAATAGTTTCGCAATTGACGCTACCTAGGACACCGTAGTTGAATGGTGTGGTAGAAATGCGTAATCGAACCCTGTTAGACATGGTTCGTTCTATGATGTGTCGTGCTTCACTACCTATCTCATTCTGGGGGTATGCATTAGAGACTGCCGCCCATATCCTTAACCGAGTCCCTACAAAGAAGGTTGCCAAAACACCTCACGAGATATGGAAAGGGAAACCTCCCTCGTTGGCACATATCAAGGTTTGGGGTTGTGAAGTTTCCGTAAGACGAGAAACTCATGACAAACTCGAACCTCGTAGTGAGCGGTGTATTTTCATCGGCTACCCGCAGAGATCCTTTGGATATCTCTTCTATAGACCGAGTGACAATGTTGTCTTCGTTGCAAGGAGAGGGGTTTTCCGAGAGCGAGAACTCATAAGACAAGGAGACAGTGGGAGGAAAATCGATCTTGAAGAGATTCAAGAGCCAAGCGATGAAGGAACCTCTAACGCTGGCGCTTAACCCGAGGAGGAAACTCCGGTTGAACCAATTGACGAGTCCTTACCTCTTAGACTTTCCAAAAGAGTTAGAGTTCAACCCTAGTTTTATGGTTTTCGTATTACTACTGAAGGGGACACGTATATTAGTGATGGTACACTAATAAATCTAGATGAACCTAATAGCTATAAGGAAGCCATGGCAGGCCCAGAATCTGTAAAATGGAAAGAGGCGATGGACAGCGAGATTCAGTCCATGTATGACAACCAAGTTTGGAATTTGGTTGAAAATGTACCCGGACGTAAGACGGTTGGGTGCAAATGGATCTTCAAAAAGAAGACCGATGTGGATGGGAATGTGCACACATATAAGGCGCGATTGGTGGCGAAGGGCTTTACTCAAACTCCCAGAGTTGACTATGATGAGACCTTCTCACCAGTTGCTAAGATAAAGTCTATTAGGGTGATGCTAGCCATTGCTGCATTTCATGATTATGAGATATGGAAAATGGATGTCAAGACCGCTTTCCTTAATGGGAAGTTGGCTGAGGATGTTTACATGGCTCAACCATAGGGTTTTGTCGATTCGAAGCATCCCAATAGAGTGTGCAAGCTTGAGAAGTCCATCTATGGACTTAAGCAAGCATCTCGTAGATGGAATCTTTGCTTCGATGAGAAAGTCAAAGAGTTTGGATTTGTATGAAGTGAAGATGAATCATGTGTAAATGTCAAGGCCAGTAGGAGTATAGTTAGCTTCCTCGTTTTGTATGTCGATGACATACTGCTCATAGGAAACGACATCACGACTCTGCAGGAGGTTAAGTCCTGGCTCGGGAAGTGCTTCGCTATGAAGGACCTCGGAGAGGCTTCCTATATTTTGGGAATAAGGATAATGAGAGAAAGAAGTAAGAGACTAATAGGACTTAGTCAGAATACTTACTTGGATAAGGTACTAAAACGTTTTAATATGGAAAACTCGAAGTAGGGAGAACTACCGATACAGAGTAATGCCAAATTGAGTAAGACTCCAAGTCCGAGTACCGAAGCCGAGATAACTGAGATGAGCCGAGTACCCTACGCTTCTGCAGTTGGCTCAATCATGTACGCTATGACTTGTACTCGCCCTGATGTAGCCTTTGCTTTGAGCATGGTCAGTAGATATCAAGGGAACCCGGGCAGAGCTCAATGGATTGCGGTCAAGAATATACTTAAGTACCTTCGGAGGACCAAAGAATGGTTCTTAGTCCTCGGAGGGAGTGATGACTTAAAGGTGCAAGGGTATAGTGACACAAGTTTCCAGACCGACAGGGACAACTACCGTTCGCAGTCGGGCTGGGTCTTTACCCTTAATGGAGGAGCAGTGACTTGGAAAAGTTCCAAGAAAGAGACTGTAGCTGATTCAATATGCGAATCAGAGTACATTGCAGCGAGCGAAGCGTCAAAGGAGGCAATGTGGTTGAAGAACTTCATTGGTGATCTTGGAGTTGTGCATGCCATAAAGGAGCCTATGGAAATTTTCTGTGATAATGAGGGAGCGGTTTCCTTGACCAAGGAACCGAGGGATCATGGTAGATCTCGACATATCGACATAAAATATCACTTTATTAGACATCGAGTAGAAGAAGGACACCTCGTAGTGAAGATGGTACCGTCAGAGGATAACCCAGCAGATCCGCTTACGAAGGGACTGATTAGGGTTAAGCATTTGCAGCACGCTAGGAGAATTGGACTGAAAGACGATATTAGTTTAGATTAGATAGTTTTGGAAACATGTAATAGATAAATGTAATTGACATTTGATGATTAAAAAAAGAGTATTATTTATGAGTAAAGCTACTGTCTTATGTTAATTGTTTAATCTATTGTTTCAATTTGCATGTTTTGACTTCCTAAATAATTGAGTTATTAAGAATAATCGAATTATTCGAATGGTCCACAATCGTTCATAGGTTGGAAGTAGGTATGAATGAAGATTGTCATGAATTGGTGTGTAGAGTGTCTAAAAGGTATTAGACATAGCAAAGGTTTGCTGCAACATTCATGAGTGTTTATGAACAAGTTTTGAGCATTGGAATAAACTCGCGCTTGCTGGAATCACTTTATGGAATGTGACACAAGTGATCGCAAGACGATAATATCATATGGTCTTAAAACCAAGATATATGGTTTATTGTTTATTAAATGGTTGTGCATTGACAATGTGAAACCACATCAGTAAATTGATGTCATAAAACGCATTGTTATGTATAGTTGATTAGTAAATAGTAAAAGCATATAAGTCGAAGTTTATTTGTGACTTTTATCCTAAGAAGGTAAAAGAGATATCAGGGCCCCTCGATGATTTGATTTGACTTATATGTCGGGCCTGGTCAGGACTGAATTGATGTGTTCAATTAAGTTCTATTTTGAATGAATCTGAGATCGAGAAACCAACTGTGACAACCGTCAATTTTCGGTCAAGTCAAAGTCAACTAAAGTCAACAAGTCAAACCGGTCAACTCAATTTACCGTGAGTATTAGAGTTTACGTTATGTAATTTCTAAACAACTCTCTATTCTAATGAGAAATCATAAATTGAAAAGTGCGTACATCTAGATCTCCTTAACCTAAAAATGTGGTACGTGGCGAGCCAAACCGATAAAACAATGTTGCATACTCATCGGGAGTATGCAAGATCCTTAAACAAGGCTTAACGGGGCTTACGGACCCTACATTGCGAATCCGAACACTGAAAAAGGTCACCAATGAAACCTCTCTCAATCGTGTTCACTCCATCTCTTCTTATCAGAAATCTCTCCCAAATCTCTCTAAGTATGTGAAATCTCTCCCAAATCTCTCTAAGTATGTGAAATCTCTCCCAAATCTCTCTTTATATGAGAAATCTCTCCAAGAATGTCAAATCTCTCCCAAATCTCTCTAAGTATGTGAAATCTCTCCCAAATCTCTCTTTGTATGAGAAATCTCTCCAAGAATGTCAAATCTCTCCCAAATCTCTCTAAGTATGTGAAATCTCTCCCAAATCTCTCTCTGAATGAGAAATCTCTCCAAGAATGTCAAATCTCTCCCAAATCTCTCTAAGTATGTGAAATCTCTCCCAAATCTCTCCTTGTATGAGAAATCTCTCCAAAAATGTCAAATCTCTCCTAAATCTCTCTAAGTATGTGAAATCTCTCCCAAATCTCTCTCTGAATGAGAAATCTCTCCAAGAATGTCAAATCTCTCTAAGAATGTGAAATCTCTCCCAAATATCTCTTTGTATGTGAAATCTCCCCAAGTATGTCAAATCTCTCCCAAATCTCTCTGAGTATGTGGAATCTCTCTCAAATCTCTCTCGAAATCTCTCCCAACTCTCTATAATCACTCGGGGCATCCCGACCCTCGAATTTGGCGAGAACAGAGTTCAAATCTACGCGAAAAACAGGCATGAGGAACCGAAACCCCTCTTAGGACCCGAAAGTCCTCTTAGGAACCGAAAGTCCCCTTAGGAACCGAACCCTCCTGATGAAGAAGGCTGCTGAACCGAACCGAACCTCACTCTAAGAACCGAACCCTTCTGAGCCGAAGGCTGCTCAACCGAACCCGAACGTTCGGCACCTTTTGGTTCTGACCATTTCCTCTTCTAATGACTAACCGAACCCTCCCTTCTGATGGCTTGCCGAGCCTTCCCTTCTGAGGACCGAGGACCGAGCCCTCGCTTCTGACTTCGGACCGAGCTCCCCGCCCCTTCGTTTCCCTCTGTTCGTTTCCGGCTACAATCCTCAGCATGGACCGAGCCTAGGCCTAGGACCGATAGGTTTCGCCAGGAACTCATTTTCTCCCGGTTTTCGCGTAGTTTTGCGTTTAAGGCCCGTTTTTAATTATTTTAACGCGTGATTTTCACCCAAAATCATATTTTAACATAATAAACCCTAAATATTCACAATTTAATCATATTTTCATAAAAATCTTTATTTAAATAATAAAAGCAAGTGGGTAAAGTACAAAGAGATGAAGTGTTGACTTTGCTTTACCTTATGACACAAGCAACCACTCCCACACCCACTCTATGACCAGCCACACCTCCCCACCTTACCTAGGTCACATCAATGTCCTTTCCACTCAATCATCACTCTTTCCCACGTTTTTGAGAGCTGAATATTCATCCTCTCTCCTCACTTCTCTCATTTGCTCTCATTTCAGAAGAAGATCAAACTCTTTTCTCTCTCACTTTCTCTCTCTAGAAATTTGAGATTTCCAGGGCTGATCTTGAGTTTTTCCTCCACATTTGGTAAGCATAATCCATTCTCTTTATGATTATCTCAATTATTTCCACTCAAATCATGGATATCTTACACAAACTCCATTATATTTGTGTTAGAGCTTCGAATCTTCAAGGGATTCTTCAAGTGTTCTTGGGTTGAACACTTCTCTTCTTCAACACTTATCTACTGAAATCACTCAAGGTGAGTTCATACCCCTACATTTTCATGTTTTCTCAAGTTTTTAGGGGGGAATACAAGTTAAAACACCAAGAACATAACTAAACTTTTCTAACAGCCTTCATCAGAAAAGTTCAACTTCATTCACGGACTGTTTTGGACAACTTAAACATTTTAGTTTTCAAAACTGTTTTAGTTGCATGTAGTTCCACTTCTTAGCTTTAAAATGACTACTTGCACATCTCCATACGATTTTTCTACATTTTATGGTGATTTTTACAAAACTGCCTATCATTTCAAACATCAATCCGGACCAGTCTGTGATTATGGACTTTTTCACACAAGTAAGAGGTCATTAAAAATTATAATAAAAATTATGAACAAATTAGACTCATTTTTCAAACTCTCAGAAGTTACAGAACTTGATTTGGACCCTTTATGATTTTTCTACAAATTTACCAATAACAGTTACAGAAAATGTTATTAACAGAAAAACACTATAAATTTCATTTCACCTTGTAACATGTTGAGCAAGGTATGCATCATTATGTGATTATGTGTTGTTGCAATATATGACAATTTTGTATTCTTATATAGACATACATCAGAAAACAAATGGATTGATACCTCCACAAGTATGGTAAATATATAAATGATATTACAAGGCTATATCCATTAAAATATAAACATTGGTAAATTATGACAAGTAAGGCTTATGCTCACTACCAACACAAATAATTAATAAACTATAATAGGTATAGTTTAGGGTTATTTTACATAACAAACACATGATTAAAGGTTTTACACATACAAAAGGGTTATTACCACTATGGATAATTATGATAAACTATAATAAGTATAGTTAAGCTATTATACCCCCACAAACGAACACGCTAGTTATAATCGGTATAGTTATGGCATATATATATTACAAACAAAGTGATAAACTATAATAGGTATAGTTTATGTTTCATCTACACTATGAACTTAATTACAAGAAAGGAATTCACCATCACCACCACTTTTGGTAAACTATAATATGCATAGTTCATGTTCACTAGTCACTATCACTATTTGATGAACTAAGATATGTATAGGTTATATTCACCATCACCACCACTTTTGGTAAACTATACTATGCATAGTTCATGTTCACTAGTCACTATCACTATCCGATGAACTATGATATGTATAGTTTATGTTCACAGTCACTACTACTATTTCATACACTACACTAGGGTTTGGTTCCGGTTTTTGGATTTAAGTCCACATTAAATTTTCGCATTGTTAGACTTCAACTATAATCGTTGAGCGTATATGCTTGATTCATAGAAGAATTTAGCCTGGATTGGCTTAGAATTGGTGGTGCCCGCCTCATCTCCTGTTCCTCGTTGGGTTGTAGACCTAGGGCAGACCCACTATATTCAACGTTTTATCTAACTTAAATCTTCTATAACTTATATATGCTGGACGATTATAGGGGAAATCTAAGGGTCAATCTAGGGTTCATTAATACATCATATAGGAATATGCTGTTTACACTTAACTAAGAAAATATTGGATTTTCTGGAAATCAACTCTATCGATTTTATAAGGAAAACGGTTTCTACTCCAAACAAAACTCTTATGAACTCACCAACTTAATTGTTGACACTCTTTCAAAACTACTTGTATTCTCAGGAAATCAGTGAAACAGGAAAACTTCAGCGCTTTGAGGATGGGACGTTAAACCGTCAACAATTTATTTTTGTCATCATAATGTAATTGATTTTGAAACATGTAAACATATACTTTGGTGTAACTTTTTCAATTATATTTATGATGGTTGTATTTACTTTGAGCACTATTATACACGTTGTTGTGATACTGTACATGAAGTCCTCCACCCCCTGACGTTTCCGCCATCCTTGGTTTGGGGGTGTGACAGATTGGTATCAGAGCATTGTTTATAGTGAATTCAGTATATCGAACCACATAAGATATACAAACTATAAATACATTGGGACTGAAAGTCTCTGATTTAAAGTTTTCAAAGCAACTATACTTTTAGAAACAAATAATTTCTCGGTAAAAGTAGGAGCATGTGCACACACACTAGGGTCAGTATCATGGTGGGATGGGAAAAAAGTGGTGATTGTTGAACAATACGAGTAGGCTTGGGGATGTATAGTCAGGTCTGGGAATGACATAGCCTGATCAACTATGTCTCACCCAGAAGTGATTAGCATATGCCCAGGAATGGTCGTAGGTGTTGCAACAAGTCTAAAACTTACCAACACTACCACAATGAAATACCATAGGGGTATTTGGTGTTATTATAATTACTTATTTGAGAACTAAATAGATTTTTATCAATAGGTCAATAATTGCCTAGTGGATACATTAAAATTATATGTATCCAGGACGTCATAGACTTAGAATCTGTGGATCTTTGCTTTACTTCCTGTTCTCGTTGGATTGGGGATTTAAAGTTAGGATCGCTTATTCGAAGGTCTATCCTGTCGCAAATACATATGACTAGTATGCACTAAACAATATATTGAAGTACCTGATAAAGATCATCTTATAATTATCTAATTAGTATGTCTACTTAGTTATTTCTTATATCCCCATTTCTCGCGAAGATATCATGGCTGAATTCCATCCCCACGACGACCCGTACTACCCTAACCACGGCAATACTGAATGGCTCGGAGAGGAGCCAGAGAATGATTACCGAATCCCTTTGGATGGTCACTAAGCTGAAGGCTTTGCTGATGGTTCTGACTCCGACCCTGAAGTGGAGAACCTACCCTGATGGCACTTGTTCCGAATGTTGGATTAATGTCTAAGTCCATAACTATAATTGGTAAGACTTGACCCGACCCGGCATGGTCCATTTGGGTTGCATACCATCATGCACTTGGATAGACTATAATGAGAGAAATAAGACACTTATGGTTATTAATATATTATAAGTTCTAGTATATTAATAATAAGAATAATAAGATTATTTAATTAGTATTGATCAAGAATTAATCTAGGATTAATTAAGTGATAAAAAAAAAAGACTAATTAAATATATGGGTTGATTGTGTAAATCATCCATACTTGTATAGTGGGCTAATGCTCCATGGATAATCAAGTTGGGCTAAAACCCATAGGATGGTCCATGGATGCTCCATGGTGTATTTGTACCCATGGATCATGGAAATGAAAGGCCATATCAATTAGGGTTTACATGGTGTAACCCTAACTATATAAGCATCTTATTCTTGACCAAAATCGGCCACTAGTGTGTGAAGTAAGAGGGCTAGCCGATTTTGATAAGTGTAGAATTCTCTCAAGCTATTCTAAGTGTTTTGATGATTGTGATTCCATTTGAGGTGTCACACTTGGGGCACTAGGCACTCAAGCTTCTTGAAGACTTTCTACACCAAAGAGGTATGTATTCTATCTTGCTATAGTCATTGTTTTGTATGCTAGATTAGGATAATACCTTGGGTATTCTTATTTGCATGTATAATAGAGAAAACATAGATCCAAGGTATTTAGGGTTGCATGTACACTTAGGAGTGTTAGAATGCTCAAAACCCAACAGTGGTATCATAGCCTAGGCTTGTTTTCTTGTTATACCTGCAATAGAAGCTGAAAAAACGAATTTGGTGCTGTCTGGCCATCAGACTCTGCGAGTCCATCAGGAGACTCGGCGAGTCCATGCCTAAAAAGTGATGAATTCGATCCAACTCGCCGAGTTGGTTCATGCACTCGACGAGTTGGACCCCCAGACAGCATATTTTCGAGTTTTTTGGCTAGAAATGGACTAGGAACATTACCCTAAGTTGTTTTTGAACTTATAAACTTGTTTTTGATGTGGTAATGTTCATGCTAATCCATTTTCAAAGATAATTGTCAATAGATTCATGTTTTGTATTAGTTTAAGGTTTAGACTAATTACATGAAAAAGTTTGATTTGAATTATCTTGTTCTTATGAGCTGCTTAGATTAATAGAAATGTTGAGTGAAATAGTTGTTTTCAATCCATTTTAATCTAAGAGTTGAGTATAAAATGTGTTTGTGTAACTTGTCCTCAAGTTACATGAAGAGTCACATTAAAAACTCATAAAACTCATAAAAGTTGGCAATGGTTACAAAATGAAGAGTCTTGTGTCATTGAATGGTTTTTTTTTATGACTCCATAACTTGTCCTCAAGTTATGGAAGTTCAAGAGTCACTTCATTAAAGAAAAATATGTAACCATAATTAAATCCATAAGTTATAAAATAAAGAAAAAGTTAGTTCTTTTATTAGTTTAAAGTCTTCCATAACTTGTCCTCAAGTTATGGAACTTGAAGAGTTTTTGGATTAAAACTACTTTAAATACATAAGTTATGGAATTAATTAGTTTTGAATAGTTTCAAAACTTGCCCTCAAGTTTTGGAATTTGAAAAGTTTTCCTTATGAATACTTTAATTCCAAGTTAGCCCTTAGAATTTTAAAAGTTAAAATTCAACCCTTATACTTTATAATATTATAAGTTAATAATATATATATGTATAAGAGTAAAGTCAGTCTTACCGCTAGTACGCCTCATTCACGAAGCCGGTCTATAAGGTGGGTATAAGGTTGTTGCCTATAAAATGGCAACTTAATGGGTGTCCACTCTCACCCACCGCTTGCTTGACCGGTGGAGGGTCGTTAGCCGAACGGGTTTGACAGGACTATAATTCTCCCTTCATTAAAAGTATTAATGAAAAATACTAAGTAACTAAACTCTTAATAATACCCAATCTTAGTTACTTAGGAAAAATGTGAATAAGGTGCTAACCCATGAAATTACACTTTACACTTTGTCTAAGTCGTTAGTGGAGCGTGTGTGGTTAACCTGCACACTAACTTGGACTTAACAAGGTAGGTAAAGGGTGACTTAATATTTATCATAGTATCGATGGAGCGTGTGTGGTTAACCGGCACATCGATTGAGGGGTAATTTATTAAGGGTACCAAGTGATTTGCATGGTTACTTCACACCTTGTTTTGTGATCCTCGGCATCCCAGTCACAAAACCTGAAGGGCACACTCGAGATTGAAACATGCCTTTGAAAAGTTCAATGAATCTCAAAGATCTAGGAGTTTCAAAACCAATTAAAACCTAATAATACATTTCGTTTATCTTGGTGGAAATTGGTGAATCGTCATTCACCTACCTTCAAATATTTTATAGCTTGGATTACGGCATACCTCTTCTAAGTTATAAAATAGTTTGTTGGGTCCTAGCCTTAATATTTCATATTGGGTGTCATATTAAGGACTTTAAATCAACTATCTTGAATATCTCCCAAAAGATGTCTGTAATAGACACCTATGATCTTCCCAAATCTAGTGAAACAAGGTTTCCTAAATGAAGATGATGTCGTTTGGAATCATACTTCTTTCTCCTCCTCCAACTAATCTCCCCAACCCATAAGTTCTTGAAAAGTTTAAGGTCACTCAAGCCCTATTGGCAAGGCAAGGTCTAGGTGTGAACACATCTTGGAGATGTAGTCACATATTGACAAGCCGGGAGAGTTGGGTGTCAAAGTCTTGAGAAAGTTGGTGGTTCAACTACTTTCTAAGTCACATAGTGAGTTCTTTTGGAACACCTATGAAACAGACTATGACAAGACCCTTTATGATCTTATCTATTTGCTAAGATCAACTTCCTAAAACTGTATGGACATTGACAATAGTGACACAGAAAATCCAGAAAAGCATTCTCTTCCCAATGGAAAGGGATCGGCCATAGTCAACTCGGTTGACCAAATGGTAAAGAGAAAGCTAAGTCTGTGATAGTCCCGTGTACCATCATCAAAGGGTCCATATGTTTATATTGCCAAAGGAAGGGGCATTGGTTGCGTAGCTGCCAAATTTACCTAAGGAAGTTAAAGTCAATAAGTTTGACTCTACTTCAGGTAAAGTCCGCTATCTAACTCTGTTAAGTTTCTATTCTGAGATTCTTGATACATGATGTGACTGGGTCACATGGTGATGTTTTAAGAATCAAAGAAAAAGTGAAGAAACTTAAAGAAAGAATGTGCTGAATCTGATCGCGTAGATGGATTTCTAACGCATAATTTGAAGATCGGATTCTTGAGCTACTTCTTAGGAGTTGTGATATATTGCTTAGGAATAGATAACAACAAGTTTTTCATATGGATTGTAAGGATAAGTTTTTCCGCATAGTTTTAAAATAAAAGAAAAATTTTGATTTTATTTTAAAGTATCCTTACAATGGCATTTGAGGAAAAAAAATTGTTGCTTATATGATTCCATTAAGAGCAAGAGTGGAAATATGAAATTGATTCTTTCAGTTGTGGTAATGTCTAGATTTACCAAATAAGGGAAGATTCTCATCACCCAAGTTTCAATTGGACCGGAACTTGGAATCATGCAAGTTGTATAGCATGATGAATGAGAACTTTCAAGTTTTGGAAAAATTAAGACTAATTACTTGTTCACATGGATGTGTGAGTCAAGTAATGGACTAAGGGATCGAGTACACATTCTTGTGCACTGGTCAAGTCCACCACAAAAAGATTGATAAAACTATTCGTCATAGTTTACTAAAGCTCAGTAAATATGATTATACTTACAAGCTTAAGTGTAACTCTGAGACATTGGATAAGGTTCCAATGTATGGCAGAGCGAATAAGAAGAATCAAATTAGGCAGAAGGATAAAAGTTTCTCAAATCTGAAAAGATGGGAGAGTACTTTAGTATCAATTTTGTGATCATCTTAATGATTAAGAAACCATAGCACAATTAGTTCTCTAAGGAAATCTTAGTGCATTCTTATGACTAAGAAGAGGGATCTTGAATTGTTGAAATGGTTAAATCAAGAAGATGAGTCATACTTCGTTCCAATACAAGTCTCAGAGTCATACTCCAAGATTGTAACTTGAGTGACATGTCTCAAAGAAGGTTAAAACACTTGTCAAATGTAAGAGTAAAAGTTTTCTACTCTTGTACATTTGAAATTGGTAAGTTGTGATGTTTTGGATAAAACAAAGACCAACTTAGGCCAATTATGTGAAGTGTTTGTCTTGATTAGAATCTGCACTATCTCTTGGATGTTTGACAAGGAAGTCTTATATGTCAAGAGGACAGTGGGAGTCTTAAAGGTCTTGAAAGTCTCAAGAACAAATCAAGAATAAAACCTGAAGTTCTTCACTAGCACACGACTTGAGGTTTATAACCTATCGTGTTGACATATTCTGTGGCCATTTCAGTTAAAGTTGGCTTTGCATATGAGTTCTTACAGTTCTCAATTTGTTGCACAACAACTTGGAAGCAATGGCAGGCCCTTGAGCTGCCAGGTGGCTAGAAATTAAGATTGAGTTCAGTCCATATGAGTTTGGATCTGTCATTACCCTTGTCTTGTGATTATGGTTTGACAAATTCACATGGATAAGAACTCATACACCATTAAATCTAAGTGTCATAAGGTTTCTCTCCGATTCATGAAAATGATGGTGAGGAAACACTTTCACTAAGTAGATTTTATCTAGATAGCAATTGTGATATTTGCATTCTCAAAGTCGTTAGTGGAGCGCGTGTGGTTAACCGGCACACTAACATGGACTTGTGAGAAATGGCAAATGCCTAAGCAATTGAGACTATGATTACGGTATCCCTTTTCATGGTTCTTGAAATTGCTTAGACACACAAGTGTGCTATCTAAGGGAAGGTGTATGATTTTGATAAAGTTTTATCAAAACAATCTAGTATCAGAAATCTGAACTTTGGTAAGAAAGTCAATGGAGTATTGATTTCTAGAAGTCCAGGTGATTTCTGAGAACATGTCAAAGCTAGTGGGAGCATAAGTGTTATGCTAATAATCATCATGTTAGTGGGAGCATGATAATTATGATAAGTATTGCAAGTTAGCAATGTTAATTATAGAAAACAAAAGTTTCAATTGGGAAAAAGTTGTTTTGCTATAATTAAGGGAGAGGAAATTATACTTCATCTCAAATCTATAAGCTTAGATCGTGAGGTTTTAATCATTTAGTCAAGGATATATATGAATTTCATGTTGGAATGGCTCAACATAAGGAAATTCTGTATATGGGTCCATTATTTGCGTTCTAAAATTCGATTATGATTACGGCATCCCTTTTCATAATCTGAATTATGAGAACTTGGAAAATTAAAATGGTAATAGTATAGCAAAAGACTGGTTTAGTCTTTATGTAAGACATCATGAATCGTGTCCCATATGCTTCGGATATAGGATTGATTACATGTGCTATATTCATCCGTTCTAAAATTTTCCAAATGCCTGGGGCATTAATAAGGGAAAAAGGTTTAGAACTGGATATGACTAAAAGGATTAAACAATTGTCGAGGACAATCTAAGGTTTACCAAAGATTGGTTACTCAAGGACAGTTGGAAGTATAGTGATAATTCTGGAAGGACCATATTGACATAGTCTGTAAGGAGGCAACTCTTGGTCAGAAGTGATAGTCAAAAATGGAATCTGGAAATGTTTCAAAGTTAGAAATTTCAATCTGTGTAAGATTAAGGAAACTTAATGCAAGAAGGATATTTCCAAGGAGTTGATCTCCTTTGGAATGCTCTGTAATTGTTGTTGTCAAGTCTTTCTGACTTTGTGCATAATCATTACAAGAGGACCAATGCATATAAGTTTAGTATCTAACAGATTTCAGTAAATGGCATGAATTTGGAATTCTTGCATTTGCGGTAAGGATTTGGGAGTGTGAAAAGAGAATCATTGAAGTTATGTTCAATTGATCTAGTTCACAAAGTAAGGATCATAGACAAACATAGTATGCATACTTGGTGTATGGCATGACTAGTGTTTAAGAAAACATAGTGTACATGCTTGGAGCATGGGACAACTATTGTTTTAAATTCAAGAATAAAGTTGATAGCTGAAACAGTATACAATGAATAATGTGTAATCATATGGTGATAAATAAAAAGTGTTTTATTTATGTTCAAAGAGTTGATACCATATTGGATTCAATTATTATTGTGTTTCATTTTGCATGTTTTGACTTCCCGAATAAACTGGGTTATTCTTCCGGAATGACTAAGTTATTCAAACCATCCACAGTCGGTCATATGTTGGAAGTAGATATGAATTAAGACTGTCATGATGGGTTGTAGAGGTCAAAGGTGTTGGACAAGGCTACAACAATCATGAGTGCTCATAAGTTCTGAGTATTGGATTCAACCCGCGCTCATTGGAATCACTTCATGGATTTTATCACGAGTGATCATGAGACGATAATATCTTATATTCTTCAAACCTAGAGATATGAGTTGTTACTATGAGTTGATAGTACATTGATTGCACGTAAACGCATACGGTAACTCGGTGTTATAAAACGTGCCTTTGTGTATGATTCAACAAGTAGTAGAACAAGCCATATGAGTCGAAGTTTATCCGTTCCTTTTACCTTCGGGATAAAAGCGATATCTGTGGGCCCCTCGATGATTTGATGATGACAAATGGAAGTGCTCGGCCGGGCCAGGACTGATTTGATTTGTTCAATTAGTCAGTCATCATAAATCGAAAATCGAGAAACAACAAATGGACAGAGAGAATGATTATAATCCATGTCTCAGTCCATATGATATCTAGAATGGAGGAATATATGATCCCTTATCTAATGGACAAGTCATTGACAAAGGTCAGAGTTCATCTACAAGGTCAGAGTTTGACAGAAGCTTTTGAGAGCTACGATTGCCAGTTGGTTCCTGAAGTCATACGCAATAATAGTTTTAGACTTATCCAAGTGGGAGACTGTTGGATTAATGTCTAAGTCCATAACTATAATTGGTAAGACTTGACCCGACCCGACATGGTCCATTTGGGTTGCATACCATCATGCACTTGGATAGACTATAATGAGAGAAATAAGACACTTATGGTTATTAATATATTATAAGTTCTAGTATATTAATAATAAGAATAATAAGATTATTTAATTAGTATTGATCAAGAATTAATCTAGGATTAATTAAGTGATAAAAAAAAAGACTAATTAAATATATGGGTTGATTGTGTAAATCATCCATACTTGTATAGTGGGCTAATGCTCCATGGATAATCAAGTTGGGCTAAAACCCATAGGATGGTCCATGGATGCTCCATGGTGTATTTGTACCCATGGATCATGGAAATGAAAGGCCATATCAATTAGGGTTTACATGGTGTAACCCTAACTATATAAGCATCTTATTCTTGACCAAAATCGGCCACTAGTGTGTGAAGTAAGAGGGCTAGCCGATTTTGATAAGTGTAGAATTCTCTCAAGCTATTCTAAGTGTTTTGATGATTGTGATTCCATTTGAGGTGTCACACTTGGGGCACTAGGCACTCAAGCTTCATGAAGACTTTCTACACCAAAGAGGTATGTATTCTATCTTGCTATAGTCATTGTTTTGTATGCTAGATTAGGATAATACCTTGGATATTCTTATTTGCATGTATAATAGAGAAAACATAGATCCAAGGTATTTAGGGTTGCATGTACACTTAGGAGTGTTAGAATGCTCAAAACCCAACACCGAATCCTATCCCTCGTCCGTTTTTTTTCAAGGCCCAACGCCTCCTTGGGTAGAGTGCTTGGAAACCTGGAGCGAAGAACACGACCAACCTAGGCTGTTAAATGGAGACATTCGAATCCTTCAGAATCTGGAGACTACACTATTCAAGGGAACCGTAGCATTGCCCAAGATTTTCCTTACGTTATTGAGGTGTAGACCTATTTTCCTCGAACCCTATATTACAAACAATTTACATATGGTAACTCCACGAAATTCTTAATATATACCAAGTGATTTTAGGAGGGGATCAGGCACGAAACAAATCACAAGTTGCATTTGAGTCACTACCACTAAAATTCATTCATAGGGGCTTTGTTATGAATTACATACAAAATACTTTTAAGTCAGAACATAATACAGACAAGTCTGGCTTGATAACATCTGACTTGTCACTACTATTAAAACTTATCGTTGTTCGTCTCTACCAACTTATGACAGGACTATGCCGCCAAAGAAAAAGTCCAGACCCTCCGGAAGCACAGCACCGCCCCCTCCGCAGTTTGATCCCATAATGTTTCAAGCTGCCATAACAGCAGCCGTGGCGGCAGCAATGTCGCAAATGGGTACAAATGGTTCCGGCGGCTTCGGATCCGGGAATACTAACTCGAATAAGGGGGACAGCACAGGGCGTACTAAGGAGTGTTCTTACAAAGACTTCACGAATGGCAAACCCGATCCTTTCGACGGAAGCGGGGGCGTCATCGCACTGATACAATGGTTCGAAAGGACCGAAGCAGTCTTCGAAATTTGTGCTTGTCCCGAAGCAAGCAAGGTCAAGTATGCGGCATTCACCTTCACAAGAAAAGCTATTACTTGGTGGAACGGCAGAGTTAAGTCGCTTACTCCTGCAGTGGCTAACTCTATAAGCTGGGAGGATCTAAAAGCTTTAATGCTGAAAGAATATTGACCAAGAGGCGAAGTGCAAAAAATGGAAGAGGAACTCTGGAACCTCAAAATGTCGGGGACGGATCTCGAAGCTTATACCGCCCGATTCAATGACCTAGCACTCCTCTGTCCTGCAATGGTCACCCCAGAGGAGAAAAAGGTAGAACGATACCTTTGGGGGCTATCATCCCAGATTCATGATAGTGTATTGGCCTCTAGACCAACTACCTTCGACAGCGCCAAGGAGTTGGCACAACAACTCATCGACCATCGTGCCAGCCATGACACTACGACAACCACGCCAATTTTTGTTGTTCATGCTGCCACAACCCTCACCACGCCAACTCCCATGAAACAATACGTTGGAACCCTTCCGAAATGTAACAAGTGTAGCTTCCATGACACTGGGGCTTGTAGAGAATTGCATTGCATGAACTGCAATAGGAAAGGGCACACTACCCGTTTCTGTAGGTCATCGACACGACCCATCAACTAGTTCCCCGACTTTGGAGTAAGCCCAGCCTGTTACAAGTGTGGAGAAACAGGACACTTTAAAAGGAACTGCCCAAGTGCAAGAGATGCCAGTGGTGGTGGAAGGGTGCTTGCGATCACCGAAGGAGAGACCACCCCGGAACTGCCTGCAAACATCAGTATGTGTTTCTAACATCAACGACTAAATTCCAAATTTCTTTATTTGATTAAGTCTAGCATCGATTAAAGCATGCATAGTAGTAATGCCAAGGATTAAACTGAGAGCATAAACAATAAGAAATTCCAAGGCCGTCATGAGACCATTCTATGAATTTACTTCGACTCCGTAATGGGACTGCATCATAGGGATGTAGGTCAAACCTTCGAGAACATACTTCTACTCTATAGGTGAACGGTTGAAATACATCTAGGTTCAATGATAGCCCTGACTAGGAACTCTAATTCATTAAGAAGGATTACTAAGAATGTTATTTGTTATGATTTCCTCACTTATACATTCCCCAGTTATATATAACGAATACCTGGTAGATAATAGAATGTGAGAATTTTGATTTAGTTTCTTTTCCTCGTTGGGATGTGAAACTGAAGTAGAATCACACATTTTACTATCCGCCCAGTATTGGTTATATCATAATGTGTATAAGCTAAGTTTACATGTATAATAACTCATCTCTTAGTCAGAATCAAAATAATGTAGAGCCGACCTTAGTCATTCACAAACTCCTTGCCTGATTTCAAATTTCGGGACGAAATTCCCTCTAACGGGGGGATGATGTGACAACCGTCAATTTTCGGTCAAGTCAAAGTCAACTAAAGTCAACAAGTCAAACCGGTCAACTCAATTTACCGTGAGTATTAGTGTTTACGTTATGTAATTTCTAAACAACTCTCTATTCTAATGAGAAATCATAAATTGAAAAGTGCGTACATCTAGATCTCCTTAACCAAAAACTGTGGTACGTGGCGAGCCAAACCGATAAAACAATGTTGCATACTCATCGGGAGTATGCAAGATCCTTAAACAAGGCTTAACGGGGCTTACGGACCCTACATTGCGAAGCCGAACACTCAAAAAGGTCACCAATGAAACCTCTCTCAATCGTGTTCACTCCATCTCTTCTTATCAGAAATCTCTCCCAAATCTCTCTAAGTATGTGAAATCTCTCCCAAATCTCTCTTTGTATGAGAAATCTCTCCAAGAATGTCAAATCTCTCCCAAATCTCTCTAAGTATGTGAAATCTCTCCCAAATATCTCTTTGTATGAGAAATCTCTCCAAGAATGTCAAATCTCTCCCAAATCTCTCTAAGTATGTGAAATATCTCCCAAATCTCTCTCTGAATGAGAAATCTCTCCAAGAATGTCAAATCTCTCCCAAATCTCTCTAAGTATGTGAAATCTCTCCCAAATCTCTCCTTGTATGAGAAATCTCTCCAAAAATGTCAAATCTCTCGTAAATCTCTCTAAGTATGTGAAATCTCTCCCAAATCTCTCTCTGAATGAGAAATCTCTCCAAGAATGTCAAATCTCTCCCAAATCTCTCTAAGAATGTGAAATCTCTCCCAAATATCTCTTTGTATGTGAAATCTCCCAAGTATGTCAAATCTCTCCCAAATCTCTCTGAGTATGTGGAATCTCTCTCAAATCTCTCTCGAAATCTCTCCCAACTCTCTATAATCACTCGGGGCATCCCGACCCTCGAATTTGGCGAGAACAGAGTTAAAAAACGGAAGTCTACGCGAAAAACGGGCATGAGGAACCGAAACCCCTCTTAGGACCCGAAAGTCCTCTTAGGAACCGAAAGTCCCCTTAGGAACCGAACCCTCCTGATGAAGAAGGCTGCTGAACCGAACCGAACCTCACTCTAAGAACCGAACCCTTCTGAGCCGAAGGCTGCTCAACCGAACCCGAACGTTTGGCACCTTTTGGTTCTGACCATTTCCTCTTCTGATGAATAACCGAACCCTCCCTTCTGATGGCTTGCCGAACCTTCCCTTCTGAGGACCGAGGACCGAGCCCTCGCTTCAGACTTCGGACCGAGCTCCCCGCCCCTTCGTTTCCCTCTGTTCGTTTCCGGCTACAATCCTCAGCATGGACCGAGCCTCGGCCTAGGACCGAGAGGTCTCGCTGGGAACTCATTTTCTCCTGGTTTTCGCGTAGTTTTGCGTTTAAGGCCCGTTTTTAATTATTTTAACGCGGGATTTTCACCCAAAATCATATTTTAACATAATAAACCCTAAATATTCACAATTTAATCATATTTTCATAAAAATCTTTATTTAAATAATAAAAGCAAGTGGGTAAAGTACAAAGAGGTGGAGTGTTGACTTTGCTTTACCTTATGACACAAGCAACCACTCCCACACCCACTCTATGACCAGCCACACCTCCCCACCTTACTTAGGTCACATCAATGTCCTTTCCACTCAATCATCACTCTTTCCCACGTTTTTGAGAGCTGAATATTCATCCTCTCTCCTCACTTCTCTCATTTTGCTCTCATTTCACAAGAAGATCAAACTCTTTTCTCTCTCACTTTCTCTCTCTAGAAATTCGAGATTTCCAGGGCTGATCTTGAGTTTTTCCTCCACATTTGGTAAGCATAATCCATTCTCTTTATTATTATCTCAATTATTTCCACTCAAATCATGGATATCTTACACAAACTCCATTATATTTGTGTTAGAGCTTCTAATCTTCAAGGGATTCTTCAAGTGTTCTTGGGTTGAACACTTCTCTTCTTCAACACTTATCTACTGAAATCACTCAAGGTGAGTTCATACCCCTACATTTTCATGTTTTCTCAAGTTTTTAGGGGGGGAATACAAGTTAAAACACCAAGAACATAACTAAACTTTTCTAACAGCCTTCATCAGAAAAGTTCAACTTCATTCACGGACTGTTTTGGACAACTTAAACATTTTAGTTTTCAAAACTGTTTTAGTTGCATGTAGTTCCACTTCTTAGCTTTAAAATGACTACTTGCAAATCTCTATACGATTTTTCTACAATTTATGGTGATTTTTACAAAACTGCCTATCATTTCAAACATCAATCCGGACCAGTCTGTGATTATGGACTTTTTCACACAAGTAAGAGGTCATTAAAAATTATAATAAAAATTATGAACAAACTAGACTCATTTTTCAAACTCTCAGAAGTTACAGAACTCGATTTGGACCTTTTATGATTTTTCTACAAATTTACCAATAACAGTTACAGAAAATGTTATTAACAGAAAAACACTATAAATTTCATTTCACCTTGTAACATGTTGAGCAAGGTATACATCATTATGTGATTATGTGTTGTTGCAATATATGACAATTTTGTATTCTTATATAGACATACATCAGAAAACAAATTGATTGATACCTCCACAAGTATGGTAAATATATAAATGATATTACAAGGCTATATCCATTAAAATATAAACATTGGTAAATTATGACAAGTAAGGCTTATGCTCACTACCAACACAAATAATTAATAAACTATAATAGGTATAGTTTAGGGTTATTTTACATAACAAACACATGATTAAAGGTTTTACACATACAAAAGGGTTATTACCACTATGGATAATTATGATAAACTATAATAAGTATAGTTAAGCTATTATACCCCCACAAACGAACACGCTAGTTATAATCGGTATAGTTATGGCATATATATATTACAAACAAAGTGATAAACTATAATAGGTATAGTTTATGTTTCATCTACACTATGAACTTAATTACAAGAAAGGAATTCACCATCACCACCACTTTTGGTAAACTATAATATGCATAGTTCATGTTCACTAGTCACTATCACTATTTGATGAACTATGATATGTATAGGTTATATTCACCATCACCACCACTTTTGGTAAACTATAATATGCATAGTTCATGTTCACTAGTCACTATCACTATTTGATGAACTATGATATGTATAGGTTATATTCACCATCACCACCACTTTTGGTAAACTATACTATGCATAGTTCATGTTCACTAGTCACTATCACTATCCGATGAACTATGATATGTATAGTTTATGTTCACAGTCACTACTACTATTTCATACACTACACTAGGGTTTGGTTCCGGTTTTTGGATTTAAGTCCACATTAAATTTTCGCATTGTTATACTTCAACTATAATCGTTGAGCGTATATGCTTGAGTCATACAAGAATTTAGTCTGGATTGGCTTAGAATTGGTGGTGCCCGCCTCATCTCCTGTTCCTCATTGGCTTGTGGACCTAGGGCAGACCCACTATATTCAATGTTTTATCTAACTTAAATCTTCTATAACTTATATACGCTGGACGATTATAGGGGAAATCTACGGGTCAATCTAGGGTTCATTAATACATCATATAGGAATATGCTGTTTACACTTAACTAAGAAAATATTGGATTTTCTGGAAATCAACTCTATCGATTTTATAAGGAAAACAGTTTCTACTCCAAACAAAACTCTTATGAACTCACCAACTTAATTGTTGACACTCTTTCAAAACTACTTGTATTATCAGGAAATCAGTGAAACAGGAAAACTTCAGCGCTTTGAGGATGGGACGTTAAACCGTCAACAATTTATTTTTGTCATCATAATGTAATTGATTTTGAAACATGTAAACATATACTTTGGTGTAACTTTTTCAATTATATTTATGATGGTTGTATTTACTTTGAGCACTATTATACACGTTGTGATACTGTACATGAAGTCCTCCACCCCCTGACGTTTCTGCCATCCTTGGTTTGGGGGTGTGACACCAACTGCTGGACAATAAGTTACATGAGATTGTCCGCATAATATCTAAACAGAGGACTGTACGATCCCTTATCTAAAGGACAGGATACTGATAAGATCAGAGTTTGACAACGTTTTTGAGAGCTAAGATTGCTAATCGGATTGTGTTTGCATATATAGTTACTAGACTTATCCAAGTGGGAGACTGTTGGATTAGTGTCTAAGGTTGTAACTATATTTGGTAAGTACTTGACTCGATTGTGCATAATCCTTTTGGGTTGCCTTCACCATAGCAACTTGACAGGATGATTTGTTAAGAGAGAAGAGATATTATTGTTAATATATTATGAGAATAATATATTAAAGGAAGAATAATGTTATATAAGTCATATATTAATTGAGAATTAATTTGGTGACTTAAAGAGGTTAATTGAATAAAGGGGCATAAACTGTCAAATTTGTGATAGTTTTGTTTTGGGCTATGTATCCTTATGGATATAAAGGTGGACGGATTTTAGGGTTTGGAGACCATAAAATCGTCCAAGCCTAATATCTAGGAGGATCTTGGATTGCTAAGGGCCTAAGTTATTCAATTAGGGTTAAAGGTGAAACCCTAGTAGCTCATAGTATAAATAGATCCCTTGGGTGAGGGAAATCACCACTCATGCAAGGCAAGAAACCCTAGGGCCGATTTCTCACCCTCTTCTCTCTCTCTCTCTCTCTCAAGGTCATCCTCTTGCTAGTTGGTGTTTGTAAGCCATTAGAGGAGTGACAATTGTGACTCTAAGCTCCAAGAAGAAGAAGTATCAAGCAAATAATCCAAGGTATTGTTCTAGATCCGATTTCATATGATTAGATTCAATTGTTTACATTAGATCTTGTATTGTAAGTCTTGGATTCAATGCATGTTCAATTAGAGAAACCTAGATCCAAGAATTAGGGTTTGCATGTACCCATAGGAAAGTTCTTATGGCTCAAACCCATCAGTTCCGACATCGTCATTCGACATGATTTGGCTTGGTCCTCACTATACCAACTCCATGTGCTATAGAAAGACCCTTCTCGCTAATCGCCAACTAATGAAACCCTTTCAATCTATAACGACAAATCCGATACAATGTTCCAAATCATCTCTTGTTTCAAAATTTATAAGTACTCATTTGAGGAGTACTATATCCTTTACAACCTACCTAAAATATTCCCGATAGACCACTCAGGAATAAGCACGAGTAAAATGAGTCAAGTTCAAACGCAGAGGCTAGGAATGATGATAGCTTATTTTATTTCTTTCTTTTTATTAGTTTATTTTAGATTTTTAGTTTTTTTATTAGTATTGCATTGTATTTTAATTAATTTCTTTATCATGGATCCTATCGGGGACTTGTTATGTTGCATGAGGAATTTTGCAGGGTTTTGAAGCTTTTTGTGATTGTGGATTAGAGTGAAGATAGATTAGTGGGCTCCCGAGGCATTGTTGGGCTTGGCGGAATTAAAGCAGAAGAATTGGGGTTTTAAAGTTGATGGCTTGGATTATTTGGGCTTGTGAAGATGGATCATAAATTTCTAATTTTGGGTTTGGAGCATCCATTTGGTAGCTAAATGATGATTGATGGATTCAAATTGCATGGACAAGGGGGGGGGGGGGGACCAAAGGAATCTTTGCTAGTGGAAGGGTGGAGTAGTGGAATGGTGGACCAATGGCAACACAACAACATTTGCGCAAGTGGAATTTCAGCTGCGCGGGTACCCGCGCAACTGCCCAGTTTTGGTATTTTGGTCATTTGGCACACCATAACCTTGGGGGATCAGATCTAGAGGCACATTGATGATTTTTCACCATTGGAGACCTGCAAGAGGCGATTTTGGGAGCTAGAAACCATTTCCTTTCATCTTTCCAAATCCTAGGTAGTTTCTTTATGCAATTAGATTATTGTTCTTGTTACTTTGTTGCCATGAGTGGCTAATACTTTCATTTGGTTGACTTTGGCTGAAAACCAATGAGTGTTTGTGGGGTTTGAAGGATTTATGTTGATTATCAATTTATTCCATGTTTATGATTCTAGTTTGCAATTCTTATGCTTATTTGATGCTTTGATCATGAGCTTAGTAATTGAATGAGCAATTGTTGATTTGTTTATTTGATTTTGCATTAGATCATTGAACTTATCTAGAAAAAAAGCTTTATGATGGTAGAAATCATCTCTAGATTATGAATCATAACTCCTTTATGGATGTGTAAGCATTTGACATCCTCTAGGAATTGGGGATTCCTTCATTCTTAAGGCTAATTGATTTCTTGGGATCAATTGCTTCAATTGACCCTTGATCTTAATTAAGAAGGTGTGTTGTGGGCTTCCCCAACCTCCATACTACCTATGAGGAATCTTGGCATCTCATGCTTTATGATTGCTATAACCAATTTGGGATGAAGGATAAGCTTTGTATTAGATCCTAATGATAAACACATAAATGTTCATTGTGTTGAATTGTCATAGTTAACCAATTATTCCCAACCTTTGAGCATCTCATCAACTTGCTTAATTGAAAGATTTTTAATTATTTAAGTTTTTTTAGTTTTCAAGGAATCAAACACCCCCCTTTTTTAGTCTAATTGTAGTTAATTAGTTTAATTACACTAGTTCTTTTGGATTGCATTGGTGATTGAATACAACCATTTCCCCGATGATCGATACCCCTTTTTACCATTATATTACGTTTGATTTCCAAACAAAGGGTGTAATTTTCTTGGTGGGCTTGACATCCCATCAAATGAATATGGTTAACTATTACTACAAAGTGTGTATGCGAGTTGTATACACAAGGAGATGATAGACGGACAAGGTATGAATTTCAACCATGAAATCCAAGACAATGCTGACATGTATTACACGTGATCAATGCTAACATTTAAATGAACATAGACAAATAAACCCAAATCCACACGAACCTCTCAAGATTCTAATACCCCACCCCATCAACCAAGACAACAACAACAAGAACCTCTCATTGATATGCCACCTTGGAATCAAGCCCCTCCTCAAAACCAACCCAATTATCAACCACCACCACAACCACAAAACCAACACTTCCATCAAAACAACCAACCTCAAAACAATGCTTTTCAAGTTCAACAAGTATATTACCCAAATCAACCCAATTACCAACACCCTCCAATGTACCAAAACCCAATGTATCCACCACAACAACTCCCTTATCACCAATACCCTAACTACCAACCTTATCCACCACAAATGAACCACCAATACCCACCCTACCAACAATATCCCAATTACATGAAACAATATCCCAATCACCCCAACTCACCCAATCCCCCTCAAGAGTTGACACTTAGACAAATGATGGAGACGGATGTTACTCACACACCTCTTGGTATTATTTATCACGCAAACCGCCGGGGAATTGAATTGAAGTCAAGTTTCATACATCAACTTACCAAGTTCCATGGTTTGGATAGAGAAGAGCCTCAAAGGCATTTGAAGTCCTTTCTCCTGATATGTGTTAGCATGTTGCCCGAAAATGTGACATTGGATGATTTCAAGCTAACCGCCTTCCCACTCACCTTGGAAGATAAAGCTACATAATGGTTATTCAACTTCCCACCGGGACCTATTCACACATGTGAAGAGTTACTCAAGGCCTTCAATAGCAAGCTCTATCCTACCTCCCGGATATCAAGTCAAAGAAGTGACATTTTGGGGATTCGTCAATGGAAGAATGAGACTTTTCATGATATTTGGGAGCGATTCAACAACTTGTGTACAAGTTGTCCTCAACACAACATTCCCGAACAACTACATCTTCAACAATTTTATGAGGGAATGAATGACAAAGATCGAAGGATGATTGATGCTTCAAGTGATGCTGACATCTTCAACAAAATCCCTCAAGAGATAAGATCACTTTTTGGAGCCATTTCTCAAAATCAAAGGAACTTTGGGACTCGAAATGAAATGAAGAGAAGTTCTCCACAAGTGGTTGGTGAAGTTAGCAACACTCAACACTTGGAATCAAAGCTCCTAGATTTGACTAATGTGCTAAGTCAAATGGTAGTGGGAAGTGGTCAACAATTAATGGTATGCGGTATTTGTGCAATGACGAGGCATTATACGGATAAGTGTCCCACTCTTGGAAGTGAACCAGAAGATGTGAATGCAGTGGGAGGATATCAAGGTCAACCAAGACCCATGGGATTTCAAAACAACTTCAACCCAAATTGGAGGAACAACCCACACAATCCATATCCACCAAAGCAAAACCCACCAAATATTTTGATGAGACCTCAACATCCACAATACCCCTCTCAAAAACCTCCATATCCACAACCTTCTTTTCACCCTCCAAACTACCAACAACCTCCACAACAAGGCCAATAAAGTGGTAACCATCAAATGAGCCTTCAAGAACTTGTTACTTCTCTTGCTCAAAGTTAAACCCAATTTAAACAAGAAACCGAGAACACCTTCTCCAACATTCGAGCACAAATTGGAGACTTGGCCACCGCTCTTAACAAGATGGAACAAAGGGGTAGACTTCCATCTCAAACTGAGAAGAATCCCAATGTGAGCGCAATCACCTTGAAAAGTGGGAAAAAACTTGGAGAAAGCAACCCTAAAAGAGTTTCAAGAGAAGAAGAAGATGAAGTCATCATTGTTGAACCTTCAAAAGTAGTACCTCCAAAGGAACCGGTTGTTCCAAACATTGGTCAACCCGAATCTTCCAACAATACCATAAATCCATTGGTCATACCACCACCTTTCCCTTCCCGGTTAGCCTTTTCCATGAAGATAGAGGAAGAAAATGAATTATTTGAAACTTTAAGGTCCAAATCAACATTCCACTATTGAATGCTATCAAGCAAATTCCAAGTTATGCAAAATTCCTCAAGGATTTATGCACCACGGTTATCCAAAAGAAGTTACCTCCCAAATGCAAGGATCCGAGAATATTTTCTATCCCTTGTACCATTGGTGATTTGCATGTCGAAAAGGCCATGTTAGATCTTGGAGCCTCGATCAATATGATGCCATATTCGGTTTTTCAATCTCTTAATGTTGGACCTTTGGAAGAAACCAGAGTAATCATTCAATTAGCAGACAAGTCAAGTGTGTCTCCAAGAGGAGTGTTAGAGGATGTGTTAGTACAAGTTAATCAACTTGCTTTTCCGGCGGATTTTTATGTCATTGATCTTGAAGAGAAGACTCCTTCCAAATCATCTATGATCCTACTTGGAAGACCTTTCATGCATACCGCTCACACAATCATTGATGTTCATAAAGGAAAAATTACTATGGAGTTTGATGGAGAAACCATTCACTTCAACATCTTTGAAGAAATGAGGTACCCTAGAAACATTTCTCCATTGTATCGAGTTGATGTGATTGAGACAATAAATGGGATAAGCCCTAATGTATGCATAGACAAGATACTCATGGAAGATGATTGTAAGCCTAAGAGGGAAGCTCAAAGAAGATTGAATCATCCAATGATGTAAGTGATCAAGAAGAAGATAATTAAAAGGTTCAAAAGGTGCAAAGAGAGGAAAAAGATATTTCATGACAAGTACAAATCCCAAAAAAACTTATTCCAGGTCAAAAAGTTATTCTTTATCATTCACGGTTAAAGCTACTCCCGGGAAATTTGCAATCTCGATGGCACGGACATTTTATTGTTATAAAAGTGTTTGATCACGGTGCGGTTGAAATTAAGAGTTTGGAAACAAATCAAATATTCAAAGTGAATGGGCACCAATTGAAACCATTTTATGAAGGCTTTGACATGGGAGAATCCGACAACATAACATTGGAAACTCCGATTTACGAAGGTTGACAGAAGCGGAGCTATGTCTTGGCAAAGACGTTAAATAAATGCATTATAAATAAATAATCTCCACTTGAAGTTTTGGGTGTTTCTAAGCTTGAAGTTGGTCTAAAAATAAGCATATTGAAGTCTAGAAATGATCTTGGTGAAGTTTGAAAAATGCCAAAAATCTGCACTTTGCGCGGGTAGCCGCGCATCCGTTGCGCGACCGACCCCCAGCCGTGCAGATTCCGAGTTCTAAATTACCCCTACATGGGATGTAATCTGATTTTTGCGTGCGGCCGGCTCCCCCACCCGCGCAAGTTCTGTGCGGCCGACTGCCACCCTCGCAATGTAACGACCCGTTTTCCGGTATGTTAATTAATTTGATTTGGGCTAAGTTTTCAAGAGGGACTCGGCGAGTTCTAGCCTGACTCGCCGAGTTGGGTCGCGCATCTGGTGCACGCGGGAGCCGGCGACTCGGCGAGTCCATATCTTGGACTCGGCGAGTCCGTCCGTCTGGGTGAAACCCTAACTCCCCGGGTTTGCTCACTATTTAAACCCCATTATAGCCTCCATCTCGTCACTTTCCCCCTGAGAACACTGTGAGAAACCCTAGACCTCCATTGGTGAGCCTTGTATGTGATTTTGTCCCATTTTTGTGAAGGAGTGAAGAAGGAGAAGAAGAAGGAAGCAAGGAAACGTGTTTTAGAGCCAAGATCCAAGGTCAAGGGTGAACTTGTTGAGGTATTTTCGGAGTTCCTTTCTGGTTTCATGCTTAAATTTCCATTAGAGCTCTTTTAAGGGCTATTTGATGCTTGTTCCAAGCTTTATGCTTGCTTGAATGTGTTGTTAAGCCGAAATATCTTTAGATCTGAGTGTTGGGGTGTTGTAGAGTCCAGATCCACTGCCTTTTTGGGGTTACATTGCATGTTAGCCATGGATCTACCCTTATTGTGCTTATTTTAGTCTTATTTCCCTCAATCATGTAGTTGTGCACGTAAAGTTGGAAACTTTACGTGGTAAAACAGCTTAATGGACCCAGATCTATCTTTTGCATGTGTTGGATTTAAGAGAAATCGAGTAAAAATGTGTTGCATGGCGGCGACTCGGCGAGTCGGAAAGAACGACTCGACGAGTCCGGTCGCGAGTCCCGAGTTCTTCAGTTCCTTCAGTGTCGAGTGGGCGAGGTGAGCTAGGGAGTGGACTCAGCGAGTTAAGAGTAGACTCAGTGATGAAGGGACTCGGCGAGTTTGTTCATACAACTCGGCGAGTCCAAGGCAATCTTCTTGAGGATCAAGAACAACTCGTCGAGTCTGTTCATCTGACTCGGCGAGTCGGATGAAGATCATCTGAGTTCTTGGATCCAGAGGGTACTCGTCGGGTCGATGCCACACTCGACGAGTAACAGCGTGTAAGAGTTAAGCGGAGAGTCTAGGACTCGGCGAGTCGGATATCCCGACTCGGCGAGTCAGCCCTGAGTAAGTCAACGTTGACCAAGGGTAAAAGAGTCATTTTACCCTGAGTGTAGTGCTAGTGATTGATTGAGTGTGTTTATGGATTTGTAGCCGAGGAGATTCAGGAGCAGCAGCCGTTAGCTTTCCGAGCCGCACTCTCATCCGCTAGCTTACGAGGTGAGTTTCCTTTCCGTAGGGACGGGACTAAGGCCACAATGCCGACCCGTCCAGTTAATAGTAGTTTCCGGACTTCGGTCCGATGTAGTAGTTAGTATGTTTGGTGCCTTCGTGGTACAGACATGTCTTATGTGCTATGTGTATGTGCTTATGTTCCGGGCCACGGCCCGATGCAGTATGCAGTATAAATTGTTGTGATATGCTATGCTATGCGCAGCCAGTTCCGGACCTCGGTCCGATGCAGGGGACACGGTCCCAGATAGTTCCGGACTTCGGTCCGATGCAGTCAGTTCCGGACTTCGGTCCGATGCAGTTAGTTCCGGACTACGGTCCGATGCAGGGGACAAGGTCCCAGTCAGTTCCGGACTTCGGTCCGATGCAGTTTTCCGGGTCCCGACCCGATGCAGTGGGCAAGGCCCAATATGTGTTTATATGTTGTTGTATGGTATGTGGTAAGTTGGGGGAGCTCACTAAGCTTCGTGCTTACAGTTTCAGTTTTGGTTTCAGGTACTTCCGCAAGCAAAGGGAAGAGCTCTGGATGACGGCATCGCACACACCACCGTTTCAGCTTTAGTTTGGATTTGATCTAGCTGTTGTTTTGGATATAGCATGTTACATTTTCCGCACAGTACTTTGTTATCTTTTGGGACATATCACGCATGGTTTATATATATGATACTCTGATTATAGTTTTGATGGTATTAAAAACGAAATTTTTGGGTCGTATTTTTGGGTTGTTACTAGTTGGTATCAGAGCCCTGGTTTGAGGGATTCGGGTACACTCTCGGGTGTATCTGAACTCAAACTATAGGGAAATAAAAGATTTTTAATAAAATGTTGTTACAAAAGAATTTTGAAAACACTTAGAAGGAAAAGAATTGTTTTAAGAAAAAGGTGTGTGCATGCGGTCAACCGAGCTCAAGTAAGTACTCCCAAATTACCCATACAAGTTATTTGTTCAATTTCAGTTTAGTAGAACAGCATGCTAGAATAGGACTAAGGATGTAGGAGAACGCCTTATGTGCCTGCTTATGTGTTACAACTCTATGAGTATTGCATACTAGAATTGAGTAGACAGCAGTAGAATAGCCTGATCGTATGAACTTAGCACCCTATGCTAGTGCAGTTTAATGCTATAAGGATAGCTTGCGTGAGTCTGTTTCCCTTGTCCGAATGCTGCTTGCTTTGTGCTTAGTGGGATTCCGAGTAATGGGAGTTAGCCATTAGGTGGACACGTCACGCCACATGTAATCAGGTTTGAATAATCCCAGAGTGCTGGAACTGGCCCTACTGCGCAGCTCTTGTTTGAGTCCAACCGTTGTAGGGACGGATCTTTTACTTGAAGGATTATCCGATCCTCATCACATGTGATGGTGTTCAGGTGATGGCTAACTGGCAGTGCAAGGAGACCTACAGCAGCTGAGGACCAGTCGTATTGAGCTCGAGTTTTCTCTAGGGCAAGCCTAGGGTGAGAATAGTAGGGAATAGCAGCAATAGAAGTGACTTGGGGAAGTCGAGGCAGTTCTTGAGGAAAGTATGGATAGATGTGGAAGGTAGTAGGGGCCCATACTACTGGAAGCAGAGGATCCGTATTCGAATCAAGGAAGGCCAAGATTAGACCAGGAAGCTAGTAGTCGTATCATGATCCCTTGAAATATTTCAATGTTCTGATGTTGTTATGATATGTTTCAGAATGGTAGTTTTGCGTCCGAGGCCAGCAGCCGGCAGTTCAGATGTCGGAGGAGGATCGGGATCGGGATCCGACCCGGAGGTCGGACAGATCGATGAGCAGACCAGAGAGTTCCTTTCTTCTGAGATTACTCGCATCATACTTGAGCAGACTCCTGTGATCTTCGGTTCGATCAAGGAGGGCATTTTGGAGATGATGGATGAGAGATTGAGTACCTTCCGTACTGAGATGGCGGCCATGATGGGGTCGCGCACACTCACTTTCAGGGAGTTCCGGGCATGCGGAGCTCCTGACTATCACGGGGCACGGGACCCCATAGCGAGTACCAGGTGGTTGGCGGATGTGGCCAACGCATTCTGCACTAGCAGATGTCCTGAGGGGGACAAGGTCAGATTGGCGTCCTGTCTCCTGAAGGACAGGGCACGTGACTGGTGGGAGGAGGTAGGACATACCATCGGGGATGATGCGGCATTGGATGCCATGACCTGGGCTGATTTCTCTACCAGATTCAGAGCGGAGTTCGCACCAGTCATTGAGGTGCAACAGTTAGCCAGGGAATTCCAGGATCTTACCCAGACTACCGAGACAGTGGCGGAGATCACCGCCAAGTTCAGGGAACGGGCCCTTCTTGTTCCTCAGTATGCAGCAGACGAGGAGATGAAGAAGGCCCGTTATCACGAGATGTTGCGGAGCGACATTCGTATGTTTGTGAGCCGATCCAGTTGCAAAACACTGGACGACATGATTGCTAGAGCCAGAGAGAGGGAGATTGATCTCGAGATGAAGAGGAAGAGGAAACCGGAGGCGGTTTCGGGTGCAGGTAGTGTGGGCAAAAAGCCCAAGGTTTCAGATCACAGGTCCAGAGGTCAGCAGAGCCACGGTCGATGTGGCAAGTGTGGGAGGTTGCACGAGGGGGCGTGCAAGGCAGGGAGTTCCGGCTGCTACAAGTGCGGTCGGACCGGGCACATGAGTAGGGATTGTACGGCCCCTGCCACTACGGTTACAGCATCAGACCTGATTTGCTTTCAGTGCAATCAGAGGGGACACAAAAGGTCCCAGTGTCCCAGTTTAGCTGCAGCAGGGAAGGTGCACGCACCCGCCCCTGCTACTTTGAGGATCACGGATGGCCGTCAGGGCCGAGCTGACGCGCCGGTGGCGAAGAGCAGGGCATTCCAGATGACAGCAGAGGAGGCGCGAGCGACTCCTGATGTGGTGACGGGTATGTACATTTCTTTCATCTTTTAATTATTAATATATCGTTTGAATATTATTTGATGGTACGTTTTATTTAGGGTCGTTCTCGGTGAACGGCATCCCTGCTTTGGTTTTGTTTGACTCGGGGGCCACCCGATCATTTGTATCGCTTGCGCTTAGCAAGAGATTTAGCAGAGCTCCGGGGGAACTGGATTGTCCGTTAGAGGTTGAGATAGCAGATGATAGGACCGTAAGGGTCGACAAAGTATATAGAGGGTGTTCCCTTCAAATATTTGAGGAGCAGTTTTCAGTGGATTTGGTTCCAATTCCCCTGCGCGGGAATAAAGTTATTGTGGGAATGGATTGGCTAAGCCCCAATGGGGCGGTGATTGATTGTGAGCTTCAGCTAGTGAGGGTTCGCACTTCCAGTGGGGGAGAGATAGTGGTTCAGGGCGAGAGGCCCCAGCGAGGATTGATTTTCTGCTCTGCCGCTAGGGCGAGGCGCTACGTTCAGCAGGGTTGCGCCGGTTATGTAGCCTACGTCTTGGATGTCCGGGATAAGGGCAAGACGACGATCGATGATGTTCCTATCGTTCGAGAGTACCCGGATGTGTTTCCCGAGGATTTGCCGGGGATACCTCCTGAGAGGCAGGTTGAGTTCAGGATCGACCTGGTTCCTGGTGCGGCTCCGATAGCCAAAGCACCATATCGACTTGCTCCCCCTGAGATGCAGGAGTTGTCTACACAGCTTCAGGAGCTGTTAGACAAGGGTTTCATTAGACCAAGCAGTTCGCCTTGGGGAGCGCCGATCTTATTTGTGAGGAAGAAAGACGGGTCGCATCGGATGTGTATTGATTACCGGGAGTTGAACAAGGTAACGGTGAAGAACCGTTACCCACTTCCGAGAATAGATGACTTGTTTGATCAGCTCCAGGGAGCGTCTTGGTTCTCCAAGATCGACCTACGCTCCGGTTACCATCAGATGAGGGTCAGGGATGAGGATGTTCAGAAGACTGCTTTCAGAACCCGGTATGGTCATTATGAGTTTGTGGTGATGCCATTTGGGCTCACCAATGCCCCAGCCGCGTTCATGGATCTCATGAATCGCGTGTGTAGACCGATGCTGGATCGGTCAGTGATAGTGTTCATCGATGACATCTTGGTGTATTCCAAGACGCAGGGGCAGCACGAGGAGCACCTGCGGGAGGTGTTGGAGACTTTGAGGAGGGAGAGGCTGTTCGCTAAGTTCTCCAAGTGCGAGTTCTGGTTACGCGAGGTGCAGTTTCTTGGGCATCTCGTTAATCAGAAGGGTATTTTGGTTGACCCGGCCAAGGTTGAGGCCGTGATGCAGTGGGAGGTCCCGAGGTCTCCATCTGAGATTCGGAGCTTCCTAGGATTGGCAGGGTACTATCGGAGGTTTATTCAGGATTTCTCCAAGATAGCAGTGCCGCTCACCCGACTAACCAAGAAGTCGGTAGTTTTTCGTTGGGGGCCTGAGCAGCAGGCGGCGTTCGAGACTCTCAGGCAGAGATTGTGCGAGGCTCCGATCCTTACCTTGCCAGAGGGTGTTGAGGATTTCGTGGTCTATTGTGATGCTTCGATCACAGGTATGGGAGCAGTGTTGATGCAGCGAGGCCATGTAGTGGCTTATGCTTCGAGACAGTTGAAGCCTCACGAGGCTAATTATCCTACCCACGACTTGGAGCTGGGGGCAGTTGTTTTTGCCCTCAAGATTTGGAGACATTATCTGTATGGGGTCCGCTGTACTATCTACACGGACCACAAGAGTTTGCGATACCTTATGGATCAGCCGAGTTTGAATATGAGACAAAGGAGATGGTTGGACGTGCTGAAGGATTATGACTGTGAGATCTTGTACCATCCAGGGAAGGCCAACGTGGTGGCCGATGCCCTGAGCCGCAAGGTGTCGGCGGCCCCTATCAGGGATTTGTGCATGAGGATGACGGTAATCACTCCTTTGTTGGAACGGATCAAGGAGGCTCAGATGGAGGGTCTCAAGGAGGAGAGGCAGAAGTGTGAGAGGATAGTGGGTCGAGTAGCTTCGTTCGATTACGACAGTCGGGGTTTGATGACGCTTCATGGTAGGGTGTGGGTACCGTACTGGGGTGGAGTACGGCAGGTATTGATGGACGAGGCTCATAAGTCTCGGTTTTCTATCCATCCGGGGGCGACGAAGATGTATCGAGATCTTCGACCTGATTATTGGTGGCCCTGCATGAAGCGGGACGTCGCTTGGTACGTTGAGAGGTGCTTGACCTGCCGGAAGGTCAAGGCGGAGCACCAAAGACCTCACGGCAAGGTGCAGCCGTTGGATATTCCCGTGTGGAAATGGGAGGACATCACCATGGATTTTATCACCAAACTTCCCAGGACCGCGCGTGGAGTAGATTCGATATGGGTAGTGGTGGATCGGTTGACGAAGAGTGCCCATTTTATTCCGATCCAGGAGAGCATATCGGCGGAGAGGTTAGCCGATATCTATGTGCGGGAGATTGTGGCACGTCATGGGGTGCCAGTATCGGTAGTGTCGGACCGAGATGTTCGCTTCACGTCCAGATTCTGGAAGCGGTTTCACGACGAGATGGGTACTCGTCTCCATTTCAGCACCGCTTTTCATCCTCAGACTGACGGACAGAGCGAGAGGACGATTCAGACTCTCGAGGACATGCTTAGGGCATGTGTTCTGGATTTTGGGGGCTGTTGGGATACGTATCTTCCCTTAGCGGAATTCTCGTATAACAACAGCTATCATGCGAGCATCGATCGGCCTCCTTTTGAGATGTTATATGGCAGGAAGTGCAGGACCCCGATTTGTTGGGGCGAGGTCGGTCAGCGGGTCATGGGGAGCACCGAAGTGGTGCTCAAGACGACGGAACTGATCCAGCAGGTCCGTAATAGACTGCAGACTGCGCAGAGTCGACAGAAGAGCTACGCCGACAAGAGGCGTTCAGACTTGGAGTTCCAGGTAGGAGACATGGTTCTTCTGAAAGTCTCACCTTGGAAAGGTGTCATTAGGTTCCGGAAGAGGGGCAAATTGGGCCCCAGATTTATTGGTCCTTTCAGGGTTTTGGCCCGGGTGGGTTGGGTTGCTTACCGGTTAGATCTTCCTGAGGAGCTCAGTTTGATACACAACACTTTCCACGTGTCGCAGTTGAGGAAGTGTCTAGTGGACGAGACAGCAGTCGTTCCCTTGGAGGATATCCAGGTCGATAGCGGCTTGAATTATATCGAGAAGCCAATAGCAATTTTGGAACGGAAGACCAAGACCTTGAGGAACAAGGTAATTCAGCTGGTAAAGGTGCAGTGGCAGCATCGGAAGGGGTCTGAGTGGACATGGGAGGCTGAAGAAGAAATGAGAACGCACTACCCGGAGTTATTCGCAGATCCAGCCGTAGCAGACTTCGAGGACGAAGTCTGAAGCAAGTGGGGGAGAATTGTAACGACCCGTTTTCCGGTATGTTAATTAATTTGATTTGGGCTAAGTTTTCAAGAGGGACTCGGCGAGTTCTAGCCTGACTCGCCGAGTCGGGTCGCGCATCTGGTGCACGCGGGAGCCGGCGACTCGGCGAGTCCATATCTTGGACTCGGCGAGTCCGTCCGTCTGGGTGAAACCCTAACTCCCCGGGTTTGCTCACTATTTAAACCCCATTATAGCCTCCATCTCGTCACTTTCCCCCTGAGAACACTGTGAGAAACCCTAGACCTCCATTGGTGAGCCTTGTATGTGATTTTGTCCCATTTTTGTGAAGGAGTGAAGAAGGAGAAGAAGAAGGAAGCAAGGAAACGTGTTTTAGAGCCAAGATCCAAGGTCAAGGGTGAACTTGTTGAGGTATTTTTGGAGTTCCTTTCTGGTTTCATGCTTAAATTTCCATTAGAGCTCTTTTAAGGGCTATTTGATGCTTGTTCCAAGCTTTATGCTTGCTTGAATGTGTTGTTAAGCCGAAATATCTTTAGATCTGAGTGTTGGGGTGTTGTAGAGTCCAGATCCACTGCCTTTTTGGGGTTACATTGCATGTTAGCCATGGATCTACCCTTATTGTGCTTATTTTAGTCTTATTTCCCTCAATCATGTAGTTGTGCACGTAAAGTTGGAAACTTTACGTGGTAAAACAGCTTAATGGACCCAGATCTATCTTTTGCATGTGTTGGATTTAAGAGAAATCGAGTAAAAATGTGTTGCATGGCGGCGACTCGGCGAGTCGGAAAGAACGACTCGACGAGTTCGGTCGCGAGTCCCGAGTTCTTCAGTTCCTTCAGTGTCGAGTGGGCGAGGTGAGCTAGGGAGTGGACTCAGCGAGTTAAGAGTAGACTCAGTGATGAAGGGACTCGGCGAGTTTGTTCATACAACTCGGCGAGTCCAAGGCAATCTTCTTGAGGATCAAGAACAACTCGTCGAGTCTGTTCATCTGACTCGGCGAGTCGGATGAAGATCATCTGAGTTCTTGGATCCAGAGGGTACTCGTCGGGTCGATGCCACACTCGACGAGTAACAGCGTGTAAGAGTTAAGCGGAGAGTCTAGGACTCGGCGAGTCGGATATCCCGACTCGGCGAGTCAGCCCTGAGTAAGTCAACGTTGACCAAGGGTAAAAGAGTCATTTTACCCTGAGTGTAGTGCTAGTGATTGATTGAGTGTGTTTATGGATTTGTAGCCGAGGAGATTCAGGAGCAGCAGCCGTTAGCTTTCCGAGCCGCACTCTCATCCGCTAGCTTACGAGGTGAGTTTCCTTTCCGTAGGGACGGGACTAAGGCCACAATGCCGACCCGTCCAGTTAATAGTAGTTTCCGGACTTCGGTCCGATGTAGTAGTTAGTATGTTTGGTGCCTTCGTGGTACAGACATGTCTTATGTGCTATGTGTATGTGCTTATGTTCCGGGCCACGGCCCGATGCAGTATGCAGTATAAATTGTTGTGATATGCTATGCTATGCGCAGCCAGTTCCGGACCTCGGTCCGATGCAGGGGACACGGTCCCAGATAGTTCCGGACTTCGGTCCGATGCAGTCAGTTCCGGACTTCGGTCCGATGCAGTTAGTTCCGGACTACGGTCCGATGCAGGGGACAAGGTCCCAGTCAGTTCCGGACTTCGGTCCGATGCAGTTTTCCGGGTCCCGACCCGATGCAGTGGGCAAGGCCCAATATGTGTTTATATGTTGTTGTATGGTATGTGGTAAGTTGGGGGAGCTCACTAAGCTTCGTGCTTACAGTTTCAGTTTTGGTTTCAGGTACTTCCGCAAGCAAAGGGAAGAGCTCTGGATGACGGCATCGCACACACCACCGTTTCAGCTTTAGTTTGGATTTGATCTAGCTGTTGTTTTGGATATAGCATGTTACATTTTCCGCACAGTACTTTGTTATCTTTTGGGACATATCACGCATGGTTTATATATATGATACTCTGATTATAGTTTTGATGGTATTAAAAACGAAATTTTTGGGTCGTATTTTTGGGTTGTTACACGCAACTAATTGCACGGCTGCCTTCCACCCTCACAGATTGTTGCACGGCCAAGACCAAATCCTTCCCTTTCTCTGCAAGACCAACGATGCTAATTCTTTATTTGCGCGGCCCAACCACCACCCGCGCAAAGCTTGCGAGGGTACACGCACAAATATGCCACTTCATAAGAAAATTTTGAGCCATTTCATATGCTTTCTTTGCGCGACCAAGCTTTCATCTATGTGTATTTAGGCGGCCAAGAACTCCACCCACACATCATTGTACGACCCATGTTTTGCTTTCGTACCGTCCTCGCGGGCCTACTCCACCTTGATCCCGGTACGATCCTTTCTTACTCTCATCCTAAGCATTGAGGACAATGCTTCATTTTAAGCTTGGGGTGAGGTATTTCTTAGCTTTTGTTTTTATTGCATTTGGGTTGTAGATAGTTGCATCTAGACTAAGTCATCTAGGTCATTCATAAAAATTGCATAAAAATTTAAAAAATTTGCATATTTCGTTTCTTTCTTTTCTAATTGTCATACTTTTTAGATGCATTCTAGGTTAAGTTCATGCATTTTTGTTCTCTCTTGTCTTCTCCTCCCTACAGATACCATAGCGCCGAGTCATAAGTATTGAATCATATATTGGTCCCGGGTCTTGATATGGAATTCCTTGTATTTGATGAATGGGACAGGTTTTAAGCCTCACGGACCACTTTGAGACCGCTTGTGTGGGGGTCAGATGCAGGTGGCTTGATTGGGTCTAGGTGCGGAGGGATGTGGTTAGTCATGCCAATGTGTGTGAGCAAAGATTGGCCCGGTAAGGTATTTTGAAGACATTGAAGATATTGAAGACTCGTATATTGGTTTTGGAGGGAGTACCCCTTAGTACTCCCGAGTCTTGTCCGAGCCTTGCTTAGTTAGATTCTCACCACCTTTTTAGGATAGGTTATCATTTTTTCTAAGGGTCTAGAGTAGATAGATAGATTTTGTTTATCACAACTTGCATTGAGGTGCTTGGTGAACTTTGAAGTGGGTCCCCCAATTCACATCTTTTGGGACCAAGTTTTTTCGGTAACACCCATTTTTGAGTCATTTCCCACCCATTTAGTAGATCTTGACACATTGTCAATGATCATTAGGTGTTCGTGTTAAGCCTCTATCTATCACTCAATTTTCACTATTGGAGTCCTATGTTACATGGTGAAATTCCTTAGACTTTCCAAGAAGAAAGCAAGAGGAAAACACAAAAAATTGAAGGAAATTGGAAAAGTGAAAAAAAAAAAGAAACGATAAAAGATGATTCAAGAAAAGCAACAAAAACAAAGACGAAAAATGAAGAAAAAGAGCAACACAAAAAGAAGAACAAGAATCCAAGTTCAAGACTCCTCTCTCTCTCTCTCTCTCTCTCTCTCTATCTCTTATCTTAAAAAAAACAAAAACAAAACAAAAAAAAAACAAAAAACAAAAAAAAAGAAGGAGAGAAATAAGAAGACAGAAGATCAAACAACAAAGAGGCCGAAATCCAAATAATAGAAGTTCAAGATTGAAGATTTGAGTTGTTAGGTTTAGATTTAGGTTAAGTAGAATTTTTCTTTATTTTATTTTATTTTCGATTTTTGGTGAGAAAAGGCCCCGACGATGAGACGGTAGAGTGTAAAGGACAGTACAAGGGAGAAGCCTCTGAAACCGGATGTGTGCCCAGAGGCCATGCTGCGAAAACCCTATTTCATATTATACACTTTAGCCTGAAAAATGTAGGAATCATAGTGTGTGAAGAGGCGCCTTTCCTTCGTGCGCTATGGTCTACATTGGTGATTTAAAGTGCCCCTACTGGGCGCATCTCTGTTTCCTTTGTCTTGCACACCGCGACCGCATCCAACCGTGATCTATTCGCCCACCAAGTGGTTAAGAATGTGGTTTATGGTTCTAAAGTGGGGGAAATTTTTGAAGATGCGTAGGGTCCATTGAAGGACTAATTCTGACCATGTTGACTGATGTTGACCAAGTTCTATGGTATCTTTCTTTTTCCCCTTTTAGTTTAGCTCATCCCGAGCTCATTTTAGTCTTGTTCTAACTTGGGGACAAGTTAGGTTTAAGCTTGGGGTGATTTGATAGCTTATTTTATTTCTTTCTTATTATTAGTTTATTTTAGATTTTTAGTTTTTTTTATTAGTAATGCATTGTATTTTAATTAATTTCTTTATCATGGATCGTATCGGGGACTTGTTATGTTGCATGAGGAATTTTTCAGGGTTTTGAAGCTTTTTGTGATTGTGGATTAGAGTGAAGACGGCTTAGTGGGCTCCCGAGGCATTGTTGGGCTTGGCGGAATCAAAGAAGAAGAATTAGGCTTTTAAAGTTGATGGCTTGGATTATTTGGGCTTGTGAAGATGGATCATAAATTTCTAATTTTGGGTTTAGAGCATCCATTTGGTAGCTAAATGATGATTGGTGGATTCAAATTACATGGACAAGGGGGGGACCAAAGGAATTTTTGGTAGTGGAAGGGTGGAGTAATGGAGTGGTGGACTAATGGCAACACAGCAGCGTTTGCACGGGTGGAATTTCAGCTGCGCGGGTACCCGTGCAACTGCCCACTTTGGGCATTTTGGTCATTTGGCACACCATAACCTTGGGGATCAAATCTAGAGGCACATTGACGATTTTTCACCATTGGAGATCTGCAAGAGGCGATTTTGGGAGCTAGAAACCATTTCCTTTCATCTTTCCAAATTTTAGGTAGTTTCTTTATGCAATTAGATTATTGTTCTTGTTTCTTTGTTGCCATGAGTGGCTAATACACTTATTTGGTTGACTTTGGCTGAAAACCAATGAATGTTTGTGGGGTTTGAAGGATTTATGTTGATTATCAATTTATTCCATGTTTATGATTCTAGTTTGCAATTCTTATGCTTATTTGATGCTTTGATCATGAGCTTAGTAATTGAATGAGCAATTGTTGATTTATTTCTTTGATTTTGCATTGGATCATTAAATTTATCTAGAAAAAAAGCTTTATGATGGTAGAAATCATCTCTAGATTATGAATCATAACTCCTTTATGGATGTGTAAGCATTTGACATCCTCTAGGAATTGGGGATTCCTTCATTCTTAAGGCTAATTGATTTCTTGGGATCAATTGCTTCAATTGACCCTTGATCTTAATTAAGAAGGTGTGTTGTGGGCTTCCCCAACCTCCATACTACCTATGAGGAATCTTGGCATCTCATGCTTTATGATTGCTATAACCAATTTGGGATGAAGGATAAGCTTTGTATTAGATCCTAATGATAAACACATAAATGTTCATTGTGTTGAATTGTCATAGTTAACCAATTATTCCCAACCTTTGAGCATCTCATCAACTTGGTTAATTGCAAGATTTTTAATTATTCAAGTTTTTTTAGTTTTCAAGGAATCAAAACCCCCCTTTTTTTAGTCTAATTGTAGTTAATTAGTTTAATTACACTAGTTCTTTTGGATTGCATTGGTTATTGAGTACAACCATTTCCCCGAGGATCGATACCCCTTTTTACCATTATATTACGTTTTATTTGCAAAGAAAGGGTGTAATTTGCTTAGTGGGCTTGACATCCCATCAAATGAATATGGTTAACTATTAATACAAAGTGTGTATGCGACTTGTATACACAAGGAGATGATAGACGGACCGGGTATGAATTTCAACCATGAAATCCAAGACAATGCTGACATGTATTACGTGTGATCAATGCTAACATTTAGATGAACATAGACAAATAAACCCAAATCCACACGACCTCTACCGATCAAAACAACAGACGGAATAATGAAGGCCCGCTGGAACACCCACGCTAGGATCCGGATTTACTAGAGAACAAGAAGATTAAATGGAACAAAAGTACACTCATCTTTCCTTGACCATTGATGTCCCAGTCAAAATGCGAATTTCGGGACGAAATTCTCTCTAACAGGGGGATAATGTATAGTGTCTAAGGCTGCAACTATATTAGGCAAGTATTTGACCCGGTTGTGCATGGTCCTTTTGGGTTGTCTTCACCATAGCAACTTGACAGGATGATTTATTATGAGAGAAGAAATATTATTAATATATTATGAGAATAATATAAGGAATAATAATATTATTATTTGATTAATATAAGTCATAAATTAATTAGGAATTAATTTGGTGACTTAAAGAGATTAATTGAATAAAGGGGCATCAACTGTCAAGTGGTTGATAGTTGTACTTTGGGCTATAAATCCCTTATGGATAAAGGGGGACGGTTTTAAGGACTATGGATAGGCCTTGAAATCGTCCAAAGGCTTATCAATTAGGGTATTGGATTGCTTAGGGCCTAAGTTATCCAATTAGGGTTTAAGGGTGAAGCCCTAGGAGCCTCACTAGTATAAATAGACCCTAGGGGTCAAAGGAAATCGGCACCTATGCTCTAAGAAGAAACCCTGGCTGATTTTGATCCCCTCTCCTCTCTCTCAAATCATCCTCTTGCTAGTTGGTGTTTGTAAGCCATTAGAGGAGTGACAATTATGACTTTAAAGCTCAAAGGACAAGAAGATCAAGCAAGTGATTCAAGGTAAACTTCTAATTCTGATTTCTTATTGTTATTATACTCTATTAGCCATTAGAAGTCTTGGATTCAATGAATGTTCAATTAGAGAAACCTAGATCCAAGCATTAGGGTTTGTATGTGCACATAGGAATGTTCATATGGCTAAAACCCATCAGTGGTAACAGAGTCTAGATTGGTTTCTATTGAATTGATGCATTGGTTGCTTGTTTGATGCCTTCAAAATTCGAATTTTGTGTTTCTGTCTGATGAACTCGGCGAGTCCTATAGTGGACTCGGCGAGTACATTGTGGTACTCGGCGAGTCCAAGCGTCAGAAAGAGCTAATTTCGGGATTTCTTGCTGTTTATCTTTGAGATACTTGCCTTAATCATATTAGATCAATATAAATTCAATTTTATTTATAGGGTGTAATTTTGGAAGGGTGTAATTTTATTGAGCAACCTAAACCCAACACCTTCGGTTTCTATTTATAGGGTGTAACCACAACAGGTGAGTTCATACCCCTTAATCAATAAAATCGGGTTTAGGTTGCTCAATAAAATCGAATTTTATTGAGCAACCACAACAGGTGAGTTCATACCCCTTAATCAATGTTTTAACTGTTTTTAAATGTTTTATGGGGGGGATACAAGTAGAATCATGCTAGCTATTACATCAATCACATGTGATTAATAAGCAACATTTAAATGATTTGCTACTCAATAGTCGTTTCACCAAACAGTTTCCTTCAAATGTTTTTCATAAACGTTTTATATGCTTAAAAGTCCTTATTAAACTGTTCATTTTAATCTGTATGTTTCATTTCAAACTCAATTACAATTGTATTTCAAACAAATATTTCCTTATACTTAAACTGTTTTATCAAACCCATGCCTTCAACCCGTTTTATAGATTGACATCAAGTCCATCTTTTCTTATATAATGATTATGTTCAAAGGTTTTATAAAAATTATTTTATGCTTCTATATTATCAATTGCATGCCTCTATATGTATAGTTATATAAGTAATGTTTAAAAGACATAGGAAGGCTATCCACCTTGTTTCCTTTTCCTCAATTTGGATGTGGTCTGATAGGATATCGGGTACCCGTCCGAAGGTCGTTTAAATATTAGTTATATATTATGTGTACGTATATAGTCATAAAGGTTCTTCCAGTTCATTCAATACCCTTGGGTAGTAAGGGTATACATCCAAGTCCATACGTACCAGTTAGATTACTAGTAAACTACCATAGGGGTAGTTTAGGAAGATACTAGAACTATTACTAGAATGTGGTATCATACAATGAGTCAGTTCATTCATGAGTCAATACTTGCTAGATAGAGAGAACATACATTACAGCTCATACACATAGTACATTACTATACATGCTAGATAGAGAGAGAACACACGTTACAGCTAGCACACGCAGAACATTATAGTACATTACTATTACGTAGATATGTTATACATGATTACGCTTACATGAGTACATTTATATATATACTTTTACATGAGTGCGATTACATATACTTTGATAGGACATACATCACTAGGTGCTATAGCATAGAACAAGTTCAGGATCTAACTATACCGATGAATCACAACGCATTGTGGTAGTTATATCGGGTATACATGATCATAGTAATGTGGATGTTCACGGCTTGCATACAGGTAGGCGTCGTGTAAAGGTCCCAATATCCCTTTGACAGGGGAGCTTTTAGCTTGGGATCTAGCCATCACATTAGGCCTTATCCCTCAAATAATGCAATAGGAGTACAAAGGCAGTCACTTATTTCAAATACTGCAGTACTTGCAAGATTACCCTAGACTTAAGGTAATTAGTACGGTTGTAGTTCGAAACTACACCATAGTATTATTTCATTTTCCCATTACATTCACTTCGTGAACATTCACACGACGCACGGTAATGTAGAAACTATATTTTTGGTTAATGATAATCAGACTTGGAAAAATACTCACTCTCACAAGAGATACACACAGACACTAGATGCCTTGGTAAAGGCTACATATAGATCAGTTAAGTCTTGGTAGAAGACTCCCTATTATAATAGTAGGAATCATAGGGATTTCTAGGGTTTCTCAAACGTTTACAATTGTTTTACGTACATTTTCAAAACTTACAATTCTTATACATACAAATTAAGACACTAAAATACTTATGATCTCACCAGCTTCAAAGCTGATACTCGCTTTCAAAATTACTTGTATCCTCAGGTCAACCATAGACAGGTACCGATGCAAGGTTTAGAGAAGATGGTACTCGTTCAAGACTCATCTTTCATTTTGATTTATACCATAGTGTCTATTATAATTTGACAGAACACACTTGTATTAAAATTATATTATTAATGCAATGGATGATGTTGTTGCTTGTTTACTACTTTTCATTGTTGTGATACTGTACATGACGTCCTCCGCCCCAGAACGTTTCCGTCGTTCTTGGTTTTGGGGTGTGACATTTTAGTCAACGCAACCTAAATGAGAATGAAATATCTCTACAATACTAGTACAACGGTAAAAAGACAAACGAAAATGGATGTCCGATGAAAAAGTTATGGATTTTTAACGGACTTTTGTAGTCCCGGCCTTTTAAAAATATAATATTAAAAGTAAACTCAAAATTAGCCGACAGTGTCTAAACAAAAGTTGTAGAGCATAATCTCACCTACGTATGAATATAAAGAACGTCAAAATCCGAGCTCGTATGCGAGAGATATGAATTTCTGAAATTCGGGACACGAATCCCCACATTGTCAGAGGACTCACGACGTGAGCCTGAAGCTCACGAAGTGAGCCAGTGCTGGATAGGTTCCAGAGTCCGGCTGTCAGGAGTCAAGTCAGCGGATGGATAATATCGAACTCACGACGTGAGCCTCTCCATGCTCATGACGTGAGCTCCAAAATTACACCCTATAAATAGAAACCGAAGGTGTCGGGAGGGGAATAGAAGTAAACACACGGTTAAACTCGTGTGAAAAACGTCAATCTTTTGCTATACTTTTCATACTATTTTTATAACTATCATATGAAGTTGTTAACATGCAAAACATCACACATCACAACTTTACCCTCATGGGATACAATATGTGTTATAAATAGAAATATGTTTTATTTGTATGTCTGCATACTACATCATACCAAGGGTAACCATTTCAACTATAACATTATGTTTACACAAAAAAATACATCTCATTATTATGCCTTTGTCAACACTGTAGAAAGGGTAATCATTTCAGAAATCATTCATATACATTTTTAGAATACATGACTTAATTGAGAATATGTGATTCATTCGTCTTCGTCGTACCTATCAAGGTATACAAGAAAGACCTGTTTTATAACCAGAGTCTCCATCCGGAAAACGTGATAAGTGTGGATAGATCTATACGGGACTAATGATCCCGCAGCCTGACTGTTAGCTACAGCGGGGTGACAAATATCATAACGCTTCAACGCCTAAAGAACGTCGCTACAGGCAAATCCATCATAGTACGGTTATGAAAACTCACAGGATAGACAATTGTTATGGTATTATGTTTTTTTGAGAAAATATTATTACAGTTGCTTTTACGTATAACTACAACCTTCCTATAGTTTTCATTTATAATAAAACTATAGATCATCATTTTAAGCATGACATAGTTGCTTACAAGTTACAGTCTTGGACATTTAAGACTACTTCTCACTTTTAGGAAAATATAGGTTTTTCCTGGTTCAATACATTCATTTCATACAAACATCGATTCATAACTCATTTGATAAGAAAATATCGGATTTTCTAGAAAACAAACATGAACTTTCGAATGGCATACATTTACAAAAATATCTACTTATGAACTCACCAACTTAATTGTTGACACTTTTTCTTTGAAATCACTTGTATTCTCAAGAAATCGCTAAACACCAGGTTAGCAACTACTTTTGGGGACTAATGCTTTGGCGTTAGTAACATCTTTTGAAGCATCATATTGTATTTGACTTTTGAAACATGTAATACAACAATCATGTAAACTTTTCAAATATATATTATGGTGGTGTGTACTTTCTTTACTATTCAATTGTTGTGATATTGTACATGACGTCCTCCACCCCCGAATGTTTCCGCCGTTCAGGTTTGGAGGTGTGACAGATTGGTATCGATTCCTATGTGAAATTGAACTAGTCATTCTATGTACACCTTGTTTTCTAATTACATAAACAAATATGAGTAACCAAACATAAAAATGTTATCTTTATGTAGGAAAAATATTTTATTTAACTAACAAGTTAAATAATATAAGATTAAGAGTTAAGAGTTTCAAAACATTAATAATTTTATTAATCAATCAATTAAGTAATACATGTTGAAATTTTTACAATCGTTATTAAAAAGCATTTGAAATATTAGATTTTAAATGAATTTTTGTTGAAGTGTTTTGACCTCTATTATAATATATATATATATATATATATATATATATATATATATATATATATATATATATATATATATATATATATATATATATATATATAGAGAGAGAGAGAGAGAGAGAGAGAGATGGAAAGTATAACATATGTATGGGTTTTAATTGATTATCTTTTTGAAATGGTATAATTACAAAACAAAAAAATATATTTAAAATATTTAATTAAATATTTTCGACATCACCAACATATGATCAATATATTAACGATTAAACCACAATATACAATGACTGTATTACAATAATCCAAAAAAGAATAAAACATAAAAACAAATTAGTATAACAAACTTATAAATTAAAAGCTCTAATATAATAGCATATCTCCAAAAGTTGTCATAAGACCTCAACCAAACACAAAAACCTTTAAGTTTGTTTTAATTCTGAAATTTCTATATGATTTATATGCATGTCTTCTCAAAATATTTGCTTTTTTATAGTAAACTTTTCACTAAATGCTAATTAAACATAATATAAGTAATAAAACTTTTGAGTGTTAAATCATAATTAAGAAAACTTTTGAGTTGCATTAGTTAAAAAGGGGGTTTCAAATGAATGTGGTTTGAGGAAGTCAAAAAAGGGGGTTTCAAATGCATGAGATTCAAGAAAAAATGCTAGCTTTATAAGTATGTATGATAATATAAGATATAAAACTGTTGAGTGTTAAATCATAATTAAGAAAACTTTTGAGTTGCGTTAGTTAAAAAGCGGGTTTCAAATGAATGTGGTTTGAGGAAGTTAAAAAAGGGGGGATTCAAATGCATGAGATTCAAGAAAAAATGCTAGCTTTATAAGTATGTATGATAGATATAGATAGACATATATAGTTGAAATCTTTAGAAATATATGTTTTTTTAAATATAACAATAACATTGTTGTTAAATTTGATATAATAATTTGTATAGTAAATTCATATAATATACTGATTATTTTGAATTATATGATAATATATATATACATCTATTATAACTGGATACTCTCAATCGTTTGAATGACTTGTACCTGCAAGTTACTCATGAATAAAATTAAATATAATATTTGGTTTAATGTAATTTATAATTGTTGTTATTGTTAATTAATTTTCTAAAATTTATTTGTTCAATGTTTTAATTTCTATCATTATAATTATTTAAAACATCAATCATTGTTTGTTTTTGATATTAAAGGTAACAATATAATCATTTATATAGAGTCATTTTTAACTATTGTTATTATAAGTTATTTTTAAGCTAGTTATTTGAAAACTTTTAACGATGATAAAAATATATTTAGAAAATATTTTAGTTAAATTGAGATTACAATTTAATTTTTGCATTTAACACTACAATTTATCACTTTTAACTATTCACAAATATTCATTGAGTTTTTTAGTGGAACTGAAATTTATATTCGAGTTGACACTGTAATGTTATATTTAAATTAACAATTTAAGTATTTTGTTCAAAGTGTTCAAAAATTGTATCTTTAAACTGATAATGGTTTACAAACAACATATTAAATTTAATAAATTAATTATAATATGTTAAAGTTTAAGCCAAAACTTTATAAATAGAAGTAAATATATTATTTTAATATTGAAATTTGGTTTAGTTATAGTTACAATTTAGGTTTGATATTTATTTAACCTTGTTAACCAAATTCTAATCATTATTAGAAAGACACTACAGTTTATTATTTTAACTATTTACAAAATATTTATTGGGTTGTTTAAGTTAAACTAAAATTTATATTTAAATTGACCCTGTAATATTATATTTATCTTAATAATTTTAGTATTTATATAAATAGTTAAAAAGTTAAAATTTAAAATCATAACTTTATAAGTAGAAATAAAGATATAATTTTAAGATTGAAATTTAGTTTATTTATGGTTGCACTTTAGCTTTGATATTTATTTAACCTTATTAACCAAATTATAATCATTATTAGAAAGACCCTACAATTTATCACTTTTAACTATTTACAAAATATTCTTTTGGTTGTTTAAGTTAAACTAAAATTCATATTTAAGTTGGCCCAATAATATTATATTTAAATTAATAATTTAAGTATTTTATAAAAAAATTCTATAGTTATAGGCTTAAAATGACAATGGTTTACATCTAAAAATATATTAAGATTAATAAATTAAGAATAATATTTTAGAAGTTAAAAAACATAACTTTATATGTAGAAGTAAAGATATTTTTTAATATTGAAATCTAGTTTATATATGAGTACACTTTATGTTTGATATTTATTTAACCTTATTAACCAACTTATAATCATTACAAGAAAAAAATTGAAAAGTCATGGGAGTTTCAAATGAATGTAGTGAAAGGAAAAATGTTTTCTTTATAAGTATACTAGACGAATATACGCGCGTTGCGCGGAATAAAACTATACGACTAGGCTACATAAGAGAGGTCTAACACAAATCTGACTACGAAATCACATCATTTATACCAAGGCACTCATATTACTAGGACACCTAAAAATTCATAACAAAATAACCATAGTGGTAATACCAAGGACAAAACTGGTAACATTACAAATGTGTACATAGAACACACTGTCATTTCAAACAACCATCCCTTTCAGATCAATCCAACATCTATTACAATAAGGAACCCAACGGTGTCAATTGACATTGGCTGACTTGATCCTTACCATACAAAATTCATGTGCCAAAGAGGCTTTTCGCCTTAACCAAACGATTAACGAAACCCCTACAACTTGTAACAACAATCCTCGAATTATCTCGGGCGTCTAAACCCTTAGATACCCGTGCAAGAAATACCACGTTCTTTTCTAGCTCATAATAGGGATAAAAAAACAAGGAGCAAAGGACACCAAGGGTAACCTAGAGAATTATAACCCCCTAAGATGTTTCCAAAGCCCTTTCGGAAATACCACCTACATGCCATGTTAAGTTTGGAGATCGACTCAACTCATGGAGCCATTCTCATAGCCAGACCAATAAGACCACTTAGCACCAACATAAACACCAAAGGCATCCGGTTGATGGAACGAACCAGTAAGTATGATGTTAACAAAAACCAAGACTTGAACCTTAGAGAACGCCTATCCAACTCATAAATAGGAAAGGCTAAGTGTCCATAGGACTAATAACTACTAAGAATCAAACGAAACCCTCTTCAACGATCAATATCCGGTATCCCGAATTAAAGACTTACTCGACCTGGCCTCAGGAACAAGCAAAGATCAACCTCCCACTAGTTCATGATCATCTAGTAAGAAACCCCCATGCCAACTTATGATGTATGAGGCCAACTATACCGCATGAAATTTTAACTTTAGTAACAATAGTGTTCACCGTAAGGTTTAGAGGCACTATTTTGGGGCATCAAATACGTGATCCTCATTAACCATGACCATCTATCAACATATAGGATGCGAATGCATACCAACTCTATGATTGGGCTGAGATGACCAACACTTAACTAACCAAAGGAGCAAGGTCAAGGGCCGGTAGCAAAGGTTCACCAGATCACTAAGCAAGGACTTAATTTCTCCTAGGAACAAAGAGACTAGACAAAACCAAGATACCTACACCTTTTCCTTAGTACTTGGGATGCTTCTTTAGAACGAATTTCAGGGCGAAATTCCCTCTAATGGGAGATGATGTCACAACTGACAAAAATTAGGTTAAGATGTGAATTCCTGAACAATATAATCTCCTTGTATAAGCCCAACACTCAATCCAGTAAGCCAAATCCAATCATATTTGGGCCTTAGCCCAAAAATCCTCAACCCAAAACCATTATTGGACAAATATTTCCTTATTGGGCCCTAGTGGGCCGATAACCTCTCATTGGGCCCTAATGGGCCGAAAACTTTTATTAAACATTATTAGGCCAAAAGCTCCTTAGACCAAGTCTAGTTCGAAGCCCACAAACATTTTTTTTTGGCCAACCTTGGTCCGAGACCCCTCTTGGGCCGGTTCGGGTTTGATTAATAAAAAAAGGCTAGGAGAATAATAAAGTTGCCACCTTAATATAACACAAGATGTATCCATGTTTTGTCCAACAAGTTTCCATAAACCTCCAATCAATCCCCCATATGTCAAATCCTACCTCTCCCCCTCCTCTTGATTCGGCCAAACTCACCCCCACCCCCACCCTCATTCACACTTCACCTCCAATTCACTTTTCCTCTCAACACTCAAGAATTATCCCATCCTCTTTCCCTAAAAATCATGAATGGTATGTGTGTCCTTCAGAGAAGTTTTCTTCAAGAGTCATAAACTTGCTAAGTTTCATGTTAAAATCTATTGTTTGTATCCAGTTTATATAAAGATTATTCTTCTTACAACTCCATTTTTCGTGATTATGCTCTTAGAACACAAAAACAGCACAAATCTCATCAACAAATCAAGTTAGGTTCAAAGATTCTTCTTCTTCTTCATCAATATCTTAAAAATCCCAAGGTGAGCTTCATACCCCTATATCTTTCGTATCATTAATGTTTTCGGGTGAGGATACAAGTCAACTCTCGTTTAACTGTTGGATATTTGCATGTACTATTGTGTTATGTGTTCAACTTTTAGATCTTTACTTGAACATGAAGTTTATCACATAGATATTCAACTTTTAGTGTCCTTTTGCATGTTTAGTGGGCCTTAGTGTCCTTTTACATGTTTAATGGGCCTTAGTGTCCTTTTACATGTTTAGTGAGCCATAGTTGTCCTTTTACATGTATATTGGGCTCGGGATATGCATTCATATTCCTTTTGAGCCTTGAAATAATATACATGTTTAGTGGGCCTTAGTTGTCCACTTACATGTTTATTGGGCATAGAATATACCTTATATGTTTTTCTTTATTGTTCACGTAAATTCGATTAAGGATCTAGTGAGACCTGTCGGTTGACACCTATTGAGTGTACGATCGTAGCCTGTAGTTATAACCAAAGTCTCCTGGAGGGAGAGTTGGAGTTTGTGTATAGATTTATATCGGGATGACACCCCACTCCTGAGTTGTTCGCTACAGCTAGACTAGCCCAATCTAGGGTGACAAAAACGTTATCTTATTCCGTTGGCGGTAAAAAAAACACCATGACAGGCGAAATAGTCATTATCTAGTATGGTTATAACGGCCCACTTAGAGGAATTAACGTTATAAAATTTATGGGGAAACTATTCTATTTTCTTTTTGGATAAAATAGTAACCTATACGCGCGTACTCAACCTCGGGGGTTGAGATTCTAGCATTCTCTTACGCAAACAACATCGAGTTGTCTTGGATCATTCTCTTTCTATTTTTGCAAACATTAACACACATGCATTAATATATGATCGGACACAAATATTTCAAACCATTTCTATTTTGAAAATATCGTATTTTCTGGGAATATTCGTTTCACTTTTACAAGAAAAAGATAACATAGGACAGGCATGCAAATATTCACAGTTTTAGAACGAGACTTACAAATTATTTTTATAGAAATATTGGATTTCTGAAAGCACGATGAGAACTACTTTAAACAAGTACAAAACCAATTTTATACAAAAATGCTTATGAACTCACGACCTTTTTAGTTGACGCTTTTCAAAATGACTTGTATTCTTAGGGATCCACTAACAGGTAATAGGCTCAGCTATGAGATCAAGTGGTGCGACTTCAACAAATTTTACTTTCTTACATTTATGTAACTTATGAACAAGTTCAATATGTAAACAATGTAAGTGTGTATTTCCAATGTATGATGTTTGGTTGCTATATTTCATTCATATTCCATTGTTATGATATTGTACATGAAGTCATCCGCCCCCAGACGTTTCCGCTGTCCTGGTTCGGGGGTGTGACAGATTTGTATCAAAGCATTGTTTATAGTGAACTAGTATATCTAACCATACAAGATATAAAACTATAAATACAATGGGACTAAAAACACTCTGACTAAAAGTATACCTTAAGAATATAAGTATCTTCTGAAAGTATATATACTTGCTAGAACTGTATCATAATAAGAACAAAACAAAAGTATTTAGAAATTGAACACTACAGCCAAACTTGGGTAGTTATGTAATCATATCTGGGATAAATATATCCTGATCAACTATATTTATTTGAGAAACGACCAACATGTGCTTAGGAGTGAGGGTAGCGTTGCAACTAGTCTAAAACTTACCGACCTTACATGCAAAGAAGAATTTGAGCCAAATCAAAAGTTTAAAATACTATAGGGGTATTGTATGATACTAAACAATAACAACAAGTCTAAAAAATTATCGATTTCGTACATCAAGAAGCCCTAGGATCAAACATGCAATACTATAGTACAATTTTAGAATACCATATGACCTCCATACGTAAACGTTCTACATATATCTCATATCTCCATTCTACCAAACACAACATGACTGAGCTTCACCCCGAAGACCCCTACTACCCTGCGGTAATAGCCAACGAATGGATCGAGGGAGAACCAGAGGAAGTGCAAGGGGAGAACCCATAAAAGGGTCCTGAAGAATAACAAGAGATGAACTACGAGGGATAGGATTCTGATGAGGAGTCAGACATGGATGAAGGCGCCAGAGAGACCGTTAGAGAGCCGTACCCCTCGGAAGCCATACCAAACCAGCACGCATAACAGGAAGATCTTACGAATCATCTCCATTCCTTAGAAGGGGAGGTGACCACCCTAAGGAAACAGCTCATGGAAGCTGAGGCTAGGCAGCCTTAACAGAGCAGAGAGCAGAAGAGGCCACTCGTGAAATGAGCGAAAAGGTTGGACACCTTGTACGCTATTTAGGCATATGAGATTCACTACCCTATTCGCAAAAAGTCCTAGGTTTACTATGTAATTCTTCACAACTAGTAGTAGTAAATCAATAGAGGTACGCCCTACAAGAACTCATGTAACCTGAGCCAACTTAAGGATCTGATATCTATAATCTATTAGGGTAACTTAACATTTGTACAATAACTATTTCTACATACTACCATTAATACATCATAGGGATGTAGGTCAAGACAACGAGAATTGTGCAACAAAACATGTGATTTATATGCGTACATGCATAATTTCATATCTATAATCATAGATGAGATACGACTGAAAATAACCATAGTTACTCACAAAACTGTTTCTCATCATGCAATAGAATCATGTCTTACCATGGAAACAACCAGCTAGCCGGCGAAAAACCGGTTTTGCAGATGGACCCCGCAACTTTCCAAGTCGCTATAACAGCTGCCATAACAGCCGTCAAGGCACAACTCAACGCCAACAACCCAAGGAAACCAACGAGGGATAACTTACCAAGACATACCAAACTCCAAACTTAAGGTCGTGAAGCGAAAGCTAGGGAACAAGAAACAAAGCAGTTCGACTCAAGGGCTTACCAAAAGGCAACAAGTTGTAGCAGCCCCTACCCCACTGGCCCTCCTACCTCAGCACCGAGAAGACCACATCATGGAAACCTCTCGCTCTGCAACGAGTGCAGCTACCATCATCAGGGAGTCTGCTGGGAATTCAATTTTAAAATGGTCCAAAAATAAGGGGCACACCTCCCGCTACTGTAGGGCCCCGTCCCCATGCGTCACTCTCACTCCAACCCCCAACCCAGAACTAAGTCCCATATGCCACACATGCGGTGAAATAGGACACTTTAAGAGGAATTGTGCAACAGAGAAGAATGACGGGGGACCATGAGGAGTTTAACAACCAGACGTCAAAGGGGCAACGAGGAACCCTACCGATATTTTTGGTACGTTCCCAAACCACTCAGTCTAATTTATTATAAATTTAAGGTCGTGTGTAGTTAAGATTCTACAAGCTTAGAGTGCGTAGTTCCGCCTTAATTCATGTTCCTTTTCTGACTGCGGATTTAGGGCAGGACCACTAAGTCTACAATCTTTTCAATATTAAGTTATATACGAATAGGCTACATCATACCATCATAGAGAGGTCTAACATAAATCAGACTACCAAATCACATCATTTATACCAAGGCACTCATATTGCTAGGACACCCAAAAATTCAGAACGAAATAACCACAGTGGTAATACCAATGACAAAACTGGTAACATTACAAATGTGTACATAGAACACACTATCATTTCAAACAAACATCCCTTTCAAATCAATCCAATATCTATTAAAATAAGGAACCCAACGGTGTCAATTGACATGGGATGACTTAATCCTCACCATACGAAATTCATGTGCCAACGAGGCTTTTCGTCTTAACCAATCGGTTAAAGAAATCCATACAACTTGTAACGACAATCCTCGAATTATCCCGGGAGTCTAAACCCGTAGGTCCCGTGCAAGAAATGCCATGCTCTTTCCTAGCCTATAATAGGGGTAAGAAACAAGGAGCAAAGGACACCGAAGGTAACCTAGAGAATTATAACCCCCGAAGATGTTTCCAAAGCCCTTTCGGAAATACCACCTACCTGCCAAGTTAAGTTCGGAGATCGACTCAACTCATGGAGCCATTCTCATAGCCAGACCACTAACACCACTTAGCACCAACATAAACAACAAAGGTATCCGGTCGATGGAATGACCCATTAAGTATGAGGTTAACAAACCAAGACTTGAACCTTAGAGAAAGCCTATCCAACTCATAAATAGGAAAGGCTAAGTGTCCATAGGACCACTTACTACGAAGAATCAAAGGAAACCCTCGTCAATGATCGATATCTCGTATCCTGAATCGAAGACTTACTCGACCTGCCCTTAGGAACAAGCAAAGATCAAACTCCCACTAGTTCAGGATCATGTAGTAAGAAACTCCCATGCCAACTTAAGACGTATGAGGCGAACTATACTGCACAAAACTTCAACTTTAGTAACAATAATGTTCGCCCTAAGGTTCAGAGGCACTACTTATGGGGTGTAAAATACGTGATCCTCATTAAGAATGGCCATCCATTAACTTCACCATATAGGACGCAAAGGCATAATACCTCTGTGATTGGGCGGAGACGACCAACACCCAACCAACCAAAGGAGCACGGTCAAGGGCCCGTAGCAAAGGTCCACCAAATCACTAAGCAAGGACTTAAATTCTCCTAGGAACGAAGAGACTAGACAAAACCAAGATACCTACACCTTCTCCTTAGTACTTGGGATGCAGCTTTAGAACAAATTTCGGTATTAAATTCCCTCTAATGGGGGGATGATGTCACAACTGAAATAAATTAGGTTAAGATGTGAATTCATGAACAATATAATCTCCTTGTATAAGCCCAAAATCCGATCCAATAAGCCAAATACAATCATCTTTGGGCCTTAGCCCAAAAATCCTCAACCCAAAACCATTATTGGACCAATATTTCCTTATTGAGCCCTAGTGGGCCGATAACCTCTCATTAGGCCAAAAAATCCTTGGACTAAATCTAGTTCGAAGCCCACAAACATTTTTTTGAGCCAACCTTGGTCCGAGACCCCTCTAGGGCCGGTTCGGGTTTGATTAATAAAAAAAGGCTAGGAGAATAATAAAGTCGCCACCTCAATATAACACAACATGTATCCATGTTATGTCTAACAAGTTTCCATAAACTTCCCATCAATCCCCCATATGTCAAATCCTACCTCTCCCCCCTCCTCTTGATTCGGCCAAACTCGCCCCCACCCTCATTCACACTCCACCTCCAATTCACTTTTCCTCTCTACACTCAAGAATTCTCCCATCCTCTTTCCCTCAAAATCGTTAATGATATGTGTGTCCTTCATTGAAGCTTTCTTCAATAGTCATAAACTAGCTAAGTTTCATGTTAAAATCTATTATTTGTATCTAGTTTATACAAAGATTATTCATCTTACAACTCCATTTTTCGTGATTATGCTCTTAGAACACCAAAACAACACAAATCTCATCAACAACTCAAGCTAAGTTCAAAGATTCTTCTTCTTCTTCTTCTATATCTAAAAAAACCCAAGGTGAGCTTCAAACCCCCATATCTTTTGTATTTTTCATGTTTTCGGGTGAGGATACAAGTCAACTCTTGTTTAACTGTTGGATATTTGCATGTACTATTATGTTCTGTGTTTAACTTTTAGATCTCTACTTGAACATGAAGTTTATCACATAGATATTTATAAAAACCATGAGAAAAGTATGTTTTGTCTTATATATCACATGTAAACTTGTAGATCAGATATTATACACCCTAAATAGCAAAAACAAATGTTGTGTTCAAACATCTATAACCTAAACTCAAAAATCAGCTTTTAACAGAAATGTTATGGTCTAATTTCAGACTCTTTTGACCACATTGATGGTAATATTTTTCAAAACAGTTTCACATGCAAAACTTTCAGGTTTACACCTTTAAAATGACTACTCGCACGCATCCATACGATTTTTCTACAAATTTTGGCGATTTTTACAATACTGTCTATCATTCCTGGAATAATTTCTGACCAATCTGTGAAGATGAACATTTTCACACAGTTTTGAGGCCATTAAAATTTTTAATAAAAAGTGTGAATAAATCAGACTCATTTTCCAAATTCTCAGAGTTTATGGATCCGAATTTTTACTTAGGACGGTTTTTCTATAATTTTTCTAAAAACAGGTACAGAAATGTCAAAAACAAGAAATTCTTTTTATCATGCTAAAAGCTCTTATACCTGTGTTAGATGCACGTTTGTATAACTTCTATATAATTTTAAAACATCTAGACATGTCAACTTATATATATTCTTTCCTTTATTGGGCCTGGAAAATTAATCTACATGTTTAGTGGGCCTAAGTATTCTTTTACATGTTTAGTGGGTCTTAGTGTCCTTTTGCATGTTTCGTGGGCCTTAGTGTCCTTTGACATGTTTAGTGAGCCTTAGTTGTCCTTTTACATGTATATTGGGCCCGGGATATACATTCATAATCCTTTTGAGCCTAGGAATGATATACATGTTTAGTGGGCCTTAGTTGTCCACTTACATTTTTATTGGGCCATGAATATACCTTATATGTTTTTGCTTCTTGTTCGCATAAATTCGATTCGGGATCTAGTGAGACGTGTTGGTTGATACCTATTGAGTGTACGATCGTAGCCTGTAGTTATAACCAGAGTCTCCTGGAGGGAGAGCGGGAGTTTGTATATGGGGATGACACCCGACACATGAGTTGTTCGCTACAGTTAGACTAGGCCAGTCTAGGGTGAAAAAAACCTTATCTTATTCTGTCGGCGTCCAAACAAATGCCATGACAGGCGAAATTGTCATTATCTAGTACGATTATAACGACTTACTTAGAGGAATTAACGTTATAAAATTTACAAGGAAACAATTCTCTTTTCATTTTGCATAAAACGGTAACCTATATGCACTGGTACTCAACCTCGGGGGTTGTGTCACACACCGAAACCAGAACAGCAAAAACGTTCGGGGGCGCAAGACGTCATGTATAGTATCATACAATGCAAAATAGTAAACAAGCAACAACATCATCCATTGCATTAATAATATAATTTGATACACGTGTGTTCTGTGTATAGTTTGAAAGACACCAAAATATGAATCAAAATAAAAGACGAGTCTCGAATGTGCTCCGTCTTCTCAAAACCTGGTCTAGTGTACCTGTCTACCGGTGACCTAAGAATACAAGTTATTTTGAATGAGTAGATCAACATTTAAGCTGGTGAGTTCATAAGTATTTTAGTGTCAAATGTTTGTATAAGTTTGATGAAAGTGTTTGTAAGTATTTGGTGTAAGTATTTGTAAGATCTTGATGTAAATGTTTGTATCTCCTATAAAATCCTATATTTTCTACTTATAATGAAATGTAGTCTTCTACCAAGGCTCGACTGTTATGTATGTTTGTTCTTTTTGTAAAAGTGAGTGTTTTTCCCAAATATATGAGTATTATTACCATAAAATAGTTTATATTACCTTTTATGTGAGAAGATCACTATATGAATGTAATGGGAAAATGATAGTGTACAGCAATGTTATACTAAGTAACTACTGAAGCACTAACTACCTTAAAACAATTTGTTTAATTAAGTTAAAAAGGTGATGTGGTTATAACCATAATGATTAACGAGTGTTTAACACAACGACCTGTTGGCATCGAAATTAATGTGACATTTGGCGGCCAAAGTGTAGCGAACAGTCAGATGCGGGATTGTCAGTCCCGTATAGATCTATACACATAATGCCTGATCTCCCTCCAGGATACTCTGGTTACAAAACGTGACCTAACAACTATATTTCTAAGCCGTGAAGTAGTGGCTTCACATTAAAATTATCTTGTTCTTGTAAAAGGATGTATGTTCTTTTCTTTTCTTGTTATTGTATGCTCATTTATGTTCTAGTTATTGTATATTTGAATTGACTCATGTATGAATTGATTCATGTATGAACTGACTCTTGTAAGTTTCATTGTTCTTAGGAATAGTGAGTAGTAATCCTCTAAACTATACCTATTATAGTTTACTTGTACTGTTGTTCGAATAACTGATCATCTTTATACACCTTTGCTACCCGAAGGTATTGAACTGATTGGAAGAACTTTTATATCTACATATATATACATAATAAATAACTAAGATTCAAACGACACTTGGAAAAACAACCGATACCCTTAGTCCACAATCAAACAAGGAACAACAAATAAAGCGAGTTATCAGTCCTAAGCCCTTTCAACCTTATTTATATAACTATATCTACATAGACATGATTTTGACAATATATAAGTTTAAAAGAGTTTTGTAAAACAATAAAGAGTTTATATAAAAGAGTTTTAACCGTTTGAATGGTTTTTGATGACTTGATGTCAGTTTATAAAATGATTTGATACAGTTTGTTTGATAACACAGTTTTGAAGTATAAGAAATCCTCTTGTTTGATAGTTATAAATCACATGTGATTGAGACTATTACTATAATGTTTTCTACTTGTATTCCCCCCATAAAAGTATTTAAAATCATTTAAAAGATAAATTTAGGGGGTATGAACTCACCTGTAGTGAGTGATTCGAATGAAAGATCGATATAGGATGCTAAGTATGCCAAGTGATGTCTTCAGCAGAAACGGGTCCTATTAAGCATATAATGACACATATATGTTTATAATTAGTGTATATAACAACTAATTATGTATTAGAAACATCCCTAGGAATTAGGAATCACTCACAATGTTGTGTATCAATCACATATGATTGATTTAAGAGAGTTTACGGCCACACTTCAAGTGTTCACGGCCATAGGGGTGTTTACGACCAAGAGTGCTTGACTTTAAGAAGGGTTTGCGGCCCTTACTTGCATCTATGAAGTGTTTGAGGCCATGAGATGAAGGGTTCATGGCCACCTCATGAACTAAGAAGTGTTTACGGCCATATGAAGGGTTTACGGCAGTAAACTCTTGATGTTCATGCATTTTGGTTCTTGATTCATGCTAAAAGGGTGTTTGTTTGATGAGGCTTCAATAGTTTCTAATGGGTAACAAGAATATGAAAGGATACTTACAATTTGGAAGCCCTTGGGGGTTCATGGCCACCAAGAACAAGTGTGTGTTCTTGGTGTTCTTGGTGAGAGATGATGATCTTGAAGATCTAAACCAAAAGTGATGAATTCACAGATGAAATCAAAGGGTTTTACTAGATCAAGAAGGATATAAACTAATAATGAAAGAAACACTTACAAATTTCAAGAAAAATGGAAGTTTTCTAGATGATACTTGAGAGAGAAATGAGTGCTCTTTACTTGAAGATGTAACATCCCAAAATTCAAGACCAAAAATTTCGTTTTAATTAATTAAAAATAGTTATATAAATTTTCCTCAATCATTTAATAACATTCTCAACGAGACGTTTATCAAAGTTTTAAATCCTAAAGATCATCTAGTTCGGAATACATGGTATGATGCGCTGCAATCGCCCCGAGCTCCTTCCTTGGAAAAACATTAGTACCTAAAACAAATAGTTGAAAGTCGTAAGCATGAAGCTTAGTGAGTTCCCCAAATACCACATACCATACATATCAACTGATCCATACATGCCATACGTAACCATGACCCATACATAACAAACCTATCCATAATCAAGTAAGGTGCTATGTGCGAAACATAGTTTTGCTACGGTGCTATGTGCCAATCATAGTCTTTCGGTTATGCCACGGGCCGCACGTGGTCTTCCTGGTCAAGACTGGGGCCATTCCCTCGGTCTTACAGACAAGTGCCAAGGGCCACTCCCTGGTCTTCTATGCAAGCATCACCAAGACAACTATACATACTACTATACTAGGCAAATCAACATATAGTGTTCCAGGAGCCACCTCCCGGTTTTTCATACATAATAGCATACAGTAGGCCAGGAGCCACCTCCTGGTCTTTCATACATAATAGCATATAGTGCGCCAGGAGTCACCTCCTGGTCTTTCATACATATTGCCTAGGGCTAACCCTCGGGTCTTCCTACCGTACGTAATAACATATTGTGTGCCAGGAGCCATCTCCTGGTCTTTCATGCGTAATGACTAGGGCTAACCCCTAAGTCTTCCTGCCATACGCAATAACATATTGTGTGCCAGGAGTCGTCTCCTGGTCTTTCATGCGTAATGCCTAAGGCTAACCCTTGGGTCTTCCTATTATAGACCCATACAAACAGCAAGGAGACTCACCTCGCACTGCCGAAAACTCGCTGAACACCTCTGACTGCTAACCGGTAACTTTTGAACCGCTGACCCTTCAGCTTCCCGAACTATTAATATCCAAAATAACATTTAGATCAATAATCCAAAAGTCAACCCTGGTCAAAATTGGTCAAAGTCAACATCCAGTTGACCTAACTCGCCGAGTTAGTCTACCAACTCGTCGAGTCCATACTCCTCCAATCCCAAAACAACCCTGAATCCTCTCGTCGAGTCGAGCAATAACACGACAACTTCTCCTTCTATCACTCAATCGGGACCAACTTCATCCGACTCGCCGAGTTCATCCTTGAACTCGTCGAGTTCATCATCCACATATGAATATGTCTAGTATGTGAATCATTGAGTTGTATGAACAACTCGTTGAGTCCATCCTTATAACTAAGGAGATTGCCTTATACTCGCGAAGTTCTTCCTTGAACTTGTCGAGAACGATGAACTTCATGACCATTATGGACTCAGACTGGCTGAGTCCCGTTCCAATCTCAACTCATACCCTAAAGAGAAGGGTTTTGGAGCAAGAACTAGCCTTACTCGTCGAGTCCCGCAACAGAATCGCCAAGTCTCTCGTTTTCCAAAACTATTCCGACGATTTCAGACAAGCTCAAGGAATCCATGACCTAGATCTGGGCTCCTAGGGTCGGGATGTCACACAAAGTTGTTACCTTTGCACCCTTACATGGCCCTTTTTGCTCAAAAGTCCATAACAACCACTTAATCTTTTCATGGGGAGGTTTGATGGCATAAAGCTCCCACGTTTATGCCTTTGCTTCATTAAACACACCTAGATATGAAAGGATCTAGCTTGGGGACGTCCAAATCCCAGAAGGCATCATTCTTAGTCCATAACTTCATAAAAGTGACAAAAGGAGATCTATCAAACTAGATGTCAAGGTAAGAACTTGATTACCAGAAAATGAAGATGAAGAAGCAAACTTCCGGGATCTACACCATTTTTCTTGGACCTTCAACATCCTCCTTCTTCTTCTAGACTTCAAGAACACTCTAAACCCTTCAATAAGGCTCACACACTCAAAGAGAACACTAGCGTTTCGTGGGACAGGTTCTAGACAATGGAGGCTACAAATGAGGCTGATAGAATGAGAATAAGATGCTTAAATAGGGCACCAACTCCCAAGTTAGGGATTTTCCCAAAACCTGGCCAACTCGCCGAGTGAGTCCTCTGACTCATCGAGTGGGTCACTTAACCCGTGACCAAAATCATGCTCCTACTCGTCGAGTCACCCATCTACTCGACGAGTCACTTCCTCATCTTGAGGTTTTCTTTCCTTTCTAGGTCTTCTGAATTCAGGGTGCTACAGAAGATGTGAGAAGTGTTGCAGAAATGAAGGAAATTGATACTTAAGGGAAGGGGTTCACGGCCAACATGGAGTTTACGGCCGTAAACTCTAGTTTGCGATCGTGAACTCCTTGTAATGGAGTTTCCGGCTCGATTGCAACACAAGGAACTTAAGTTAACACATCCCTAGACACAATCCTTGAATGTACTAGGCTTAGAACATTCAAACATACCCTTAACAATGCTAAAAGATAGCTAAAACAAGTCTGACTTTTGATTGAATTGATTGGCTTTACAAGGAAGAATTTTAGGTTGTCACATCATCCCCCCGTTAGAGAGAATTTTGTCCCAAAATTAGAGTTTAAGCAAGTACAAATAACTAAGTAAAGAGATGAGGATATTTCATTTTCATTTGATCCTCGCACTCCCAAGTGAACTTAGGTCCTCGCTTGGCATTCCAGCGAACCTTCACTATCGGGATACGACTTTGCTTTGTTTGCTTGACCTCTCGGTCCATGATCTCTACTGGTTCTTCCATGAAGTTGAGGCTCTCGTTGATCTCGATCTCGTCGAGTGGGATTACAAGAGTCTCATCGGACATACACTTTTTCAAGGTAGAAATATGAAAGGTAGGGTGTACGCTACTAAGTTCTTAAGGTAGTTTGAGTTTGTAAGCTACAGGGCCGATTCTATCAAGAATCTCAAAAGTTCCTACATATCTTGGATTTAGATTTCCACTCTTTCCGAAGTGTATCAAGCCCTTACAGGGTGAGACCTTCAATAGAACACGATCACCAACCTGGAATTCCAAAGGTTTCCTTCTCTTGTCAGCGTAGCTTTTCTGTCAGTCTCTAGAGGCTTTCAATCGTTCGCGAATCTGAACGATCTTCTCTGTCATTTCCCGAATGATTTTCGGACCTGTGCGAGTGCCATCAGGAACTCATCCTTTAGCTAACTGCATGTCACCCACCTCAGCCGAGCACAAAGGGTATCTGCACTTTCGGCCATAGAGGGATTCAAATGGAGCAGCCTTTGTGCTCGTGTGATAACTATTATTGTAAGAGAACTCGACAACGGGTAGATGAATATCCCATTCCTTTCCAAAGTCTATCACACAGGCTCACAACATATCTTCCAAATTTTGAATAGTCCTCTCACTTTGCCAGTCGGTTTGCGGATGGTAGGTTGTACTCATGTCCAACCTAGTTCCTTAGGAGCCCTGTAGCGACTGCCAGAACCTTGAAGTGAATCTACTATCTCTATCAGGGATAATGGATATGGAACACCATGCAGTTGTACGATCTCCCTAATGTAGGTTCTTGTTACTTTCTCCATCTTGTCAGTTTCTTTGATAGATAGGAAGTGTGCGGACTTTGTTAACCTGTCTACGATCACCCAAATGGTATCGAGACCATTCGTTGTCTTGGGCAACTTGGTTATGAGGTCCATTGTGATCCACTCCCACTTCCATTTCAGTATCTCCGGTTTCTATAGTAAACTTGAGGGTTTCTGATATTCCACCTTAACTTTGGCACAAGTAAGAAACTTACTCACGAAGGTAGCAATCTCTGCTTTCAAGTTAGACCACCAGTATAGCTTTTTGAGATCCAGACACATCTTATCTGAACCTGGGTAGACGGAATATCGAGTGCTCTGCGCTTCGTTTATGACCAAGTCTCTGAAACCTCCGTGCCTCGGTGTCCAGATCCGATCCATGAGATATAAGGCTCTGCCACCCTTGACTTCCAAGTTTTTATCCATCCCTCTCAGGGATTCACCCGCCGCATTTTCTGGTTTCAAGGCTTCTAGTTGAGCCTCTTTGATTTGTGTGGACAAATGTGAATGGATAGTCATAGTCAATGATTTGACTCTACAACCAGAGTATTCATTCTGATTTAGGGTGTCAGCTACTATGTTAGCTTTACCGGGATGATAACGAGTTTCTCATTCGTAGTCATTGAGTAGCTCGACCCATCGTCGTTGTCTTATATTGAGTTCCTTCTAGTCAAAAATATGTTGAAGGCTCTTGTGGTCTGTAAAGATAGTGCTTTTTGTACCATACAGGTAGTGTCTCCAGATCTTCAGAGCGAATACCACTACTCTTAACTCAAGATCATTGGTGGTGTAGTTGACTTCGTGTGTCTTTAGTTGTCTTGAGGCATAGGCGATGACCTTACCCCGTTGCATAAGAACACAGTCGAGCCCTTGGTTTGATGCATCACAACAAACCACGAAGTCTTCTATCCCTTCTAGGAGGGATAGTATCGACGAGCTGCATAAGGCTCACTTCAGCGTTTGGAACGCCTTCTCTTGTTTCTCTTCCCAATCAAGGGTCACACCTTTCTGGGTCAATGTAGAAAGTGGTTTTGCGATCCTAGAGAAGTTCTGAATAAACCTGTGATAGTAGCCAGCATGACCTAAAAATTTATGAATTTATGTAGGCGTCTTTGGAGCTGACTAGTTCTCAATGGCCTTTATTTTGGAAGGGTCCACACGAATTCCTTCTTCGCTAACCACATGACACAAGAATTCGACTCTTCGAGTCCAAAATTTGCATTTAGAGAACTTTGCGTAGAGCTTCTCTAATCGTAGTGTTTCTAAGACCCGACGTAGATGTTAACTATGCTCCTCTTTACTTCGAGAGTACATAAGTATGTCATCGATGAATACAATGACGAACTGATCCAAGTAAGGATGGAACACCCTATTCATTAAGTCCATGAATATTGCGGGTGCATTCATCAATCCGAATGGCATCACTACAAACTCTTAGTGTCCATAACGAGTTCGGAAGGTTGTTTCGAAACATCCTTCTCTAAAACTCGTAACTGGTGATACCCGGATCTCAGATCAATCTTCGAAAAGTAGTTTGCCCGTTGCAGTTGGTCGAACAAGTCGTCTATGCATGGTAGAGGGTAACGATTCTTGACGGTAAGCTTGTTTAGTTCTTTGTATTCGATGCACATACGAAACGATCTGTCTTTTTTCTTCACGAACAAGACCGGTGCTCCCCAGGGTGAGAAGCTTGGTCTAATAAAGCCCTTGCTGAGCAGTTCGTTATGTTGAACGGATAGCTCCTGCATCTCAGCTGGTGCTAGACGATAGTGTGATTTGGCTACTACGGTAGCCCTTGGAACAAATTCGATTCTGAACTCGACTTGATGCTATGGTGGTAATCCTGGTAGTTCTTCTGGAAAGATGTCTGGAAAGTCGCGTACTTTTGGGATGTTTATTATGTCTTTCGTCTCTTGGCTCATATCAACCACATGAGCAAGGAATGCATGACATTCCCTTTGTAAGTATTTCTGGGCTTGTATACACAAATTGATACGAAGGTTCCTGTCGGGTTTGTCGCCATAGATAACTAGAGTTTCGTTAGATGGTAGATTAAAACGAACAACCTTTTCATAACACATGATGTCAGCACCATGAAGACTCAACCAATCCTTGCCAATAATGACATCGAAACTGTTAATTGAGATAGACATGAGGTAGATCTATAATGAATGGCTATCTAGAGTTAGGGTACATCCTATGTATATACAGCTAGTGCTCTCAGTTTTTCCATTAGCCATTTCTACAGTGAATGGTTCGTTCAGTGCGCGTGGTTTTTGTTTAAGTATGTGTGCAAATTTCTGGTTCATGAAACTCCTCTCCGCTCCACTATCAAACAATATGCATGCATAAGAGTTATCAAGGAGAAACGTAGCAGTGACCACTGCAGGCTCTGCTACCGCTTCCTCGTGGCCTATAGCCAAAACTCTTCCCACTCCGCCAGCACTCCCTGCCTTCGGGAAGTTTCTCTTATAGTGACCTACCTCACCACATCTGTAGCATGCCTGGCCCACTCCAACGTCGGGGAGTTGGGTGATTGGCCTAGCCGGAGCTTTGCATAAACAGGCAGTATGCCCCCTTCATGTTGCAGTTAAGGTACTACATTTCCCGACAGGGCCCGTTGTGGTGGAAGCTGCACTTGTTGCACTTGGGCAAGCTTCCAACATACTACTGCATTGGCGCAGTGGCAACAGGTGTTATCGCAGCATGAACAGCCACGACCTACTGCTATTTGGCAGAGTTCTGTGCCGCGTTTTTCTTCTTCTTGTTATCCCAAAACTTGCGCTTGTTGTCAGCAGCCTTGAATGGTTTTGTGATGGTCAGGGTTGTTGTCGTTGTCGGGGTGCGGACTCCATGATCGATGAGCCGTTGTGCCAATCGTTTGGCACTGTCGACAGTAATGTGTTTGAAGCTAAGACATTCCCCTGAAATGGAGGCACCAGACCCCAGACGTACCTCTTGACTTTCTTCCCCTCAGTAGGGACCATTCCTGAACATAAGGCCACCAGATCACTGAATCTCGGAGCCCTTCATGGTTAGTCTCCAGAGTTCTTGTTCGAGTTTTTGAACCTCTCCCCTCAGGCAATAATCTTCAATCATGAGCTCTTTCAAAGCTTCCCAGCCCATAGCATTAGCCACTATCAAAGATAGTGACTTGACATGGCTATTCCACCATGTCAGGGCTCTGTCCGCGAAGGTGCAGGCATCAAATTTTACTTTGCCTCCTTCCGGACAGGAGCAGATCTAGAAGATCGACTCAGGCTTTTGGAACCATTGTGAGAGGGCAATGATTCCTCCAGTCTCATTAAAGGTCATGGGCTTGCAGTTGGTGAAGTCGTCATACGAGCTCATGTAACACCGTGATTTCCAAAAACAAAATTTTCATTTAAATAATCAATTTAATGTTAAAACACTTGTTTAAAATCTTATTCGCATTCGAATTACAAAACATAGTTTCATTTTTATTGTAATAAAAGACCAGGATCCTCCAAACACAACTCTTTCTTCGGTGTGTACAATCGAACCGTTGCCATCCCGCGTTACTGTAAGAACCTGAAACAACATAACATGAACAACGTAAGCACGAAGCTTAGTGAGTTCCCCAAAATACCTTACGCACATACGCCTTCCGGCCCGGACCCTTCGGTCCACATAACATTGCCTTCCGGCCCGGATCTTTCGATCCACATAACATTGCCTTCCGGCCCGGATCTTTCGATCCACATAACATTGCCTTCCGGCCCGGATCTTTTGATCCACATAACATTGCCTTCCGGCCCGGATCTTTCGATCCACATAACATTGCCTTCCGGCCCGGACCTTTCGGTCCACATAATCTATAACACATAATACAAATACTCTAACGCATAAAGCACATATATCATATTTCATACCTGACCTTTCTGTCACATAATACCTTGCCTTCCGGCCCATAAATAATCATGTATATCACGCGTAGCAGCTAACTTTCCATTTATAGCATATAAACATAACACATAACATACTTGACCTTCCGGTCACCCAATCAAACCCTTCCGGGTGAGGTATAGTGAGAAGACTCACCTCGCGGACACTGGAAGATAGCAACTCCTAAAACCCCTTGCACTTGATCCTCCGAGCTACAAGCTCCCTGTAACATCATATATCTCTTTTTAATACTTCTATCTTCCACGTTAACTGACCCTAAGAAATCACACCAGTCAACTCTGGTCAACAGTCCATTGTCAACTCGACTGGACTCGGCGAGTTCCCTGGCGACTCGGCGAGTCTGGTCGTCCTTCAATCCTCTAAGATTCCCCTTCTACTCGTCGAGTATCCTCTTTGACTCGACGAGTCACTCCTGGAAGAATCGCGGGGCCACCCCGACTCCACTCGCCGAGTCTGAAGAACAACTCGGCGAGTCCCAGTGAATCTTCAAGCTACTCGCCGAGTCTGATCATCCGACTCGGCGAGTCCACGCCATGCAGTCGATCGAACTGCTTCCTGAGACACATATATTCCCGAATAAACAAACATGGGACCTTCTGGACCTCTAAGGGTCCTAATACAAGGTTATAAACATTGGGGTAACGACACTACAATCCGTCTAATCTCCAAATGGGTTTCATAAACCCTAAATTCGTGCACACTTCAATATAGCAGAAATGATCCGAAATATTACCTGAATAACACCCTCTCTGTGTCTCCAAACCTCAGAACTCGATCCCCTTGATATTCCTTTGGCCAAAACTCTTCTTCTTCTTGCCTAACCAATTCTTCAAGGTTCCAAAAGCTTCCTCTCCTGCTCTAGACGTCCACAACGATTAGGGTTCTTCTCAATCGGCCAAAAGACGGACAATGACGGCCTAAGAGGCATTATATACGATCCAAAACCAAACGGCTAGGGTTTCTGCTGAACAGCGTCGACTCGCCGAGTCCATATCTGGACTCGTCGAGTCCAGTCGCGAACCCGCGACCAAGTCTGCGACCCTACTCGGCGAGTCTAGCTCCAACTCGCCGAGTCTCCCCTTTAAAACACCCCAAAATGCAATTTAACAATACTTGGGATTTTGGGCTGTTACAATTCTCCCCCACTAGAATTAGACTTCGCCCTCGAAGTCTCACTCTGAAAATAGCTCTGGCTGCTGCTCCCGCATCTCACGTTTCGGCTTCCCTAGACACCACCGATCTCTTCCGAGGCCGCTACTGAACCAATACCCGAGGTACCTCCTTGTTCCTCAGAACCCTGATCTTCCGATCTCCGACGGTCCCTGGCCCCTCGACGCAACACAGGCTCGCATCCACCTAATCGTTCTCTAGTAGAACCACTGCTGACTCATCCGCTATGCACCTCTTCAACTGCGACACATACCAGTGTCATGGATCCGGTCCAATTTCGTTGGCAGCTCCAAACGATAGGCCACCCTTCCTACCTTCGCACCTTCACGAAAAGACCCAACATACCGGGGCCCCCCATTTACCCCTCTTCCTACATCGAAGCACCCCATCAGAAATACGGAGTCGCTGACCTGAATCACATGCTCGTAACGGCGTCCGCCCGCATAACTTTCCCGTTAACTCTAGACGATCACTAACTCTCTTTAACCTGCTGAGTCTACTTTGTCAACTAAAGCACGAACTCTGAACTGCTCATCACTCTCTGCAATCGGAAATTACCCAAGATGCACTCTGCTCCAAATCTCAACGATCACTCAACCCCTAAGGGTTAGGAAACCCTGAACCACCGGATCCCCGATCCAAAGCCCACTTTGCCCATTCCGGACCGACTGAGAGATCCGTTCTCCCTCTCAGATCAACTCTCATAAGTTCCCCTCTTGCCATCACATACACATACTAACTAGTCCCAACACCCGCAGGTGGAAAGACCCGATGCACTGATGATATCCTCGAACATCTCCCAAGATGAACCACCACATCCACCCTACACTCTGATCAGATTCACACTGAGAATTTAAAATTTTCTCTCTCCATGCATTCCTTCTGAGCCTCAACAGACATCCCAACCGGATGGGTTCCTGCTTCACTGCTGCAAACACGATGCTCGAAACCATACTCGAAATACTCTAACCATAACTCTGCTCTGCAGCTTTCACTTTCGTGAACTTGCACCCCCTTCGGAGTTACATACCCTCCTCTTTTCCTTCTCCACGGAACTCTCTTGAACATAATGCCACTCCAACCGGTGCCACGGTGCTCGCCCCAAGCGACACCACCCCTTTTTGCGTAACCGCTATCCACATACTCTGGTTCCCATTGCAGGGGCTCTCAATCCCATACGCTCTCTCCACTCATCAGAATCACTGCCTCAGCTAAACAAGATCACTAACCCGGGGCCAGACCTTCCAATGCAATCACACTGCACATACGCGAATCCGCAAATCCCAAACTAATCCAGCAATACCAACAGAGTCTCCAGTATGACTGGACCGACTCTCATAACACATACTAGCCACTCGAGGCTATATCTCTGTGGGTCCGAACACCCAAACTCTGCGAACCCTCAGGTTCTAACTCTGGGAACCTTCCGGCTCCAGCTCTAGAAACATGCACAACATAATCCCGGGGGATTAATGCAGTACAACCCATCACGTACCTCAAACGTACCAATACTCTGATCGCAAAATTCCGATTACTTACTCAAGCTTGATCCCGGCCTTCTCTCAGGCCTCCAAAATCGAATGCCCTAGGTCTGTATCCCGCCCCGCATACTCGACACTCGCTCTCATCGGCCTATACTCTGCGCTGACAAACACTGCTGAATCCCGGCAGCTAAGCACCCTCACATACTCATCGATCTCCCGGAGAATTTTCTAATTCTCCCCCACTAAAGCACTGACTAACTGCCCGATCGTCATTAACGACCTTTCAGAACCATCCTGCACAAAGAGAACATTTACCCACTGACTGCTTCCCACAAGCGTAAGCAACCCTCAGCACAACACATCTCCTCCCTGGTCAATCCGCTCAAAAGGATCCGATCTTTCAATTATCCACTCCACAACTGCAGATGCTACCCGTCATTCAACCCAGTGCCGCGTCTCCACTATCAACCCTTACGAACGATGCCCAACGGAATTCCCAAGCAATAACCCATAACCAAACCCACAACCTGCCAAAGGTTGAATATCGCATCGAAAACCCACAAGGTTACCGGTACCAAAACACCAAACTATCATCATACCAAACCATCAGGGAACAACGAATGCCAAGCGAAAACCTGAAGCACCAATTCATAACCATGCCAAACCCGCGAAACAACGAATACCGCATCGAAATCCACACCAGACACCAGCACAAACAATACGCCACAATCAACGCAAGCTACTCAAGACGTCAATAGAGCATCATCCCCGCAGCTGCCTCCGGCACTGCTCCGTCTCCCTCTGCCGCAAGCCGATAAGCACGACCCTGAGCTCTTGGGCTCTGCTCCATCCTGCCCTCCTCCTGAACTCCTCAAGGTGGCCGATGCTAGAGCCTGCACCGGTCCTGCAGGAAACTGAGGACGGTTGACCCTCAAATGTCCAACCTACCGACACCGATACAAATCCTGAAATCCCGAATTGGCACTGACTGCCGACAATCCCGTGCACCATGCCCCTCCTTTCCGCACTTGCGGCATGCACCACTGGGCCAACAAGCTCCGGTGCCATCTCTCTCACACTTCCCACAAGTGTGACCGCTCCGATTCCCCATTCTAACGTCTACGGTCATGGACCGTTTCGGCGCCGACTGCGACTGCATCGGGGCCTGCCTCATCACACGCTATTGCAACTCAACCTCTAACTCACGCCACATGGCGGCCTCCTGCGATACCAACACGGTCTCGCGTCTCTGCGCAGACACGAACTGTCTGATACTCCCCCTCTTGAGCATACTCGGATTTCGGGACATCCGAGCCTGCTCCGAAGCGAACTCAGGGCAAAACATCGCCCTCTCAATAAACATCCCGGTGCTCTCAGTCACCGACTCCAAATCCTGCCTCAGCTTAAAGAACTTCCTAGCCAATTTTTCCTTTTCATCCCGCGGAACATAGCGAGTACTGAACATCCCTCTGAGTTGATCCCATGAAACCGCAACCCTCTGCGCATCGGAAAATAACCTCGTGGTCAAACTCCACCAATCCTTCGCCCCGAGCCTCAACAGGTTCACAGCACACCCCACCCTCTGATCAGCAGGGCATGAACTCGTGGAGAAACACCCCTCCATGTCTGATAACCATCTCATAGCAACAATCGAGTCCTGAACTCCATCGAATGCGGGAGGCTTCGCATAATAGAAGTCCCGATACTGAAAACCCCGACTAGCCCCTTTCTTTGCCGTTGCTACGGCCGCTGTAACCGCCGCGGCAGCCGTCTCTGCGAAAGCCGCATATCGCTCATCCAACTACTTCAATCATAGTGGTCCTGATCGACCCAACAATTCTGGCGACTCAACCCGCAACAATGCAGCAACCTCATCACGCCGGATCTCGCGAATCCTCGCATCCCACTCGCTCGTGCTCGTCCGATCGATAACCGGATAACAAGATAGCCACAAGCATCATCCACTACGAACCATGGTACTCATCCCATGACATCCCTTCTCAACATGCCTCGGTGTATGGTACCTGAACCATAGCACCACTCCTCAATCTGCTCCAATGTATGGTGCCCGGACCATAACATCACTCTGTATCCGCTCCGATGTATGGTATCCGAACCATAACATCACCCCCCAATCTGTTCCTTAGGGCCTTTAGAATGCCCCCTGTATCAAGTATGGGTCCTCTGCTTTCAGTAGTACGGGCCCATACTACCTGCCACATCTACCCATACTTTCCACACAGACCATCCCAGAGTTCCTAAGTAGCTGATCGACCTGCTCTTTTTTCACCAATCCCATCTTGCATATTCGCTTTCCAGCGAAATCCTCTACTCTACTCGCGCACCCACCTTGGCTAGGTTTAATCTCTAGCCCATTCCGCCGTCCTCCCACTTCTTTGCAATCAGCTGCTGAAGAGCTCCTGATGACGCCAAACATCTACCTCCTGAGTATCGTCATACTCACTTAGTAGCTGTCTCCCATCATCGAGAACTCCACAAAGCACGAAGCAAGCAGCATTCGAGCATCGAAGCATACCTAGGACTCCTTAGCTGTGATAGCTCCACCTTCTCGGCTCATCCTCGGAAGTACCACTGTACTCTGTAGCCCTACCCCTCGTGCGTTCTAACCAGATACTCTCACTCATCACATACACACAAAAGCATAACGCACATATAACAGCAAACCCTAGACTAAGGCATCACAAATCAGGCCACTCTAGTCCTAAGATGTGAAATACCTAGCCTGTCTCTAGCATGCAATAATGTCTCAAAAAGTGCATAATAGATATTTCATAATACAAAAGTAAGGGTATTTTGGGAAATCACCGTCTGGCTCTTTCTTGCTTTCTCTTTGAACTCTTATTCACTTTTAGAAAACCATTTATTTGGAAAACCTTTTTCTTACTTCCTCAGTTTGAGTCCAGATTTACCCGTAGGCGCGTCCGAATCCCTCAAACCAAGGCTCTGATACCAATTTGTAACACCGTGATTTCCAAAAACAAAATTTTCATTTAAATAATCAATTTAATGTTAAAACACTTGTTTAAAATCTTATTCGCATTCGAATTACAAAACATAGTTTCATTTTTATTGTAATAAAAGACCAGGATCCTCCAAACACAACTCTTTCTTCGGTGTGTACAATCGAACCGTTGCCATCCCGCGTTACTGTAAGAACCTGAAACAACATAACATGAACAACGTAAGCACGAAGCTTAGTGAGTTCCCCAAAATACCTTACGCACATACGCCTTCCGGCCCGGACCCTTCGGTCCACATAACATTGCCTTCCGGCCCGGATCTTTCGATCCACATAACATTGCCTTCCGGCCCGGATCTTTCGATCCACATAACATTGCCTTCCGGCCCGGATCTTTCGATCCACATAACATTGCCTTCCGGCCCGGATCTTTCGATCCACATAACATTGCCTTCCGGCCCGGACCTTTCGGTCCACATAATCTATAACACATAATACAAATACTCTAACGCATAAAGCACATATATCATATTTCATACCTGACCTTTCTGTCACATAATACCTTGCCTTCCGGCCCATAAATAATCATGTATATCACGCGTAGCAGCTAACTTTCCATTTATAGCATATAAACATAACACATAACATACTTGACCTTCCGGTCACCCAATCAAACCCTTCCGGGTGAGGTATAGTGAGCAGACTCACCTCGCGGACACTGGAAGATAGCAACTCCTAAAACCCCTTGCACTTGATCCTCCGAGCTACAAGCTCCCTGTAACATCATATATCTCTTTTTAATACTTCTATCTTCCACGTTAACTGACCCTAAGAAATCACACCAGTCAACTCTGGTCAACAGTCCATTGTCAACTCGACTGGACTCGGCGAGTTCCCTGGCGACTCAGCGAGTCTGGTCGTCCTTCAATCCTCTAAGATTCCCCTTCTACTCGTCGAGTATCCTCTTTGACTCGACGAGTCACTCCTGGAAGAATCGCGGGGCCACCCCGACTCCACTCGCCGAGTCTGAAGAACAACTCGGCGAGTCCCAGTGAATCTTCAAGCTACTCGCCGAGTCTGATCATCCGACTCGGCGAGTCCACGCCATGCAGTCGATCGAACTGCTTCCTGAGACATATATATTCCCGAATAAACAAACATGGGACCTTCTGGACCTCTAAGGGTCCTAATACAAGGTTATAAACATTTGGGTAACGACACTACAATCCGTCTAATCTCCAAATGGGTTTCATAAACCCTAAATTCGTGCACACTTCAATATAGCAGAAATGATCCGAAATATTACCTGAATAACACCCTCTCTGTGTCTCCAAACCTCAGAACTCGATCCCCTTGATATTCCTTTGGCCAAAACTCTTCTTCTTCTTGCCTAACCAATTCTTCAAGGTTCCAAAAGCTTCCTCTCCTGCTCTAGACGTCCACAACGATTAGGGTTCTTCTCAATCGGCCAAAAGACGGACAATGACGGCCTAAGAGGCATTATATACGATCCAAAACCAAACGGCTAGGGTTTCTGCTGAACAGCGTCGACTCGCCGAGTCCATATCTGGACTCGTCGAGTCCAGTCGCGAACCCGCGACCAAGTCTGCGACCCTACTCGGCGAGTCTAGCTCCAACTCGCCGAGTCTCCCCTTTAAAACACCCCAAAATGCAATTTAACAATACTTGGGATTTTGGGCTGTTACAGCTCAACTGTTCCACTCCCGATAGAACCACTAGCACTGAATTGAGCCAAGCCTTTTGTAGTAGCCGCAGCTACCGCAACTTGGAGAGCTGCAGGGTCATATTGTGGAGGAGATTGTGGTTGAGTAGGAGTTATCAAAGGGTTATTTCTTGGTGAACGACATGGAGGCATCTTTCAAATAAAAGTTTACAAAGATGAAGATGATAGTAAGAATTTGATAGTAAGAATAATGAGAGTGATCCATGAACTAACTCTCCATAGTTCAACAAATAAAGGAGAGTATGATTAAAATAGAGATCTAACAATAAAAGGATGAAAGAATTTGGATAAATATTTCCCATGAGTTTAGATGTATGTCAATAATATTAGCATTAATGATGTAACGAGTTCGGAAAAAATGACTTGGAAGTACGTCTTACATCAAGCCATAAAAAGAATTTTTGTTTTGACAGAAATAAGACCTATAAGACTGAAAGTTCAAGGTCTTGACATAAGTAGGAAGTTAGTACTAGAGTCTATACATAGACCTAATTATATCCAAAAGACAGAGTAGAGTAGACTCTACTCACGAGTGGAGTTGTTCTGATTGGTACTTGATTTAGCCCTGGCTTCAGCCAACTGCTGTTCTGTTTCCCATACATACCTTTGTAGTGCTACCTGGTTCTGACGAAGATCCCTAGTTTCAGATCGACAGGCAATCAGCTCCATCTGTAGGGCGTTAGTGCGAGATCTTTCAATGTTCTAGTCATCGGTCAGATGACGAAGACGGACTGTGTTGACTCCGGAGTTAGCACGGATCTCCATGACTTGGTCAAAGTTTGCTTTTCCCTACTTCTCATTGCGAGCAATACGTCGCACCAAGATAGGAAGGACTCTGTCTGCTGAACCTCCCTCATTTAAGCTATAGTAACTCCGGTCTCCATTGTAAGGTTGTGGTTGTCCCTGCTCGTGGCTCCATCTTCCCAAGTGCCCACAGAGATGTCAGTCCTTGAAAAGCCAGAAGAGGGTTAGGATTTTCTGCAACTTGGGGTGGATTGTAGACCTCCGGTTCTGAGTCCGAGTCGTCTTGGACTTCCTCCTCATTATCTTTACCAGAACTCTCTTCGCGGTATTCTCCAGCTGGGACCACCGGGTTCTCGTTTTCTGGTTCAACCTTGAGCCATCGACCAATTCCTTGCTCGGGGAAGTACGAGTCACCAGGGAGATGGAATACAACCATGTTATCTAAGCGAGAAAAGGGATGTAAGAATCATGTATTAGAAGTACTACTTAAGATAATTATAGGATGATCCTTATAAGTTACTTCAATACTTGTGTAGTGCATACAAGTCATATGTAATCAAAACATAATAGACCTTCGAATAGGTGACCCTAACTCCAAGTCCACAACCACACAAGGAACATGAAATAAAGCAAACATCATAGATTCTAAGTCTATAACACCCTAGTCACATATAACCTTAATGTATCCACTCAGCAACTATTGACATACTAATAAGGACCTTTTAGTTCTCAAATAAGTAATTATAGTAACACAAAATACTCTTATAGTATTTTAAGTTTATGTTCTATTCTAAAGTTTTCATTATAGTAGTGTTGGTAAGTTTTAGAATTGCTGTGACACCACAACCATTCCTAGGCACATGCTAATCACTTCTCGGAAATATATAGTTCATCAGGCTATATCACTACCAGATCTGATCATGTCCCCAAGACTAATTGTGTTGTCCAACAACCGTAATACTTTTGTTCTATTCTAGTATGACACTGATCCTAGTATGAATGCTTGTATGTATACTTTAGTTAAATATTTTATTATTTAAAAGTACAAACTCTTGGTCAGAGTATTTTAATCCTGATGTGTTTATAGTTGTATATCTTTTATGGGTTGATATACTCAATTCACTATAAACAAAGCTCTGATACCAATCTGTCACACCCCCAAACCAGAACGGCGGAAACTTTCAGGGGCGGAGGACGTCATGTATAGTATCATAACAATGCACAATAGTAAACAAGCAACAACATCATGCATTACATTAATAATATAATTTAATACAAGTGTTTTCTGTGTATAGTTTGAAAGACACCAAAATATGAATCAAAATAAAAGACGAGTCTCGAATGTGCTCCGTCTTCTCAAAACCTGGTCCAATGTACCTATTTACTGGTGACCTAAGAATACAAGTTATTTTGAAAGAGTAGATCAACGTTTAAGCTGGTGAGTTCATAAGTATTTTAGTGTCAATGTTTGTATAAGTTTGATGAAACTGTTTTTAAGTGTTCGATGTAAATGTTTGTAAGTGTTTGATGTAATTGTTTGTATCTCCTAGAAAATCCTACATTTTATACTTATAATGAAATGTAGTCTTCTACCAAGACCCGACTATTCTGTATGTTTGTTCTTTGGTAAAAGTGAGTGTGTCTCCCAAGTATGACTATTATTACCAGAAAATAGTTTACGTTACCGTTTATGTGAGAAGATCACTATATGAATATAATGGGAAAATGAAGATGTACTTTAGTATTATATGTATAGTAAATACCATTGTACTAATTACCTTAAAGTAATTGTTTAATTAAGGTAAAATGTGATGAGATTATAACCATACTTGATTGACTAGTAAAACATGACAATCAAAGAGGTCGAAATGGTATGACATTCGTCACCCGTAGACCTGCAAGTCCCACTGTAGCTAGCAACAAGGTGTAGGATGGTCAATCCCGTATAGATCTATACAAAAACTCACGTTCTTCCACCAGGAGACTCTGGTTACAAAACATGACACAACAGTATATTTCCATGCCATGAAGTAGTGGCTCACATTAATGTTACATTATTCTTGTATTAGTGTAGTATGTTCCATCTATTCTAGTGTATAGTATGTTCCTTCTGTTCTAGTGTTTAGTACATTCTTTCTGTTCTAGTGTATAGTATGTTCCTTCTGTTCTAGTGTCTAGTATGTTTTTTCTGTTATAGTGTATAGTATGTATGAACTGACTCTTGTAAGATTCATTGTTCTAGAAATAGTGAGTAGTAATCCACTAAATTATACCTATTATAGCTTACTAGTACTGTTTTTTGAAAGACTGATCATGTTGGTACAGCTTTTCTACCCAAAGGTATTGAATTGATTGGAAGAACTTTTATATCTACATACATATACATGATATATAACTAATATTCAAACGAAACATGGATAAACAACCGATACCCTGAGTCTACAACCAAACAAGGAACAGGAAATAAAGCGAGTTATCAGTCCTAAACCCTTTCATCCTTATTTATACAACTATATCTATATAGACATGATTTTGACAATATATAAGTTTAAAACAGTTTTGTAAAACAATAAAGAGTTTATATAAAAGATTTTTAACCATTTAATTGGTTATTGATGACTTGATGTCAGCTTATCAAATGATTTGAAACAGTTTGTTTGATAACACAGTTTTGAATTATAAGAAATCCTCTTGTTTGATAGTTATAAATCACATGCGATTGATACTATAACTAAATGTTTTCTACTTGTATTTCCCCATAAAACATTTAAAATCATTTAAAAGATAATTTTAGAGGTATGAACTCACCTGTAGTGAGTGATTCGAATGAAAGATTGATACAGGATGCTAAGTATGTCAAGTGATGTCTTGAGCACAAACGGATTCTATTAAGCATATAATGACACATATATGTATATAATTAGTGCAGATAACAACTAATAATGTATTGGAAACATCCCTAGGAACTAGGAATCACTCACAATGGAGTGTATCAATCACATATGATTGATTTAAGAGAGTTTACGGCCACACTACAAGTGTTGACGGCCGTAGGGGTGTTTACGGCCATGACATGAAGGGTCTACGGCCATATGTGTCACACCCCCAAACCTGAACGGCGGAAACATTCGGGGGCGGATGACTTCATGTGGTAGCGTAACAAATGAATACATAGTAAAGAAAGCAATACAACCATCATATATATAATTGAAAGTTTACATTTATCAAAAGTTACATGTTCAAAACTCAATTACAATATGATGTCAAAAATACGAGATTAAACTGGCGCCGCATCATCCCTTCATCAAAAGCGAAATGAATACCTGAAATTTACTGATTTCCTGGGACATACAAGTAATTTTGAAAGACTAGATCAGCATTTAAGCTGGTGAATTTCATAAGTATTTAAGTGACAATGTTTGAATGAAATGAAATGTTTTATCTTTGTTTGTTTGTGTTTAGAAAATCCTATATTTTCTACTAGTATAAAAGTAGCCTTCACTCAAGACCAATGTTTGTTTCCAAAATGTATGTAAATGTAAAACAACCAATGAGTTTGAAAACCTTGTAAATCAATGCATTTTTAATACCCCTTGTGAGTTTTATAACCATACTATTGACTCTGAATGCCTATACACAACGTTCTTCAGGCGTTGGAATGTTATGACGTTTGTCACCCCAAACGGTGGAATGCAGCTAACAGTCAGGGCGCGGGTTGTCAAGCCCGTATAGATCTATACACAAACACCATGCTCCCCCTCCAAGGGATTCTGGTATATAATACAGGACTTGAAATGTGTACTCGAACATACGTGAAGTTAGTGTCTCACAAAACCGTGGTATAAAAACAGATCTACTTGTTAAAATGTTACGTTTGTTCTTGTATACGAAAGTAAACTTCTTGAAATATATGTTTCTAGTACATAAGAGTTAGAAATCTGTTCGTAAACTATACCTATTATAGTTTTCAAAAAGTGTGTCTTGTTTGTTTAGAAATACCTAGAAAAGAATCACTTGTTTATGAAAGCATAGATTTTTGGTGTAGAGTCTAAGATAGAAAAGAATAATCTAAGAACAGTTTAGTTTATACATGCATTACAACAACTTTATATTTTAAAAGATAAAATGCTATTGTAACATATGTTATATATATATATATATAAAAGTTCCTTAAAGGTTTATAAATCGCATGTGATTTGAATATATAATAGTATATAAAAGAGTTTCTTTATGTAACACACGATAATACTCGTGTGTTTTACTTGTAATCCCCCCCTTGAAAGCATATAAAAGTATTTAGAATAATTAAAACGGTTGATTAAGGGGTATGAAACTCACTTGAAAGTTTGAAGATAGCGAGATGGAAAACCGGGCAGAGTTTCGTCTCGGGAAACGGATTTTCCTCGGGATTCTCGGGAATCTCGGGAGTAAAATCGACCTTCGGGACTTGAGCCAAAAAGACCAGAGCTTCGGGTTTGAACGGACACGGAAAACGAGGCAAAGTTGAGAGAGAGAGAAGAGAAATGAGCCCTTTCTTTGGAAACCCTCGCATCCTATTTATAGTAAGGCTGGTCTGCCTCGGTACGCGGGGCGTACGCTCGTACGCAGTGCGTACGCGTACGTCATGCATGACCGAAGCCTCGACTGCCTCAGCTCAGATGGGACGGGTTGCTGGGTACGCGGGTTGGATGGGACGGCGGGTCGGATGGGACGGCGGGTCGGACGGGTCGGGGCTTCGGATGGGTCAGTTCCTTCGGATAGCGCGACGTGGACGATCAGAAGCCAATCCTCTCGGTTACGCGGGGCGTACAGGAGTACGCAGCGCGTACCTCGGATGAGGACGCTGACTCCCCTTCGGATAATATCCGAATTTTGATTAAAATAAATAATTAATTTATTTAATAAACTTCAAAAATTCATATCTTCTTCATACGAACTCTGTTTTTGATGGTCTTTATATCCTCGCGTAGGTGAGACTACGCTCTACAACTTTCGTTTAGACTCCGTCGGCAAATTCCAAAATTATTTTTTTATTATTTATTAAAAACCCATCGTGTTTAAGGAATTTCATTGAAAATTCATAACTTCTTTATCTGATGTCGGTTTCTGCCAGACTTTTTACCGCTGGAATACCATTGTCGAGACCTTCGATTCTCGTTTAGGTCATTCTGGTCAAAAGTCGCTCGATTTCCGATTCGAGTTTTTAGCTATCTGTTGCTAAACCGAACTTGGAAAAATCATAACTTCGCTATATGAAGTCGGATTTGGGCGTTCTTTTCACGTACGATCATGGTTCAAAGACATTTAATCATAGAAGGAAATTAAATAGAACTTATTTGTACATTTTATTATGAAAGTAAATTTTATTACTCAGAAGTGGTTACAATACTTGACCCATTTTGGTCGTTACAAAGAGTTGAAATATCGGGTTGCCACATCATCCCCCCGTTATAGAGAATTTCGTCCCGAAATTTAAAGTAGTAAAGATACTAGTGAACATGAAAGAGATGAGGGTACTTTTGTTTCATCTGATCCTCGTGTTCCCATGTGAATTCGGGTCCCCGCTTGGCGTTCCAGCGAACCTTCACGATGGGTATGCGACTTTGTTTTGTTTGTTTGACCTCTCGGCCCATGATTTCTACTGGTTCTTCCACAAAGTTGAGGCTCTCGTTGATCTCGATCTCGTTGAGTGGAATAACAAGAGTCTCCTCAGACAGACACTTTTTCAAGTTTGAGACGTGGAAGGTTGGATGTGTTGGATTAATGTCTAAGTCCATAACTATAATTGGTAAGACTTGACCCGACCCGGCATGGTCCATTTGGGTTGCATACCATCATGCACTTGGATAGACTATAATGAGAGAAATAAGACACTTATGGTTATTAATATATTATAAGTTCTAGTATATTAATAATAAGAATAATGAGATTATTTAATTAGTATTGATCAAGAATTAATCTAGGATTAATTAAGTGATCAAAAGAAGACTAATTAAATATATGGGTTGATTGTGTAAATCATCTATACTTGTATAGTGGGCTAATGCTCCATGGATAATCAAGTTGGGCTAAAACCCATAAGATGGTTCATGGATGCTCCATGGTGTATTTGAACCCATGGATCCAAGGAAATGGAAAGCCATGACAATTAAGAGTTTACCCTAATTGTAACACTATATAAAGATATTATTCTTGGCAAAATCGGCACTAGTATTATTCGAGAGAGGGCTAGCCGATTTCATGAGTTGTAAGAATTCTCTCAAGTTATTCTAAGTGTTTTGATGATTGTGATTCCACTTGAGGCTTCCACACTATTGGGGCTAAGCTCTTAAAGCTTGAAGACATCAAGCTACATCAAGAGGTATGTATTCTATCTTGTTACATTCATAGTTTTTGTATGCTAGATTAGGATAATACCTTGGATGTTCTTATTTGCATGTATAATAGAGAAAACATAGATCCAAGGTATTTAGGGTTGCATGTACACTTAGGAAGTGTTAGAATGCTCAAAACCCAACAGTGGTATCAGAGACTAGGCTTGTTTTCTTGTTATACCTGCAATAGAAGCTGAAAAAACGAATCTGGTGCTGTCTGGCCATCAGACTCGGCGAGTCCATCAGGAGACTCGACGAGTCCATGCCTAAAAAGTGATGAATTCGATCCAACTCGCCGAGTTTGTTCATGCACTCGACGAGTTGGACCCCCAGACAGCATATTTTCGAGTTTTTTGGCTAGAAATGGACTAGGAACATTACCCTAAGTTGTTTTTGAACTTATAAACTTGTTTTTGATGTGGTAATGTTCATGCTAATCCATTTTCAAAGATAATTGTCAATAGATTCATGTTTTGTATTAGTTTAAGGTTTAGACTAATTACATGAAAAAGTTTGATTTGAATTATCTTGTTCTTATGAGTTGCTTAGATTAATAGAAATGTTGAGTGAAATAGTTGTTTTCAATCCATTTTAATCTAAGAGGTGAGTATAAAATGTGTTTGTGTAACTTGTCCTCAAGTTACATGAAGAGTCACATTAAAGACTCATAAAATTCATAAGAGTTGGCAATGGTTACAAAATGAAGAGTCTTGTGTCATTGAATAATTTTTATGACTCCATAACTTGTCCTCAAGTTATGGAAGTTCAAGAGTCACTTCATTAAAAGGAAAATATGTAACCATAATTAAATCCATAAGTTATAAAATAAAGGAAAAGTTAGTTCTTTTAATAGTTTAAAGTCTTCCATAACTTGTCCTCAAGTTATGGAACTTGAAGAGTTTTTGGATTAAAACTACTTTAAACACATAAGTTATGGAATTAATTAGTTTTGAATAGTTTCAAAAACTTGCCCTCAAGTTTTGGAATTTGAAAAGTTTTCAAGTATGAATACTTTAATTCCAAATTAGCCCTTAGAATTTTAAAAGTTAAAATTCAACCCTTATACTTTATAATATTATAAGTTAATAATATATATATGTATAAGAGTAAAGTCAGTCTTACCGCTAGTACGCCTCATTCACGAAGCCGGTCTATAAGGTGGGTATAAGGTTGTTGCCTATAAAATGGCAACTTAATGGGTGTCCACTCTCACCCACCGCTTGCTTGACTGGTGGAGGGTCGTTAGCCGAACGGGTTTGACAGGACTAGAATTCTCCCTTCATTAAAAGTATTTAATGATAATACTAAGTAACTAAACTCTTAATAATACCCAATCTTAGTTACTTAGGAAAAATGTGAATAAGGTGCTAACCCATGAAATTACACTTTACACTTTGTCTAAGTCGTTAGTGGAGCGTGTGTGGTTAACCGGCACACTAACTTGGACTTAACAAGGTAGGTAAAGGGTGACTTAATATTTATCATAGTATCGATGGAGCGTGTGTGGTTAACCGGCACATCGATTGAGGGGTAATTTATTAAGGGTACCAAGTGATTTGCATGGTTACTTCACACCTTGTTTTGTGATCCTCGGCATCCCAGTCACAAAACCTGAAGGGCACACTCGAGATTGAAACATGCCTTTGAAAAGTTCAATGAATCTCAAAGATCTAGGAGTTTCAAAACCAATTAAAACCTAATTATACATTTCGTTTATCTTGGTGGAAATTGGTGAATCGTCATTCACCTACCTTCAAATATTTTATAGCTTGGATTACGGCATACCTCTTCTAAGTTATAAAATAGTTTGTTGGGTCCTAGCCTTAATATTTCATATTGGGTGTCATATTAAGGACTTTAAATCAACTATCTTGAATATCTCCCAAAAGATGTCTAGTTTAGACACCTATGATCTTCCCAAGTCTCTTGAAACAAGCTTTCCTAATGAAGATGATGTCCCATGGATATCATACTTCTTCACCTCTTCAAATTATTCTCCTAAACCCACAAGTTCTTGAAAAGTTTAAGGTCACTCAAGCCCTATTGGCAAGGCAAGGTCTAGGTGTGGTCACATCTTGGAGATGTAGTCACATATTGACAAGCCGGGAGAGTTGGGTGTCAAAGTCTTGAGAAAGTTGGTGGTTCAACTACTTTCTAAGTCACATAGTGAGTTCTTTTGGAACACCTATGAAAAAGACTATGACAAGACCCTTAATGATCTTATCTATTTGTTAAGATCAACTTCCTAAAACTTTATGGACATTGGCAATGATGACATTGGATATCCAGTAAAGCACTCTCTTCCCAATGGAAAGGGATCGGCTATAGTCAACTCGGTTGACCAAATGGTAAAGAGAAAAGCTAAGTCTGTGATAGTCCTGTGTACCATTATCAAAGGGTCCATATGTTTGTATTGCCAAAGAAAGGGCATTGGTTGCGAAGCTGCCAAATTTACCTAAGGATGTTAAAGTCAATAAGTTTGACTCTACTTCAGGTAAAATCCACTATCTAACTCTGTTAAGTTTCTATTCTGAGATTCTTGATACATGATGTGACCGGGTCACATGGTGATGTTTTAAGAATCAAAGAAAAGTGAAGAAACTTAAAGAAAGAATATGCTGAATCTGATGGCGTAGATGGATTTCTATCGCATAGTTTGAAGATCGGATTCTTGAGCTACTTCTTAGGAGTTATGAGATATTGCTTAGGAATAGGTAACAACAAGTTTTCATATGGATTGTAAGGATAAGTTTTCCGCAAAGTTTAAAATAAAAGAAAATTTTTTGATTTTATTTATTTTAAAATATCCTTACAATGGCATTTGAGGAAAAATTGTTGCTTATATGATTCCATTAAGAGCAAGAGTGGAAATATGAAATTGATCCTTTCATTTGTGGTAATGTCTAAATTTACCAAATAAGGAAAGATTCTCATCACCCAAGTTTCAATTGGACCGGAACTTGGAATCATGCAAGTTGTATAGCATGATGAATGAGAACTTTCAAGTTTTGGAAAATTAAGACTAATTACTTGTTCACATGGATGTGTGAGTCAAGTAAAGGACTTAGGGATCGAGTACACATTCTTGTGCACTGATTAAGTCCACCACTAAAGATCGATAAGAAGAATCAAATAAGGCAGAAGGATAAAAGTTTCTCAAATCTGAAAAGATGGGAGAGTACTTTAGTATCAGCTTTTGTGATCATCTTAATGATTAAGAAACCATTGCACATCTAGTTCTCTAAGGAAATCTTAGTGCATTCTTATGACTAAGAAGAGGGATCTTGAATTGTTGAAATGGTTAAATCAAGAAGATGAGTCATACTTTGTTCCAATACAAGTCTTAGAGTCATACTCCAAGATTGTAACTTGAGTGACATGTCTTAAAGAAGGTTTAAAACACTTGTCAAATGTAAGAGTAAAAGTTTTGTACTCTTGTACATTTGAAATTGGTAAGTTGTGATGTTTTGGATAAAACAAAGACCAACTTAGGCCAATTATGTGAAGTGTTTGTCTTGAGTAGAATCCGCACTATCTCTTGGATGTTTGACAAGGGAGTCTTATAGGTCAAGAGGACAGTGGGAGTCTTAAAGGTCTTGAAAGTCTCAAGAACTAATCAAGAATAGAACCTGAAGTTCTTCACTAGCACACGACTTGAGGTTTATAACCTATCGTGTTGACATATCTGTGCCCATTCCAGTTAAAGTTGGCTTTGCATATGAGTTCTTAGAGTTCTCAGTTTGTTGCATAACAACTTGGAAGCAATGGCAGGCCCTTGAGCTGCCAGGTGGCAGGAAGTTAAGATTGAGTTCAATCCATATGGTTTTGGATTTGTCATTGTCTTTGTCTTATGATTATGGTTTTGACAAATTCACATGGATAAGAACACATACACCGTTAAATCTAAGTGTCATAAGGTTTCTCTCCGATTCATGAAAAATGATGGTGAGGAAACACTTTCACTAAGTAGATTTTAGCTAGATAGCAATTGTGATATTTGCATTCTCAAAGTCGTTAGTGGAGCGCGTGTGGTTAACCGGCACACTAATTTGGACTTGTGAGAAGTGGCAAAAAGGTCTAAACATTATGATTACGGCATCCCTCTTCATAATTGTTTAGATACACAAGTGTGCTATCTAAGGGAAGGTGTATGATTTTGATAAAGACTTATCAAAACAATCTAGTATCAGAAATCTGAACTTTGGTAAGAAAGTCAGCTGATTTCTGAGTACATGTCAAAGCTAGTGGGAGCATAAGTGTTATGCTAATAATCATCATGTTAGTGGGAGCATGATAATTATGATAAGTATTGCAAGTTAGCAATGTTAATTATAGAAAACAAAAGTTTCAACTGGGAAAAAGTTGTTTTGCTATAATTAAGGGAGAGGAAATTATACTTCATATCAAATCTATAAGGTTTAGATCTGAGGTTTTAATCATTTAGTCAAGGATATATATATGAATTTCATGTTGGAATGGCTCAACATAAGGAAATTCTGTATATGAGTCCATTATTTGCGTTCTAAAATTCGATTATGATTACGGCATCCCTTTTCATAATCTGAATTATGAGAACTTGGCAAATTGAAATGGAAATGTTATAGCAAAAGACTAGTTTAGTCTTTATGTGAGACATCATGAATCGTGTCCCATATGCTTCGGATATAGGACCGATTACATTTGCTATAATCTTCATATCAAATCTATAAGGTTTAGATCTGAGGTTTTAATCATTTAGTCAAGGATATATATATGAATTTCATGTTGGAATGGCTCAACATAAGGAAATTCTGTATATGAGTCCATTATTTGCGTTCTAAAATTCGATTATGATTACGGCATCCCTTTTCATAATCTGAATTATGAGAACTTGGCAAATTGAAATGGAAATGTTATAGCAAAAGACTAGTTTAGTCTTTATGTGAGACATCATGAATCGTGTCCCATATGCTTCGGATATAGGACCGATTACATTTGCTATAATCTTCATATCAAATCTATAAGGTTTAGATCTGAGGTTTTAATCATTTAGTCAAGGATATATATATGAATTTCATGTTGGAATGGCTCAACATAAGGAAATTCTGTATATGAGTCCATTATTTGCGTTCTAAAATTCGATTATGATTACGGCATCCCTTTTCATAATCTGAATTATGAGAACTTGGCAAATTGAAATGGAAATGTTATAGCAAAAGACTAGTTTAGTCTTTATGTGAGACATCATGAATCGTGTCCCATATGCTTCGGATATAGGACCGATTACATTTGCTATAATCATCCGTTCTAAAATTTTCCAAATGCATGGGGCATTAAGAAGGGAAAAGGTTTAGAACTGGATATGACTAAAAGGATTAAACAATTGTCGAGGACAATCTAAGGTTTACCAAAGATTGGTTGCTCAAGGACAATTGGAAGTATAGTGATAATTCTGGAAGGACCATATTGACATAATCTGTAAGGAGGCAACTCTTGTTCAGAAGTGATAGTCAAAATGGAATCTGGAAATGTTTCAAAGTTAGAATTTTCAATCTGTGAAAGATTAAGGAAACTTAATGCAAGAAGGATATTTCCAAGGAGTGGATCTCCTTTGGAATACTCTGTAATGATTGTTGCCAAGTCTTTATGACTTTGTGCATAATCATTACGAGAGGATCAATGCATATAAGTTTAGAATCTAACAGATTTCAGTAAATGGCATGAATTTGGAATTCTTGCATTTGCAGTAAGGATTTGGGAGTGTGAAAAGAGAATCGTTGAAGCTATGTTCAATTGATCTAGTTCACAAAGTAAGGATCATAGACAAACATAGTATGCATACTTGGTGTGTGGCATGACTAGTGTTTAAGAAAACATAGTGTACATGCTTGGAGCATGGGACAACTATTGTTTTAAATTCAAGAATAAAGTTGATAGCTGAAACAGTATACAATGAATAATGTGTAATCATATGGTGATAAATAAAAAGGTGTTTTATTTATGTTCAAAGAGTTGATACCATATTGGATTCAATTATTATTGTGTTTCACTTTGCATGTTTTGACTTCCCGAATAAACTAGGTTATTCTTCCGGAATGACTAAGTTATTCAAACCATCCACAGTCGGTCATATGTTGGAAGTAGATATGAATTAAGACTGTCATGGGTTGGCTTGTAGAGGTCTAAGGTGTTGGACAAGGCTACAACACTCATGAGTGCTCATAAGTTCTGAGTATTGGATTCAACCCGCGCTCATTGGAATCACTTCATGGATTTTATCACGAGTGATCATGAGACGATAATATCTTATATTCTTCAAACCTAGAGATATGAGTTGTTACTATGAGTTGGTTGTACATTGATTGCACGAAAACGCATTTGGTAACTCGGTGCTATAAAACGTGCCTTTGTGTATGATTCAACAAGTAGTAGAACAAGCCATATGAGTCGAAGTTTATCCATTCCTTTTACCTTCGGGATAAAAGCGATATCTGTGGGCCCCTCGATGATTTGATGATGACAAATGGAAGTGCTCGGCCGGGCCAGGACTGATTTGATTTGTTCAATTAGTCAGTTGTCATAAATCGGAAATCGGGAAACAACAAATGGACAGAGAGAATGATTATAATCCATGTCTCAGTCCATATGATATCTAGAATGGAGGAATATATGATCCCTTATCTAATGGACAAGTCATTGACAAAGGTCAGAGTTCATCGACAAGGTCAGAGTTCGACAGAAGCTTTTGAGAGCTACGATTGCCGGTTGGTTCCTGAAGTCATACGCAATAATAGTTTTAGACTTATCCAAGTGGGAGACTGTTGGATTAATGTCTAAGTCCATAACTATAATTGGTAAGACTTGACCCGACCCGGCATGGTCCATTTGGGTTGCATACCATCATGCACTTGGATAGACTATAATGAGAGAAATAAGACACTTATGGTTATTAATATATTATAAGTTCTAGTATATTAATAATAAGAATAATGAGATTATTTAATTAGTATTGATCAAGAATTAATCTAGGATTAATTAAGTGATCAAAAGAAGACTAATTAAATATATGGGTTGATTGTGTAAATCATCTATACTTGTATAGTGGGCTAATGCTCCATGGATAATCAAGTTGGGCTAAAACCCATAAGATGGTTCATGGATGCTCCATGGTGTATTTGAACCCATGGATCCAAGGAAATGGAAAGCCATGACAATTAAGAGTTTACCCTAATTGTAACACTATATAAAGATATTATTCTTGGCAAAATCGGCACTAGTATTATTCGAGAGAGGGCTAGCCGATTTCATGAGTTGTAAGAATTCTCTCAAGTTATTCTAAGTGTTTTGATGATTGTGATTCCACTTGAGGCTTCCACACTATTGGGGCTAAGCTCTTAAAGCTTGAAGACATCAAGCTACATCAAGAGGTATGTATTCTATCTTGTTACATTCATAGTTTTTGTATGCTAGATTAGGATAATACCTTGGATGTTCTTATTTGCATGTATAATAGAGAAAACATAGATCCAAGGTATTTAGGGTTGCATGTACACTTAGGAAGTGTTAGAATGCTCAAAACCCAACAGGATGGATGTTACTAAGTTCGCGCGGTAGGTTAAGCTTGTAAGCCACAGGGCCGATTCTGGCAAGAATCTCGAAAGGCCCTATGTATCTTGGATTTAGTTTCCCACGCTTTCCAAATCGTATTAAACCCTTCCACGGTGAGACCTTTAATAAGACGTGGTCTCCTACCTGGAATTCCAAAGGTTTCCTCCTTTGGTTAGCGTAGCTTTTCTGTCGGTCTCTTGAGGCTTTCAATCGTTCACGAATCTGAACGATCTTCTCTGTTGTTTCACGTATGATCTCCGGACCGGTGAGAGTGCTTTCAGGAACTCTTCCTCTAGCTAACTGGGTATCGCCAACTTCAGTCCAGCACAGAGGGGATCTGCACTTTCGACCATAAAGGGCTTCAAACGGAGCAGCCTTTATGCTTGTATGATAACTATTGTTGTATGAAAATTCGACAAGGGGTAAATGCATATCCCATGCCTTTCCAAAGTCAATCACGCAGGCTCTCAGCATATCTTCTAAAGTTTGTATTGTTCTCTCACTTTGTCCGTCTGTCTGTGGGTGGTAGGCTGTACTCATGTCCAGCCTAGTTCCCAGGGAACTTTGTAGTGACTGCCAGAACCTTGAAGTGAATCTACTATCTCGATTGGAGATAATGGATATCGGCACACCATGCAGTCGCACTACTTCCCGTAAGTAAGTTCTTGTAAGCTTCTCCATTTTGTCAGTCTCTTTGATGGGTAGGAAATGCGCGGATTTGGTCAGTCTGTCGACAATGACCCATATGGTATCGAGTCCACTTGTCGTCTTGGGTAACTTAGTTATGAAGTCCATAGTAATCCGCTCCCATTTCCATTCTGGTATCTCTGGCTGTTGTAGTAATCCTGACGGTTTCTGATACTCGACCTTAACCTTAGCGCAAGTAAGACATTTACTCACGAAGGTAGCAATTTCTGCTTTCATGTTAGGCCACCAGTACAGTTTCTTAAGATCCAGATACATTTTATCTGAACCCGGGTGAACGGAATATCTTGAGTTGTGAGCCTCAGTCATGACTACGTTTCTGAAACCACCATGTTTTGGGGTCCAAATTCGGTCCATGAGATAGTAGGCTCCACCACCCTTGACCTCTAAATTCTTCTCCATTCCTCGTAGGGATTCACCCGCCACATTTTCAGGTTGCAAAGCTTCCATTTGTGCTTCCTTAATTTGTGTGGATAAGTGGGAATGGATAGTCATGGTCAGAGATTTGACCCTCCGACCAGTGTATTCCTTTCGACTGAGGGCGTCGGCTACTACGTTGGCCTTGCCAGGATGATAACGAATTTCGCATTCGTAGTCATTCAGTAACTCAACCCATCGTCGTTGTCGCATGTTGAGTTCCTTTTGATCGAAAATGTGTTGAAGGCTCTTGTGATCGGTGAAAATAGTACTCTTCGTTCCGTATAAGTAGTGCCTCCAGATCTTCAGAGCAAATACCACTGCTCCTAACTCGAGGTCGTGTGTCGTATAGTTCACCTCGTGTGTCTTAAGCTGTCGGGAGGCATAAGCGATAACCTTCCCTCTCTGCATAAGAACACAACCAAGTCCTTGATTTGAAGCATCGCAATACACTACGAAGTCTTCTATCCCTTCAGGGAGGGATAGTATCGGTGCGGTGCACAAGACCTGCTTTAGTGTCTGGAATGCCTTCTCTTGTTTCGCTTCCCAGTCAAAGGCCACACCTTTCTGGGTTAATGAAGTAAGAGGTTTCGCAATGCTCGAAAAGTTCTTTATGAATCTGCGATAGTAGCCAGCTAGACCTAGAAATTGACGAATTTCTGTAGGTGTCTTTGGTGCCGACCAGTTCTCAATAGCCTTAATTTTGGAGGGGTCCACGTGTATACCTTTCTCGCTAACAACGTGACCTAAAAATTCGACTCTTCGAATCCAAAATTCGCATTTAGAGAACTTCGCATAGAGTTTCTCCGTTCGCAGTGTTTCTAGGACCTTTCGTAGGTGTTGACTATGCTCTTCCTCACTTTGAGAGTAGATAAGTATATCATTGATAAAGACGATGACGAACTAATCCAAGTAAGGGCGGCATACCCTATTCATTAGGTCCATAAATACTGTTGGTGCATTGGTTAATCCGAACGGCATCACCACGAATTCATAGTGTCCATAACGAGTTCGGAAGGCTGTCTTTGGAATGTCCCCCTCTAGAACTCGTAATTGGTGATATCCGGATCGCAGGTCTATTTTGGAGAAGTAGTTCGCCCCTTGAAGTTGATCGAATAAGTCGTCGATACGGGGTAGAGGATAGCGGTTCTTGATAGTAAGTTTGTTCAGCTCTCTGTAGTCGATGCACATACGGAACGATCCGTCTTTCTTCTTTACAAACAAGACCGGTGCTCCCCAAGGTGAGAAACTTGGTCTTATGAACCCTTTGTGAAGGAGTTCATTAAGTTGACTGGAAAGTTCCTGCATCTCTGCTGATGCAAGACGATAAGGCGACTTCGCTACTGGGGTATCTCCTGGAATTAAGTCGATTCTGAACTCGACTTGGCGTTGCGGTGGTAATCCTGGTAGTTCTTCTGGAAAGATATCGGGAAAGTCGCGTACTACCGAGATGCTCTTGATGTCCTTCAGTTCTTGACTTGTATCAACGATGTGCGCTAGGAATGCTCAACAATCCTTCCGCAAGCACTTTCGAGCTTGGATGCACGAAATGATGCGAAGGTTTGTACAAGATTTGTCGCCGTAGATAACTAATGTTTCGTTGTTAGGGAGGTTAAGACGGACTGCTTTCTCGAAGCACATGATGTCGGCGCGAAGAAGACTCAACCAATCCATGCCGACTATGACGTCGAAACTTTTAATTTGAACCGGCATGAGATTGATTGGGAAAGAATGGCCGTCTAATGTTAACGTACAGCCCATGTATATGCAATTTGTGTTTTCGGTTTTTCCATTGGCCATCTCTACAGTGAATGATTTTTCTAACTTGCTAGTTTTAGGTTTAAGTAAATGAATAAAGTTTTGACTCACGAAGCTTCTCTCCGCTCCACTATCGAATAATATGCATGCGTATGAATTATCGAGAAGGAACGTACCAGCAACTATAGTTGGGTCAGCTACAGCTTCGTCGTGGCCTATTGCCAAAACTCGTCCCACACCTCCGGTGCCTGCTGCCTTAGGACAGTTTCTCTTGTAGTGGCCCACCTCGCCACAACCGTAGCAAGCCTGCCCTACACCCGCACCGGGAACTTGAGTGATTGGCTTTGCGGGTTCCTTGCAGAAACGGGCTGTGTGTCCTTTCCTGCTGCAGTTGGCGCACTGCATTTCTCGACAAGGTCCATGGTGGTGGTAATTGCATTTGGTGCATTTTGGGAGGTTACCTATATAAGGCTTTGTTGGGTAGGTATTTGTAGGGGTTGTAGCAGGTACAGTGGCAGCATTCACTGAAACCAGTTGTTTCTTTGCGGATTCTTGGGAAGACCCACCCTTCCCTTTAATCCACGCTCTCTTCCTGCCATTGTTGTTGTTGTTGTTATTATTGTAGTTGTTGTTGTTGTTGTTTACTTTTTGTGGTGCTGGTGCAGAAGTGGTTGAGTTCTGATGACCTCCATAGTCGATCAGAGATTGTGCCAGTTCCTTAGCACTTTCAAAGGTGTCAGGTTTAGAAGCTACACGCTTGACCGCATTTGGGGCGTCAGTCCCCAGATGTACCTTTCTATTTTCTTGCTCTCGGGAGCAATCATATCTGGACAAAGGATTGCCAGTTCACAGAATCTGTTGGTATAAGTAGCGATGTCGGTACCCACCATTCCGAGAGTCCATAGCTCGTGTTCAAGCTTTTGAATTTCTCCCCGTGGGCAGTATTCTCTCATCATCATGGCCTTCAAGCTCTCCCAGCTTATGGAGTTTGCCATGATTAGGGTAAGTACTTTAACGTGGCCATTCCACCAAGTTAAAGCTTTATCGAGAAGGGTGAAAGTTGCAAATTTGACCTTGCTGTGCTCGGGACAGGAGCAGATTTCAAAGACTGCCTCCGTCCTTTCAATCCACTGCCTCAGGGCCATCACACCACCAGTACCATAAAACATTCGGGGCTTGGAATTAATGAAGTCCTTATAGGTGCATTCTCGAGGTGGTCCATGACTCTCGCCATGGTTGGATAGGTGTGTGCCAGATCCCGAGCCATTAGTACTCGAGTTATTGATCTGTGACATGGCAGCTGCTACCGCTGCGGTGACTGCTGCTTGAAACATAACAGCATCAAATTGGGGTGGTGGAGGTGGTGGTGGTATAGGTGCTTCCTCACCTTTGTTTCGCCTTGGATTCCTACGCGGAGGCATCCTTCAACTATAGTTTGAAAAAACAAGGATAGGAATTTCATAGAATGGAAAATGTGTGTGTCTCATGAACTAAATCGCTATAGTTCAACAACAGATGATAGTATGAGTCTTAAAATAGAAGAATGAAAGTTATTTGTAAGACTGAAGGTATGAAACAAGTATTTGGGTTCACAAAGACCATTCAAGGTTCGAACGAAATACTCAACATAGTAGTAATAGTGTCACTTATATTAATATAAAAGTTGTTACAAGGATCATGAAACTTTGACCCCTTTAAGGGTCTCCGATTACAAAGTTCGAGAAATTTAAAGACTTTTAGCCGAGGTCCTAAGCTATAACAAAATTTGAGTCCTTGACAAGCACTACTTGCGTCGAAGGTTGCGCTTGGAGCTTGACTCTGTATCTGATTGTTTTGACTCCATTAGACGCCTATCGAAAGCGGCTTGTTGTTCCCTTAGTTCGGTGAGGGCTGCAATCATTTGCGCTTGAAACGCTTCGGTTTGGAATTGAGCGTTGTCTTGCATCTTGTCCAGCCTACGAATGTCAGAAGTGTGAACCTGCACTTCCACGTTGATATCCCGGAGTCGACTAGCTTGTACTCCAGACTGATAGGACTGGTTGGCTAACTTACCCACCATTACCGGGAGTGCTCGATCAGCCGAACCTCCGCCGCGGACATCATAGAAGTCCCGGCACATGCCGTAGGGAGGGCGTAGGTTTTGCTGTTGGCTCCAATGGTGGAGGTGACTTCCCCAGATGGGAGTCGGTCCTTGAAAGTTCCTTACGAAGACGGGAGGTTGAATGGGTGGTGGATCGATAACTTCCGGCTCTGATTCGGTACCGGAGTCATCACCCACTTCTATGGGTTCCTCGTCCTCTTCGGGATCATCTTCGATCCATCCTCCGTTGCCTTGGTTGGGAAAGTAGGGGTCGCCAGGGTGGTGAAATCCAGCCATTTGACTGTACGAGAAATAGGGTTATAAGGATTGAATAAAGTCGGAACATGTAAAACATGTAAGTTAAACTAGTTTAGATGGCAAATACTCCTATAGTATTTAAATTCTTGTGTTTGATTCTTGTAATGGTTTGGTAAGTTTTGACTTGTTGCTTACTACGATCATTCCTCGATATACGTTGGTCCAATCTTGGGCAAATATAGTTGATCACGCTGTATTTGTCCAAAATCTGATTACATATATCGAGTCTCAATCGTAGTGTCAACTTGTCTAAATACTTGTATAGTTGTATAACATGAAAATAGTTTGTGGTATGCATGTAATTGTACTTAAATGAACTATCAATTTAAGTTGAACAAAATGTTGCTTAAGTGTAAAAAGAAAATTTGTTTTGTCAGAGACTATTAGTCCCTTAAGCATTTATAGTTTGTATATCTTATGTGGTTCGATATACTTAGTTCACTATAAACATTGCTCTGATACCAATCTGTCACACCCCCAAACCTGAACGGCGGAAACATTCGGGGGCGGATGACTTCATGTGGTAGCGTAACAAATGAATACATAGTAAAGAAAGCAATACAACCATCATATATATAATTGAAAGTTTACATTTGTCAAAAGTTACATGTTCAAAACTCAATTACAATATGATGTCAAAAATACGAGATTAAACTGGCGCCGCAGCATCCCTTCATCAAAAGCGAAATGAATACCTGAAATTTACTGATTTCCTGGGACATACAAGTAATTTTGAAAGAGTAGATCAGCATTTAAGCTGGTGAATTTCATAAGTATTTAAGTGACAATGTTTGAATGAAATGAAATGTTTTATCTTTGTTTGTTTGTGTTTAGAAAATCCTATATTTTCTACTAGTATAAAAGTAGCCTTCACTCAAGACCAATGTTTGTTTCCAAAATGTATGTAAATGTAAAATAACCAATGAGTTTGAAAACCTTGTAAATCAATGCATTTTTAATACCCCTTGTGAGTTTTATAACCATACTATTGACTCTGAATGCCTATACACAACGTTCTTCAGGCGTTGGAATGTTATGACGTTTGTCACCCCAAACGGTGGAATGCAGCTAACAGTCAGGGCGCGGGTTGTCAAGCCCGTATAGATCTATACACAAACACCATGCTCCCCCTCCAAGGGATTCTGGTATATAATACAGGACTTGAAATGTGTACTCGAACATACGTGAAGTTAGTGTCTCACAAAACCGTGGTATAAAAACAGATCTACTTGTTAAAATGTTACGTTTGTTCTTGTATACGAAAGTAAACTTCTTGAAATATATGTTTCTAGTACATAAGAGTTAGAAATCTGTTCGTAAACTATACCTATTATAGTTTTCAAAAAGTGTGTCTTGTTTGTTTAGAAATACCTAGAAAAGAATCACTTGTTTATGAAAGCATAGATTTTTGGTGTAGAGTCTAAGATAGAAAAGAATAATCTAAGAACAGTTTAGTTTATACATGCATTACAACAACTTTATATTTTAAAAGATAAAATGCTATTGTAACATATGTTATATATATATATATATAAAAGTTCCTTAAAGGTTTATAAATCGCATGTGATTTGAATATATAACAGTATATAAAAGAGTTTCTTTATGTAACACACGATAATACTCGTGTGTTTTACTTGTAATCCCCCCCTTGAAAGCATATAAAAGTATTTAGAATAATTAAAACGGTTGATTAAGGGGTATGAAACTCACTTGAAAGTTTGAAGATAGCGAGATGGAAAACCGGGCAGAGTTTCGTCTCGGGAAACGGATTTTCCTCGGGATTCTCGGGAATCTCGGGAGTAAAATCGACCTTCGGGACTTGAGCCAAAAAGACCAGAGCTTCGGGTTTGAACGGACACGGAAAACGAGGCAAAGTTGAGAGAGAGAGAAGAGAAATGAGCCCTTTCTTTGGAAACCCTCGCATCCTATTTATAGTAAGGCTGGTCTGCCTCGGTACGCGGGGCGTACGCTCGTACGCAGCGCGTACGCGTACGTCATGCATGACCGAAGCCTCGACTGCCTCGGCTCGGATGGGACGGGTTGCTGGGTACGCGGGTCGGATGGGACGGCGGGTCGGACGGGTCGGGGCTTCGGATGGGTCGGACGGGTCGGTTCCTTCGGATAGCGCGACGTGGACGATCAGAGGCTAATCCTCTCGGTTACGCGGGGCGTACAGGAGTACGCAGCGCGTACCTCGGATGAGGACGCTGACTCCCCTTCGGATAATATCCGAATTTTGATTAAAATAAATAATTAATTTATTTAATAAACTTCAAAAATTCATATCTTCTTCATACGAACTCCGTTTTCGATGGTCTTTATATCCTCGCGTAGGTGAGACTACGCTCTACAACTTTCATTTAGACTCCGTCGGCAAATTCCAAAATTATTTTTTAATTATTTATTAAAAACCCATCGTGTTTAAGGAATTTCTTTGAAAATTCATAACTTCTTTATCTGATGTCGGTTTTTGCCAGACTTTTTACCGCTGGAATACCATTGTCGAGACCTTCGATTCTCGTTTAGGTCATTCCGGTCAAAAGTCGCTCGATTTCCGATTCGAGTTTTTAGCTGTCTGTTGCTAAGCCGAACTTGGAAAAATCATAACTTCGCTATATGAAGTCGGATTTGGGCGTTCTTTTCACGTACGATCATGGTTCAAAGACATTTAATCATAGAAGGAAATTAAATAGAACTTATTTGTACATTTTATTATGAAAGTAAATTTTATTACTCAGAAGTGGTTACAATACTTGACCCTTTTTGGTCGTTACAAAGAGTTGAAATATCGGGTTGCCACAATATGAAGAGTTTACGGCCGTAAAGTGTTGATGTTCATGCAAAAATGGTTGATTCTTGGATGCTAATCATGTGCTTCTAATGGATAACAAGTATATAGAAAGGATACTTACGATTTGGAAGCTTGAAGGGGTGTTTACGGCCCAAAGAACTAGTGTGTGTTCTTGGTGTTCTTGATGATTTGAAGATCTAACCCAAAAGAGATGAATTCACGGATGAAATCATAGGGTTTTACAAGATCAAGAAGGATATCAACTAATAATGAAAGGATCACTTACAAATTTGAAGATAAATAGAAGTGTTCTTGATGATACTTGAGAGAGAAATGAGTGTTCTTGACTTGAAGATGTGAGAAGTGAAGAAAAATGAAGGAAAATGATATTTAAGGAGAAGTGTTCATGGCTAACAAGAGTTTATGACCGTAAACTGTAGTTTATGGCTTGAATGCTACACAATGAACTCTAGTAGATACTTCCTAACACCAAATCCATGAATATACTAGGCTTAGAGCACTCACACAGACCCTTAACAATGCTAAAAGATAGCAGAAACAAGTCTGACTTTTGATTGAATTGAATGGCTCTACAAGATAGAAATTTTGGGTTGTCACAGTTATGAGCTTAAAGCTTATGGTTTTAAGAGTTTATGGACTAGCATTTACATCAATTTGAGTCATTGATGGTGTCTCAAAACTTCCACATTCTTCATCAACTTCCAAGCCTCCCAAGAGGATCCAAAAAACAACAAAGGTTGTTATTTTTTCAACCTTTCTATGGTTGGTATTTTAATCTTTCTATAACTTGTAAGGAGGTCCTTGGTGGGTATAAAAGGTTTATCTAATTTCAAAAATTAAAGTCTTCTGTTGCCATATTTTTCTAGTTTATGAAACTATTTTTGAACTAAAACCCAACAATAGATATCAGAGCCACCTTGCAAGTTTGGTTACATTTTTTATGTAACACTCTGTTTATTTATTCAATAAATGATTAAATTAATGAATGAATAGTCACCCTAAAATAAATAATTATATGTCGAAGGTTTGTCTCGAGGAGTTAATTGTCACACTTTAAGAGATTGGGGGTTAAAAGAGTAACATATGGACTTTGTTTGAAAAGATCTTGAAGAGAGGGGGGCTGTTTGGTAAGTATTATACTCAATTAGTAAGGAATTATAAGGCTGAGGGCTGAAAAGGTAAATATGGGATTTACTTTGAAATAATTCTAGTTGGAGGGGCTAAATCGTAAATTTCGGATGTTATTTGGAAAGAATAATGGAAGGAGGGACCATTTATGCAATTATGGGATAGATCTTAAGGGAACCGGTTATTTAACTGTTTCATTTTCTCATAAACCTAAGCCTAGAGTGCAGCAGCCGCCACCCTCTCCATCTTCACTTCCAGTAGCTACCGTCACCATTGGAACCCTAATCAGCCACCGGTTGCGTCACCGAGTCCGACAGCCCGATTCCGCCTACTACCTTGTCGACAAGCATTATCGAACCACCATCTTGCGCCGCCAACGTTCCCTTTGCCTATGAAGACGAAGTCTGTCGCTGCTTCCGGAGACGTTGGTGCGCCGTTGGAGCCGCCAAAGACGAAGGAGGGAACCACGAGCATCGTCGTCGCACGGACCATGAATGAGTTGCTTTCCGATGTACTCTCTTTCTCCACCTTCTTCCGTTGTTGTGTCATCACTGCCGCCCTAGCGATTGTTCCCTTCGGCTGCTGACCTTCGTCAGTTGCACATGATCAGGTGGAGGTGTGTCCAAGTTAACGTGTGTTGTTGCTACTGATTATGTTTGATGTGTGAGCATAAAAGCTTAGCCGGAGATTGAGAGATAAAACCCACTAAGGCCGCCGACCACGGTGGTTGTTGCCCTGAAACCGTTTTCCGCCACCACAGGCCACCGTGAGGTGGTGGCTGTGTGAGTAAACCATTGGATTAGTGTGTTTTTGAAGTTGGTTGCATAGTATTTGGCCGGAAATCGCAAGAGCCGCCACTGCCACCACCGTGAGGTGGTGGCTGCCACCTTCTACCACCACTGGCCACCATAGGGTTGCTAAGTGTGTTTATGTTGTTTAGTGTGTGTGTGTGTGTGTGTTTATTTTGAGTTTCAACATTGTAAAGTGTAAATTACAATTTGGATAATGGAAAGAAACCCTAACCACCACTGTGGGGTGGTGGCTTCCGCCTCCTGCCACCACCGGCCGCCGTGTCGGGTGGCGGTGTGCTAACCTCGTTGAGTTTGATTCGTTTTGGGTGTTTGAAACCCTAATGGGCCTTGAAGCTGAAATGGACCATAATTGACACAAATAAAACCCTAATGGGTTTAATGAAATTCTAGTGGGCCTAATAAGCCCAATAAAGCCCTACTTGACCTAAAAGCCCAACAAACTGATAAGTGGGCTAATATTTGGGTTGGAAACCCTATTTAGGGTTTGGAAAACCCTAATGCAATTAAAACCCTAATTTGGGGAATTAACCGGGACACACAGAAATTATTTAATAACTTCGAATATTAAATAATAAGCATTGGCAAAGATTAATCTAAGCAATATTGGACTTAATGGATTAAGTCTTTAGAGGATTAAGTCCTTAATGGGTTAAGTAGGAAACTTAACCCTAATCATCATTTTATGGGAAACCCTAATTTTTCTTGCGTTTATTGTTGGGCCTCTCTACTGGGCCTTGATGATTGGGTTATTAATGAGCCATCCAAAGTCAAGCAATTGGACTAGAATAATTTAATGGGCCTAGAGTAAGGCCCATGTAAAGGGTTTGGTCCTAATTTGGAAAATTGAGCCATAGATGGGCCATAGTTTGGGCCTTAATAATTATGTGATATTGAGCCTTAAAATAAGATCATGTATAAGCCTGGTCCCAATTTGGAAAATTGGGCCATGTATTGGGCTTTGATTCCTAATTGACTTTAGGCCTATGGATTGGGCCTTGGGCTTGAATGAGCCAAGCTTGGGGTAATGTAGTAATTATCCAAAGAATGTACTATTGGTTATGTGTTGGGACCCAACTATTAATTAGGTGATGTTTTGATGTTGACATATCGGGATTCTGTCATCTAGCAGTTGGGGTTGTGTCTTCGGGACTTCAGTAATGTGAGATGAGTTACCTTCCAATAGTGGTATGTCACACCCCTGAACCAGACGGCGGAAACGCCCGAGAGCTCGCGTGACTTAAATTGAATATCATCACAATAAATATACATGAATCATAACATAAACATCACCATGCATTAATATATTACAACTGGAATTGTTCACATCAAGTACATTGTTTTAACGTTACAAATTCATACATAAACTATTTGATAGTTTTCAATAGCAAAACACACTAACATACTTGGTACTTATTCCTCGACTTACCGGTTACCTGATAATACAAGTTATTTTGGAAAACGGTCAACATATGGAATGTTGGTGAGTTCATAAGCAATGTTCTGATAAAAATGATTTGTGTAGTTTGTAAAACCCAGAAAATCCGATATTTTCTGAAAAGACCATTGTTTATAAAAAGGTGTGAAGATCCGTAAATATATGCATGATGATTTCAAAACATGTATACTTGAAAAGAAACTTTGTATTAACCGTACAAGTGCAAAATGTTGAACTTCCCCGGAAAACCCGATGTTTTCCAAACACATAAAATACAGTTATTTCTCAAATTGTGATACTGCCACAATGAATGATATTTGATTACTCTTCCTTGATTACTCGTGTGGTGTTGGATTAATTAAGGGTTATGAGTCGTTATAATCATGCATTGATAATGACTAGTTATAACCACAAACTACGGACGATCCTTAGAGGCGTCGCCTGTTATCACTCACTCAATCCAAACAACCTTGATTACTATTGATTAACAACCTGAATCTATTTACCTTGATTACTCATAAGCCTAGCAAACGAGGAAAAGAGGAGTACAAAGTCCTGCTACTTCCGTGAGTTATTTTAGGCTGTTGGGTATGCGAAAGACACGTTGGCCCGTCTCGCATTTGATTACTTGGACCTTACTAGCATTGTTAATGGGCTACTAAGGCCCAATAGCATATGAAAGCCATTGAGGGTCCCTCAAATATGTCATTGGGCCACAGGAGGCCTAATAAACAACAGTGAATATATCGGGCGCAATAAACATGATGTTGGGCCACAAAGGCCCAATAACACATGTAAAAGGTATAGGAGCCCAACTTTTGAATTGCTTATGTTTAATCGAGTTTAAATTTTTATTGTTGGTGTTTGTGGTATGTTGAATGCATATTCGTAATAACGAAACACTTTAGCGTTAGTTTATAACGGAGTTTTTGTTGTATGTGTTTTCGTTTTTCTGTTTTTCACGAGTTGAAATTTGGTGTTTTGACTCACTATCTTAAAATAAAAATATTTGACTCAAAATATTTTTTTTTAATTTTCCAGCCCTTCTTTAGTAAAAATGACAATTTTAGTCCCTTATAAAATAAAAAGACATTTTTGGCCCTTAAATCATTTTCTTGACATTTTTAACCCATAGACTTGTTTAAATGATGTTTGGAACTCACAATTTTATTATTTGACATTATCAGCCCTTCCAGAAAAATGTTTCTCGGTTAAAGCCGAAACTTTTGCAATTTTTACAATTTTGGTCCAAAATCCAAAAACTTTACATTTTTTATCCTTGTTTGGAAAATACATCATTTTAACCCCTGAATTTGTTTTGTTTACTCTTTTTACACTCTGTTTTGAGAAAATTACCAATTAAGTCCCTTGAGAGTTGTATTTTTCGCAATTTTGACCCATTAGGCCGCAAAGCCCAAAATTTTGGCCCATTAAGCCATAAATTTCATTTCTAGTCCTTTGAAAAGCATGGTGTTCATAAAAACATTTTTATTAACTTTTTTGACCATTTTGGTCCTTGTGAAAATCGTGAATGACAATCTTTCACCCAACTTTTGTTTATTTGACATTTATAGCCCCAAAATTTGGTTTATGTTACAATATGTCTATTTTAATTCTTAAAGGGTTTTGTTCTTGGCTTGATTAGTGAGGTAAACCTTGGATCATGTTTTATTTACTTCTTATGTCATAGATATCGAGTTTTCTACTCTTTTGTTGCATATTTACCACATAAACACATAAAATCACACAAACATGCATAAAATCATACATAGCACACACATACACATAGATCTACACATTTTACTTGTATTCTCCCCCATAAAACCAGTAAAAACTGAAAAAGGAGGGGTATGAACTCACTTTTTTCTTGTGGATCTTGGTTTTGAAGAAGGATGGAAGAAGTTTGATGCTATTTTCGGCCCTAGCAAGCTTCTTGGATGGATCTCGAACTTAGAGGATTCTAAGATGTAAGATCATGAATTTGAATGGATTAAGAGAAGATTTTTCATGAAATGAAGTAAGTAGATCATGGATTTAAGCATCAACTTACCTAAAAAGATCATTTTTGTGGAAAATCTTCCTTGAAAAGCTCTTAATCTCGAAAGTTTTGAAGGAGAAGTGAGAAGATGTTCTTGAAGACTTAGAGAGAGTTTAAGTGTTGTGTGTGTGTGTGTTTTCTCTTGCTCGCGGCCGAGGATAGAAAAGAGAGAGAAGAGAGAGTGTGTGAAATGATGTGTGCATGGAAGTATGTGTTGGTGCATGGAAGACCGACATATAATAAAGAGGTGGCAATCCTAAAGTCAACTCCTTCCCCCTTTGTGTTGTTGGGACGAGAAGAGGGAAAAAAGAAAAGAAAATTGGGCCTTGCATGATTAAGCCCATATTATGGTTCAATTAGATAGTTTTTGGCCCAAAATAAATCAAGAAATGATTTTTATGACCCATTAGGGCTATATTAATTTGTTGTGGTCCAATAAGGCCCTTTAAAGATAATCTAGTTCATTTTAGGCTTATAAGTTCCAAAATATTAAGTTTCATGTATATGGGTCCAATTAGGGCCCATTTGAGAGTTCTATGTTCAAGATAGTTATATTGGAAGCTTGTTGGTCCATTAGGCCCAACAAGGAAATCCTAGTCCAAAATGGACTTAAACCGGGATTTCTAGGGTTTCCAATTCTTGGTTGACCATTTGCAGTGCTTGTATAAAGTGTTTGATTTAAGTTTTGTTGTTATTGAATAAGAATCATACATGCTTTCACATTGTTGGTTCACAATTGTTATCATTGATCAATGTTTACAAGGCATCAAAATTCCTAGTTGTGACATCATCCCCCCGTTAGAGGGAATTTCGTCCCGAAATTCTTTTGAAAGCTAGATTTGAGAATGCGAGAATAGGTGAGGCTACTTCTGCTTCATCTGGTCTTCACGTTCCCATGTTAATTTTGGCCCACGCTTCACGTTCCACCGTACCTTCATAATCAGAATGCGACTTTGCTTAGTACGCTTCACCTCCCTGTCCATGATTTCGACTGGTTCTTTGACGAATAGGAGATTCTTGTTGATTTCGATTTCTTCTAAAGGAATGACGAGGGTTTCGTCGGATAAACATTTCTTTAAATTGGAAACATGGAACACGAGGTGTACACTGCTGAGCTCAGCGAGTAGCTGCAGTCATTACGCCACTGGACCAATTCGGGCAAGAATCTCGAAAGGTCCAATGTATCGTGGATTCAATTTTCCGCGTTTTCCAAAATGAGTAACTCTTTTCCAGGGAGAGACTTTTAACAACACCCGCTCCCTGACTTGAAACTCCAAGGGCTTTCGCCGTTTATCAGTGTAGCTCTTCTGCCGGTCGCATGATGCTTGTAGTCGAGCTCTGATTTGAAGTATCTTTTCTGTTGTTTCACGTATGATCTCCGGTCCCGTTAACATCTCGTCTGATGTCAGTTCTTTTGCTAGCTGGGTGTCACCTACCTCAGCCCAACACAACGGTGATCTACATTTACGTCCATACAACACCTCGAAAGAAGCAACTTTGATGCTCGTGTGGTAACTGTTGTTGTACAAGAATTTGACTAAGGGCAAGTGGGCATCCCATGACTTCCCAAAGTCTATCATACATGCGCGGAGCATGTCTTCAAGTGTCTGAATGGTTCATTCGCTTTGACCATCTGTTTGTGGATGATAAGCAGTGCTCATATCGAGATGTGTTCCTAGGGCTTTTTGAAGTGATTGCCAAAAAGATGAAGTGAATCTACTATCTCTATCTGAGATGATAGACACTGGCACTCCGTGGAGTCTCACAATTTCCTTGATGTATATCCTCGTCAACCTCTGCATCTTGTAAGATTCTTTTATTGGTAGTAAATGAGCGGATTTCTTCAACCTGTCGACTATTACCCATATGGTGTCCAATCCATCTAATGACTTGGGTAGTTTGGTCACAAAATCCATAGTAATCCTTTCCCATTTCCACTCGGGAAATATTGGTTGCTGTAAGAATCCCGAGGGCTTCTGATATTCCACCTTTACTTTAGCGCAAGTAAGGCATTTGCTAACATAGGTGGCAATCTTTGCCTTCCTATTGGGCCACCAATAATGTTGCTTAATATCCAAGTACATTTTGTCTGAACCCGGATGGATGGAGTATCGCGTCTTGTGGGCTTCATTCATGACTACCTCTCTGAATCCCCCAAGTTTAGGGACCCAAATGCGGTTCATGAAATAATATGCTCCACCCTCGTTCACTTCGAGATTCTTTTCCATTCCACATAATGCTTGACTTGTTTTTTTTTCTGCCTTCATGGTATCGAACTAGGCTGCCCTGATCTAAGAGGTTAAGTGGGATTAGATGGTTATCGAGAGAGTTTTCACACGGCGATTTGAGTATTCTTTCACACTCATAATCGTTTAGCAGCTCAACCCATCTTCGCTGCCTCATGTTTAGTTCTTTTTTATTCAAGATGTGCTAGAGACTCCTGTGGTCGGTGAAGATGGTGCACTTGGTACCGTAAAGGTAGTGCCTCCAAATCTTCAGGGCGAAGACCACTGCTCCAAGTTCCAGATCATGAGTGGTGTAATTTACCTCATGTGTCTTTAGTTGCCGGGACGCGTAAACTATCACCTTTCCACACTGCATGAGTACACAGCCTAAACCCTGATTCGACGCATCACAGTAAACTTTAAAGTCTTCTGTTCCTTCTGGTAGTGATAGCACCGGCGCACTGCAGAGTGCTTGCTTCAGATCTCGGAATGCAGCTTCTTGCTTGTCCGTCCATTCGAAGGGTACACCCTTTTGTGTAAGTGTGGTGAGTGGCTTGGCTGTCCTAGAGAAGTTCTGGATGAACCTCCTGTAATAGCCTGCGAGACCTAGAAATTGGCGAATTTATGTGGGTGTTGTTAGGACTGCCCATCCTTCGATGGCTTTGACCTTAGAAGGATCCACGTGTATCGCTTCTTGACTAACAACATGGCCCAGAAAGTTCACACTACGGAGCCAGAACTCACACTTAGAGAGTTTTGCATATAGCTTCTCGGTTCGTAGGGTTTCCAGGATTTGTCGGAGATGTTGGCCATGCTCTTCTTCTCCTCGAGAGTAAACTAGAATGTCATCAATGAAAACGATGACAAATTTGTCGAGGAATGGTCAGCATATTTGATTCATTAAGTCCATGAATGCGGCAAGGGCATTCATTAGACCGGAGGGCATTACAATAAATTCATAATGTGCATAACGAGTTCGAAAAGCGGTTTTAGGGATATCCTCTTCCCGGACCTTGAGTTGATGGTATCCAGATCGCAGATCTATCTTTGAAAAGTAACTAGCTCCTTGGAGCTGGTCAAATAGATCGTCGATTCGTGGAAGTGGATAGCGATTTTTGACAGTGAGTTTATTTAGTTCTCTGTAATCAATGCACATCCTAAAAGATCCGTCTTTCTTCTTAACAAAGAAAACTGGAGCTCCCCATGGCGGGAAACTGGTTCGGATGAATCCTTTGTCCAAAATCTCACTGAGTTGGCTGGACAACTCTTGCATCTCCGCAAGAGCCAATCTGTAGGGTGATTTGGCGATGGGAGTAGCTCCTGGCACAAGGTCAATTCAAAACTCGAATTGTCTTTCTAGGGGTATCCCTAGAAGTTCATAAGGGAAGACATCTGGGAACTCACAAGCTACTAGAATGTCTTGAATGTTGACCTCTTCCTGGGATTTATCCACTATATGAGCCAGAAACATCAAGTCCTTCTTTTGCAGGTACTTCTGTGGCTTAACGCACGAGATAAGGTGAAGGTTCGTGTTGGGTTTGTCCCCGTAAATAACTAAGGTTTCGTGATTTGGAAGGTGCAGGCGAACAACCTTCTCATGACACATAATCTCATTATGGTGGGGGCTTAACCAATCCATGTCGATAATCACATCAAAACTCCTAATGGAAACAGGCATTAAGTTTATTCGAAAGCGTGTTGGTTTAAGGCTAGGGTACATCCGATATAGATTTCCCCAGTGGATTCTGTTTTCCCATTGGCCATTTCCACCGTAAAGGTTTCATTGAGCTTCTAGGGTTTTTGTTTTAACAAGTGCTTAAATTTATTGCTCACAAAATTTTGCTCTGCTCCGGTATCAAATAGGATGCATGCATAAGTGTGGTTTAGGAGAAACGTATCGGTGACAACAGCGGGATTCTGAACCACTTCTCCCTGACCCATGGTCAGCACTCTTCCTATTCCTCCATTCCCGGGGTTGTTGTTGTTAGGGCAATTTCGACGGAAATTCCCAGTCCTTCCACATCCATAGTAAGTGTGGATCGGTCCTGCATTGTTGCCATTGTTTTTGGTGTTGTTGTTGTTGTTGTTATTGTGGTTATTGTTGTTCTTGTTTCCTTGTTGTTGGTTCTGGGGAGGATAGGTTCTGCAATACCTTGTCATGTGACCCTTCCGGTTGCAACTGGTGCAATTCATTTCTCTGCATTCTCCATTATGATGAAGACCGCACTTGTTGCACTTTGGAGGCGTTCCAGAATACTGTCTAGGAGCACTTGGAGCAGCTCAGGTTGGGGCATGTGGTGTGGATGGAACTTGGGTGGTTGCAGCATTGACTATCACTGTTTGTTGCTTCTTGGACGATTATGAGCCTTGACGTCCCTTCCTCTTGTTGTTCTTTCCTTTCTTGTTGTCACTTTCCTTCTTACCTTCAGCCTCCACCGGCTTCTCACCCTTCTTGTTGTTGTGGTCGTATAGTTTCTTGGCCAATCTCTAGGCACTGTCGAAGGTTTCGAGATTTGCAGCTATCACATTTCCTTGGATTGGGGAGGTTAGTCCCCAGATGAATCGTTCGATTTTCTTTCCCTCCGAAGTGATCATGCCAGGGCACAACAGAGACAGTTCGCTAAACCTTGATATGTATGCGTCAATGTTGGAATTTCAGACGGTGAGATCCCACAGCTCTTGTTCCATCTTCTGAATTTCGCCTCGCGGGCAGTACTCGGCCATCAGCATTTCCTTCATCTCTGCCCATGGCATAGAGTTGGCTACGGGAAGATTCATGGATTCTACGTGTCCGTTCCACCAAGTGAGAGCTTGGTCAACGAAAGTGCATGCGGCAAACTTCACCTTCATCTCCTCAGGGCATTCCTATATCTCGAACACCGATTCCACCTTCTCAATCCATCTTTTCAGGGTTAACATTACCCCAGTGCCGTTAAAGGTTCATGGCTTGGCATTGGTGAAATCTTTATAGGAGCACGTCTTGGTAGGTCCTTAATTTATCCCGTTTTTCGAACTTCCAGCCCCTTGTCCATTGACTCCTCCATTGTTCCCTTGGTGAATTTGTGCCATTTATGCGGTGACCGCAGTAGATACAGCCACTTGGAATGCAGCTGGGTTGACTTTAGGTGGGGTTGGCCCAACGTTTCCGCGGGTTGGTCGATGAGGTATCTTTCTGTCATGGAACGGAAAGATGTTGAGTGCCTATGGTTTTTGTGAGATTGTGATCCTATAAACTAGGTGTGTGGCACGAACTTAAGCAATTTCACAAATTAGCATACAATCATGGATATATAACACATAGCATATTACAACATCACAGTAGAAAACATAAAATTTTCTACTAATATTATCCGCACTTTGATACATGAAAAATTGCTTGAAAGAGCATACATAAACGGTGCAAGTTCGGCACCGTAACGAATCTATGAGTAGTGTAATCACTTAAACATAGAGTCGGTGGTACAGAGCATAGATCCTAGTAACATAATACTAAAGACGGATACGACTAGTCCTAGTCATGGTGGGATGCGCCAGGGGGTGGTGCTGAGGAAGTGGACACTCCCTGAAGACGAGCCACCTGTCGTTTCGCATCTCGGAATCAAGCCTCCCACCTCGCCTGTCTCATGTGGAACTCTCGGATAACCTCTCGCGTTTCCTTCTCTAAGCAATGTTATGATAAAAATGATTTGTGTAGTTTGTAAAACCCAGAAAATCCGATATTTTCTGAAAAACCATTGTTTATAAAAAGGTGTGAAGAACCGTAAATATATGCATGATGATTTCAAAACATGTATACTTGAAAAGAAACTTTGTATTAACCGTACAAGTGCAAAATATTGAACTTCCCCGGAAAACCCGATGTTTTCCAAACACATAAAATACAGTTATTTCTCAAATTGTGATACCGCCACAATGAATGATATTTGATTACTCTTCCTAGATTACTCGTGTGGTGTTGGATTAATTAAGGGTTGTGAGTCGTTATAATCATGCATTGATAATGACTAGTTATAACCACAGACTACGGACGATCCTTAGAGGCATCGCCCGTTATCACTCACTCAATCCAAACAACCTTGATTACTATTGATTAACAACCTGAATCTATTTACCTTGATTACTTATAAGCCTAGCAAACGAGGAGAAGAGGAGTACAAAGTCTTGCTAGTCCCGTGAGTTATTTTAGGTTGTTGGGTATGCGAAAGACACGTTGGCCCGTCTCGCATTTGATTACTTGGACCTTACTAGCATTGCTAATGGGCTACTAAGGCCCAATAGCATATGAAAGCCATTAAGGGTCCCTTAAATATGTCATTGGGCCACAGGAGGCCCAATAAACAAGAGTGAATATATCAGGCGCAATAAACATGATGTTGGGCCACAAAGGCCCAATAACACATGTAAAAGGTATTGGAGCCCAACTTTTAAATTGCTTATGTTTAATCGAGTTTAAATTTGTATTGTTGGTGTTTGTGGTATGTTGAATGCATATTCGTAATAACGAAACACTTTAGCGTTAGTTTATAACGGAGTTTTTGTTGTATGTGTTTTCGTTTTTCTGTTTTTCACGAGTTGAAATTTGGTGTTTTGACTCACTATCTTGAAATAAAAATATTTGACTCAAAATATTGTTTTTAATTTTCCAACCCTTCTTTAGTAAAAATGACAATTTTAGTCCCTTATAAAATAAAAAGACATTTTTGGCCCTTAAACCATTTTCTTGACATTTTAACCCATAGACTTGTTTAAATGATGTTTGGAACTCAAAATTTTATTATTTGACATTTTAAGCCCTTCCAGAAAAATGTTTCTCGGTTAAAGCCGAAACTTTTGCAATTTTTACAATTTTGGTCCAAAATCCAAAAACTTTACATTTTTGATCCTTGTTTGGAAAATACATCATTTAAACCCCTGAATTTGTTTTGTTTATTCTTTTTACCCTCTGTTTTTAGAAAATTACCAATTAATTCCCTTGAGAGTTGTATTTTTTGCAATTTTGACCCATTGGGCCGCAAAGCCCAAAATTTTGGCCCATTAAGCCATAAATTTCATTTATAGTCCTTTGAAAAGCATGGTGTTCATAAAAACATTTTTATTAAATTTTCTGACCATTTTGGTCCTTGTGAAAACCGTGAATGACAATCTTTCACCCAACTTTTGTTTATTTGACATTTATAGCCCCAAAATTTGGTTTATGTTACAATATGTCTATTTTAATTCTTAAAGGGTTTTGTTCTTGGCTTGAATAGTGAGGTAAACCTTGGATCATGTTTTATTTACTTCTTATGTCATAGATCTCAAGTTTTCTACTCTTTTTGTTGCATATTTACCACATAAACACATAAAATCACACAAACATGCATAAAATCATACATAGCACACACATACACATAGATCTACACATTTTACTTGTATTCTCCCCCATAAAACTAGTAAAAACTGAAAAAGGAGGGGTATGAACTCACTTTTTTCTTGTGGATCTCGGTTTTGAAGAAGGATGGAAGAAGTTTGATGCTATTTTCAGCCCTAGCAAGCTTCTTGGATGGATCTCGAACTTAGAGGATTCTAAGATGTAAGATCATGAATTTGAATGGATTAAGAGAAGATTTTTGATGAAATGAAGTAAGTAGATCATGGATTTAAGCATCAACTTACCTAAGATGATCATTTTTGTGGAAAATCTTCCTTGAAAAGCTCTTAATCTCGAAAGTTTTGAAGGAGAAGTGAGAAGATGTTCTTGAAGACTTATAGAGACTTTAAGTGTTTTGTGTGTGTGTGTGTGTTTTCTCTTGCTCGCGGCCGAGGATAGAAAAGAGAGAGAAGAGAGAGTGTGTGAAATGATGTGTGCATGGAAGTATGTGTTGGTGCATGGAAGACCGACATATAATAAAGAGGTGGCAATCCTAAAGTCAACTCCTTCCCCCTTTGTGTTGTTGGGCCGAGAAGAGGGAAGAAAGAAAAGAAAATTGGGCCTTGCATGATTAAGCCCATATTGTGGTTCAATTAGATAGTTTTTGGCCCAAAATAAATCAAGAAATGATTTTTATGACCCATTAGGGCTATATTAATTTGTTGTGGTCCAATAAGGCCCATTAAAGATAATCTAGTTCATTTTAGGCTTATAAGTTCCAAAATATTAAGTTTCATGTATATGGGTCCAATTAGGGCCCATTTGAGAGTTCTATGTTCAAGATAGTAAAATTGGAAGCTTATTGGTCCATTAGGCCCAACAAGGAAATCCTAGTCCAAAATGGACTTAAACCGGGATTTCTAGGGTTTCCAATTCTTGGTTGACCATTTGTTATGCTTGTATAAAGTGTTTGATTGAAGTTTTGTTGTTATTGAATAAGAATCATACATGCTTTCACATTGTTGGTTCACAATTGTTATCATTGAGCAATGTTTAAAAGGCATCAAAATTCCTAGTTGTGACATGGTCGGTCTACGGCCACCATGCCGACCAACTAGTAGGAGTTGTTAGATGATTGTCTTTGTGATAATTGTACACTTCTCCCTGTTATGTTTATGTGCTAACATGATATGATGTCATGTGATAGTGGTAGTAGGTGAACTAGTACGAGGTTACCGGTCGATAGGACCGAAGGGGTAGATTAGTACCCAGCTATGCTAGACAGATTATGATATATGTGATATGATATTATATGCTAGTAGTAGGGGGTGAAATAGTCCCCAGTTACCAGTCGACAGGACTGAAGGGGTAGGCCAAGACCTAGATATGCTAGACAATATGTGATTTATGTGTTTATGTTATGCTTTTATGTGGTAGTGTTAGGGGTTAAATAGTCCCCGGTTACTGGTTGAAATATAACGAAGGGGAGGGAAGCTCACGGTTGCCGGTTGAAAGATACCGAAGGGGTAGGTCGGGCACCCAGATATGCCTGACATGGGGTAGGTCGGGCACCCCGATATGCCTGACAGTGGGGTAGGTTGAGCCCACTGGTATGCTCAGCAGGGTAGGTCAGGCACCCAGATATGCCTTGCAATATGTGACTGTATGGTATGTGGTATGATGGGGGAACTCACTAAGCTTCATGCTTACGGTTTACAGTTTTGGTTTCAGGTACTCGTTTTCAAAGGAAAGGAGCCGGCTTGATCGTAACGCATCACACTATGTTTTACGCACATGAGATCTTTGGGATTACACTCTGATATGCTTTTTAGATAATATGTTTTGATTATTTACACTTTGGCTTTGAAATGAGATATTAATATGAATGTTTTTATACTATTGGTTTTATATAATAACTTAATTAAAACAAAATTTTTTTGTCTTGAATTTTGGGATGTTACAAGTTGGTATCAAAGCCTTGGTATGAGGGATTCAGGCACACTCTCGGGTGTGTATGAACCTAAACTACGGACTTGGTATGAAAATTTTCAAAAGTAAAATCATTTTACAAGAAGAAGTTTGAAAAGAATTTGAAAGAGAAAAGAACTTTGGAAAGAACAAGGTGTGTGATGCGTGCAATCAGCCGAGCTCAAGTAAGTTTTCCCCAAGATGCCCATACATGTTATGATATGTTATGTTATGATATGATTATTAGAACTGCATGCTAGATTACGGCTAAGGATATAGGAAGGATGCCTTATATGCCTAGTGTATGTGCTTGTAGACTTGCATGCTAGTATTGATCAGTCGGTGATAGGATAGTCTGTTTAGGTTATGCCTGATTGTGTAAGCCTTTGAATTGCATGTACAGATTCCTGATTAGATGATAGAATGGTTTTATTGGATTATGATGGTTAGATTTTTCCATTGTCTGAATGTTGTTTGCTTTGTGCTTTGTGAGATTCTTGGTGATGTGAGTTAACTACTAAGTGAATATGCTAAGTCACATGGGACACATGTCGAATAATCTCAGAGTGTAGACTTGACCTTATTACACGGTTATTATCTGAGTCTAACCATTCTAGAGACGGGTCTTTTACTCAAAGGATTATCTGATCTCTAGTGCATGTGGCTCTATTCACGAGGTAGGTAGTGGACATTACTAGGAATCTTTCAGCAGCTGAGGACTGGGTGAGTTCAGGAACCTAAGAAAGCCTAGGATATGTTTCAGTGGGTTAGTAGCGATGTGTTGTGAGGCTTGGGTGCCAGTTTGAGGAAGTAAATTGGAGGATTCGGGAGGATTGTTGAGGAAAGTATGGATAGGTGTGGAAGGTAGTATTGGGCCCGTACTATAGAAAGCACAGGATCCATACTCGAATCGGAGAGAGTCTTGGAGAATCTGAGAAGCTTCGGGGAGAAGTTTATGACCCGGTTTGGGGACAGAGGATGTTCCAATTTTTGAAGCTTTGCCATTGGCAAGTGAGTTAGTGAGCATGGAAGGTTGTCATACCCTGAAGGATATGATGTCCAAGAGGTTGCAGATGCGAGATTGATTTGGAGCACTTTGAGAAGAGAGGTTCGTGCCAGGTGTGTATAGTAGAGGGTCGCAGGAAGAGACCTGTCACCTCCAATCATCGCGTGAAAGGTCAGCAGGGATGGAGTCAGTGCAACACATATTAGAAAGTACACAAGGGAGTTTGTCACTCCAAGGGTTTAGGATGCTACAGGTGCGGCAGGGTTGATCATGTCAGCTGAAGGTGATCAGTATTCCTCCAGATGTTGCGGGTATGTCATTTTCTTCTGCTGATAGATAAATGGTGGGGATATGTATTGCTTTGGGATCGTCAGTGAGTTTGGATAAGTTAGATCTCCGGTCGGTTTTCTGTTAGTGTTTGAGTTATCAAGGATCGTATATGCCATCCTGCATGTCGAAAGGTCCTTGATGAACCCACAGAGAGACATACCTTGTGGAGCGGGTTCCGCGTGTACCATTATCATTCCAGATCTTCGCCAGGATCTTTACGGGGTATTATTTAGATGATATACGGTCACGGTTAGAGCGATAGTTCTCCAGTGAAGTCAGCGTGCAGTGATTCTATCATGGTTCAGGTATCGTCGATAATTGTCAATGGATGAACTTTGGAGTTCAAGGCACTACCGTTTTTAGGGGAGGACTGGTAGGATGAAGATAGTGGAGTCTGTTGCGGGTGTTAGATGCATAAATGGTTGGTCGTCGGATGTTCAATAGAATTGCATTCCTCTCATGGTTTGTGTTCGGTTAGAGTTCAATGGTACTACAGGAATGGAAGTGGGAACGAGCAATCGTTAGCTAGAGTGAAGATTGAGGCCTTCAATTGACAGGATGGGAGATGGATTGAGGTGCCAGACTGGACCAGATTTCTAGAGTACTCATCAAGATTTCCGAGGATGGGCGATCTCAAGGTTTAGCCGGTGATTAATCGATAGCATTGGTAAGCACAGGTTGTCATCAATGGGGTATTAGAAAGCGAGAAGGATTGGGAATCCTTAAATTCCCGTGTGCCATGAAAACTTAGTTGAATCTAAGTGGGGGGGAGTGAGTTTTTGTAAAGTTCTCCAAATGTGAGTTTTGGTTGCGCGAGGTGCAATCTCTTGGGCACCTTGTCAACCAGAAGGGTATTCTGCTCGGTCCGGCCAAGATAGAGGTCGTGATGCAGTGGGAGATTCCGAGGTCTCCATCTGAGATTCAGAGTTTCCTAGTTCTAGCGGGTTATTACCGGAGATTTATACGGGATTCTCCAAGATTGCGGTCCTTTGACCCGACTGACCAAGAAATCGGCAGCCTTTCACTGCGGGTCTGAACAGTAGGCAGCCTTCGAGACTCTCAGACAGCGGTTGTGCGAGGCACCGATTCTCACCCTGCCAGAGGGTGTAGATGATTTCGTGGTTTAATGTGAAGCTTTGATCACGGGTATGGGTACGGTACTGATACAGTGGGGTCACGTGATAGTAGGTTTCGGGAACCAGGTTAAAGTTCCGGTTAGGACTCAAGTTCAGTGATGTGTTAGGTCGAGTGCGTGTTCGACCCGGTTTGGAAAGTGTTGTAAGACTACGGGGGTAGCCGTAGCATTCACTAATGGTCAGTTAGTATGGAAAGTGATGTAAGACTACGGGGGTAGTCGTAGCATTCACTAGTAGTCAGTTAGCATGGGAAGCGTTGTAAGTCTGCGGGTGTAGCTGTAACGTTCACTAGCAGTCAGATAGTATTAGAGTGTTGTAAGTCTGCGGGTGTAGCCATAGCATTCACTAGCAGCCAGATAGTGTTAGAGTGTTGTAAGTCTGCGGGTGTAGCCGTAGCATTCACTAGCAGCTAGATAGTGTTAGAGTGTTGTAAGTCTGCGGGTGTAGTCGTAGCATTCCTTAGTATCCAAATAGTGATAGAGTGTTGTAAGCCTACGGGTGTAGCCGTAGCATTCACTAGGTTGGTAGATAGCATGAGTGTGTTGTTAGGACGCAGAACGAACGGTAGTACCCACCAGTTTGGGTGTAGCAGTGAGGATATGGAAATCCACAGATTGGATTTCAGGATTACCCAAATGGATTAGATCCGGTTGAGCCAACGATACGACAGTTGGAACGTCACTACAGTTATGAGATCAGGGAAGCAATGGATTGCTTAGGTTCGTGTATGATATAAGGCTACCGTTGGTCATGGTAGCAATCACTTTTAGTCTTGGACTTTGGTGACGTCAGGACTCGACGCATGGACCCGATTGGTTAGATCGAAAGGTTGTTAGAGCCTCAGTGGAAGGATAACTAGTGGCAACTAGTTCCAGAAAAGGATTTCGTTCAGGAGTCGTGTGAGACGACTATGTGGGAGCCCATTTAGCTCAGCAACCGCGCTAGAACTTGGTATTTCAGATTATTGACAGATGAATTGAGACCAGGGAGGTCTCGATAGATTTTAGGAAGCAACTATGTAGCAGCATACTGCTTCAGGTAGCCCAGTGTTCAAGCAATTTCAACGTTTGGGCAGTGTTAGCGTTTGTGCTTCAGGTTGTGAGTACGAACGGAATAACTAGAAGATTGGGGAGTGACAAGTCACTCATAGCAGGAGTATTTGAGCCTTGGCCATGTACAAGTGATCTGCAGAGATAATGAGGTCTGTGATCCTATTTTATAGTGGGAACCTCGAGTTATCAGAGGTTAAGTAGTCAGTTCATGGATAAACAGACTAGATTCAACAATAATGATCAATTATGAGTAGTCTGTCAGGCATTCAGACTGTCTCAAGACAGCAGATTTTAGACCGAGTAGACGTGATCTTGTTGCGAGAGATTCGTTCATCTACGAATTTTAAAGCTTTGCGAAGATTGGTCGCGGCTACCCTGGGAACGGCTAGGGTGTGCCTAGGATATTGACCATATTACTCGAGTGGTATGGGGCATAAGAGATGGTAAAGAATGATTTGGAGGACAAAATCTAATTTAAGTGGGGGAGACTTGTAACACTCCGTTTATTTATTCAATAAATGAATAAATTAATGAACGAATAGTAGCCCTAAAATAAATAATTATATGTCGAAGTTTGGTCTCGAGGAGTTAATTGCCACACTTTAAGAGATTGGGGGTTAAAAGAGTAACATATGGACTTTGTTTGAGAAGATCTTGAAGAGAGGGGGGCTGTTTGGTAAGTATTATACTCAGTTTGTAAGGAATTTTAAGGCTGAGAGCTGAAAAGGTAAATATTGGATTTACTTTGAAATAATTTCTAGCTGGAGGAGCTAAATCGTAAATTTTGGATGTTATTTGGAAAGAATAATGGAAGGAGGGACCATTTATGCGATTATGAGATAGATATTAAAGGAACCGGGTATTTAACCGTTTCATTGTATCATAACCCTAAACCTAGAGTGCAACAACCACCACCCTCTCCATCTTCACTTCTGGTAGTTGTCATCACCATTGGAACCCTCATCAGCCACCGATTGCATCACCAAGTCTAGCAGCCCGATTCTGCCTGTTGCCTTGTCAACAAGCATTACCGAACCACCATCTTGCACCGCCGATGTTCCCTTTGTCTGTGATGACGAAGTCCATCGCTGCTGTCGGAGACGTTGGTGCGCCGTTGAAGCCTCCAAAGATGAAGAAGGGAACCGCGAGCATCGTCGTCGCATGGACCGTGAATGAGTTGCTTTCCGGCGTACTCTCCTTCTCCACCTTGTTCCGCTGTTGTGTCATCACTGCCGCCCTAGCGGTTGTTCCCTTCCGCTTCCGACCTTTGTCAGTTCCACGCCATCAGGTGGAGGTGTGTCCAAGTTAATGTGTGTTGTTGCTACTGATTATGTTTATTGTGTGAGCATAAAAGCTTAGCCGGAGATCGAGAGATAAAACCCACCATGGCCGCCGACCATAGTGGTTGTTTCCCTAAAACCGTTTTTCGCCACCACAGGCCACCATGAGGTGGTGGATGTGTGACTAATCCATTGGATCAGTGTGTTTTTGAAGTTGGTTGCATAGTATTTGGCCGGAAATCATAAGAGTTGCCACTGCCACCACCGTGAGGTGGTGGCTGCACCTTCTACCTCCACCGGCCACCATAGGGTGGTTGTGTGTGTGTTTATGTTGTTTAGTGTATGTGTTTATTTTGATTTTCAGCATTGTAAAGTGTAAATTACAATTTGGATAATGGAAAGAAACCCTAACCACCACCGTGGGGTGGCGGCTGCCGCCTACTGTCGCCACCGGCCGCCGTGTCGAGTGCCAGTGTGCTAACCTCGTTGAGCTTGATTCGTTTGGGGTGCTTGAAACCTTAATGGGCCTTGTAAGCTCCAGTGGACCCTAATTGACCCAAATAAAACCCTAATGGGCTTAATGATATTCTAGTGGGCCTAATAGGCCCAATAAAGCCCTACTTGACCTAAAAGCCCAACTAATTGATAAATGGGCTAATATTAGGGTTGGAAACCCTAATTAGGGTTTGGAAAACCCTAATGCCAATAAAACCCTAATTTGGGGAATTAACCGGGACACATGGAAATTATTTAATACTCCCTCCGTCCCAATATTATTGTCCACAGACAAAAAACATACATATTAAAAAAAGCATTAATTACCACTAACTTTATATAATAAAATGACAGTTTTTTCCTTACTTTGTATTTAATGTTCCATTAAATACTTAGTTGGTTGAGTAATAATGATGGGTATTTTGGTAAAAATGTTATTTATTTTTAGAAGTGAACTATTATTTTGGGACAAACCAAAAAGGAAAGATGGACTATAAGTTTGGGACGGAGGGAGTAACTTGGAATATTAAATAATAATCATTGGCAAAGATTAATCTAAGTAATATTGGACTTAATAGATTAAGTCCTTAGAGGATTAAGTCCTTAATGAGTTAAGTAGGAAACTTAACCCTAATCATCATTTTATGGAAAACCCTAATTTCGCTTGGGTTTATAGTTGGGCCTTGATGATTGGGCTATAAATGGGCCATCCAAAGTCAAGCAATTGGATTAGAATAATTTAATGGGCCTTGGGTGTGGCCCATGTAAAGGTTTTGCGCCCAATTTGGAAAATCGGCCCATAAATGGGCCATAGTGTGGGCCTTAATAATTATGTGATATTGAGCCTTAGAATAAGACCATGTATAGGCCTGGGCCCAATTTGGAAAATTGGGCCATGTGTTGGGCTTTGATTCCTAATTGAATTTGGTCTTATGGATTGGGCCTTGGGATTGAATGAGCCAAGCTTGGGATAATGTAGTAATTATCCAAAGAATGTACTATTGGTTATGTGTTGGGATCCAATTATTAATTGGGTGATGTTTTGATGTTGACAGATCGGGATTCTGTCATCCAGCAACTGGGGTTGTGTCTTCAGGACTTCAGCAGTGTGAGGTGAGTTACCTTCCAGTAGCGGTGGGTCTACAGTCACAATGTCGGCCCACCAGTAGGAGTTGTTGTTAGATGATTGTCTTTGTGATAATTGTCTATGTTTGCTACTCCCTATTATGTTTATGTGCTAGCATGATATGATGTTATGTGATAGTGGTAGTAGGGATGAAATAGTCCCCGGTTACCAGTCAATAGGACCGAAATGGTAGATTAGTACCCACCTATGCTAGACAGATTATGATATATGTGATATGATATTATGTGGTAATGTTATGGAGTGAAATAGTCCCCAGTTACTGGTCGGCAGGACTGAAACGGGGAACACGACCCCTTACGTCGCACGTACTGGGATTACGCCCCGCATAACTCCTAGTTTCAAACTCTTTAGCTTTTGGGGTCTTAAACAGTTAAGACATACGTCCAACTTTCAGATCTGACCATTTCTAAGCCTTTTAATCCATAAAGTTTGTGACTTTAAGCCTTTGCATGGATGGAAAAGTCACCAACACCCAGAACATTCCATTTCCAACCCTAGAAAGACTCATAACTCAAGCATGACCCCATAACAACGACCAAGTTGGGATTTTTATGGATCTACAACACAAATATCACTGAAATGGGACAGATCTAGGTCCATGGAGTCCCTTACACTCATAAAGTCTCCACCTTTGGGAGTTTTAACCCTAGAAATGGTCCAAGCAACACCAAACCAAAATAAAGAGGAAAGTTTTGAGCTTTATAACTCTAAATGAAGCTCCCCCCCCCTGAAGAACCCAGATCCAAACTTGCACTTCAAGCCCTAGCCTCCACAAGCTCCTATCCTTCTTCTTCACTAACACACAAGGCACTTTTAGCTCAAAACACTCACACACAAGCTTTAGGATGAAGGAAATGCTCTCTTAGGGTTTCACTCTCTAATATGGTGGCTGAGGATAAAGCCTTAGCATTCCTTATATAGTGCACAAGCCAAATAATAGGGTTTGCATATGGGCCCGCTACGCCCAGCGTACCTAGGCGAGTTCGCGTCCAAATTAAGCACATGAGTACGCAGCGCGTACTCTCTAGTACGCCCAGCGTACTCATTTGCTACAAATTCCACTCAAGGTATAATCTTGAAAACATGACAAAAGCGAAGGGTTAAATAGCTTTACTTGAATTTTGGGATGTTACGATTCTCCCCTACTAGAACCAGACTTCGCCCTCGAAGTCTCATGCCGAAAACAACTCCAGATGATGTTCCCGCATCTATGACTTCGACTCCCAAGTCAGCTCAGACCCCCTCCAATGTTGCCACTGGACCTGAACAAGAGGCACCTCCTTGTTCCTCAGAACCTTGATCTTCCGGTCCAAGATCGCGATCGGTATCTCAACATAATTCAGACTCGCGTCCACTTGGATATCCTCCAATGGCACCACTACCGACTCGTCGGCTATACACTTCCTCAGCTGAGACACATGGAAGGTATCATGAATCTGGCTCAACTCCGCAGGTAGCTCCAAACGATAAGCTACCCTGCCCACCCTTTTGATCACTCTAAAGGTCCTAATATAACGGGGCCCCATCTTGCCCCTCTTCCTGAATCGAATCACTCCCTTCCAAGGAGACACTTTTAGGAGCACGAGGTCTCCCACCTGGAACTCAAGCTCGGATCGTCGCCTATCCACATAACTCTTCTGGTGACTCTGAGCCATCAACAACCTCTGTCTAACCTGTTGTATCTACTCTGTCATCTGAAGCACTATCTCAGTGCTGCCCATCACTCGCTGCCGTACCTCTCCCCAACAGATGGGAGTGCGACACCTCCTCCCATACAACAACTCGAAGGGAGGCATACCAATGCTTGAATGGTGAATGTTGTTATAGGAAAACTCAACCATTGGAAAATAAGTGTCCCAAATCCCTCCGAATTCCAACACACATGCCCGAAGCATGTCCTCAAGTGTCTGAATCATCCGCTCACTCTGTCCGACCGTCTGTGGGTGGTAAGCGGTACTAAAATGCAGCCTAGTACCCAACTCCTCATGGAACTTCTTCTAGAACCTGGAAGTGAAACGCACGTCTCAATCTGAAACAATCAAGATCGGTACACCATGCCACGATACCACCTCCGTCACATACACCTCCGCCAGCCTCTCTGCAGAAGAGCTCTCACTGATAGCAAGAAAATGAGTGCTCTTTGTCATCCGGTTGACGATCACCCAAATTGGATCAACACCTCTCGCAGTCCTCGGCAATTTTGTGATAAAATCCATGGAAATATGTTCCCACTTTCAATGGGGAACCTCAAGTGGCTGCAACTTGCCATGTGGACATTGGTGCTCGGCCTTAACCTTGTGACAAGTCAAGCCCCTCTCTACAAACCACGCCACATCCCTTTTCATACAGGGCCACCAATAGTCTCTCTTCAGGTCCAAATACATCTTAGTGGCCCCAGGATCGATCGAAAACCTCGTCCTGTGCATCTCCTCCATTAAAATGCTACGTGCCCCGCCCTCAAATGGCACCCAAATCCGGCCCTGGAAGGTCATAAGCCCTCAGCTATCGGCAATGAACTTAGATACTTTCCCGATCACCCTCTCTCTCTCTTGCGGTTCTCTGGTCTCATGGCCTCTACCTGGGCCTCCCAAATGGTGTCCAACACCGGAGTCATCACTGTCAACCTCAAACAAACATCTCATAATGGGGCACTCTCCGTCCTACGACTCAGGGCATCGGCTACCACATTAGCCTTACCCGGGTGGTACAGGATCTCACACTCATAATCCTTTACCACATCTAGCCATCTCCTCTGGCGCATATTCAGATTGGGCTGATCCATCAAATACTTCAAGCTCTTGTGATCCGCGTATATGGTACACCGGACCCCATACAAATAGTGACGCCAGATCTTGAGGGCGAACACCGTAGCCCCCAACTCCAGATCGTGAATAGGATACCTCGTCTCATGAGGCTTAAGCTGCCTCGATACGTATGCTATCACATGCCCTCTCTGCATCAGCACCGCACCCAATCCCGATACCGACGCGTCACAATATACCAAAAAATCCTCCATTCCCTCCGGAAGGGCTGTCACACCCCAAAACCACGAACGGCGGAAACGTTCTGGGGCGGAGGACGTCATATTCAGTATCATAACAGTTCATAGAAAGGAAAGTACACACCACCATATATATTAAAGTTTCCAAAATGTTTACATAATCGTATTCGTTACTTGTTCAAAAGATAAATACAAAAACATCCTTCAAAAGAAGTAATTAACGTCAGCACGTTAATCCCCAAAAGTTGATTTCCAAATCTGCTTAGCGGTTCCCTAAGAATACAAGTTATTTCAAAGAAAAAGTGTCAACAATTAAGTTGGTGAGTTCATAAGTAGTGTTTTGAGAAAATGTACGCCATTCGAAAGTTCGTGTATGTTTTCCAGAAAACGCACTGTTTCAAATGTAAGGAGTTATGATTTGTTGTGTTTTCCAAGAAAAACCCTTATTTTCTTATAAAAGTATGAAATGCATATGAATGTTCGTGTTATAAGTTGCAACTAATTGTACCGAGAAAATCCCTTATTTTCCTATTAGTTGTTTGGTTTGTATACAGGAAAAACCCTTATTTTCCTGACATAACTGGCAGTCTCTAAGACCGAAAATCGCAAGCAATCGACGTGCTCGAAAGGTGTGGCATAGTTTTATATAATAAAGCTATACGAAGATCGCATTTGTTAGATGAAGAATAGTTTTAATAGCTACTCTTTCATAAAAGCATAATACCATAATAATTGTATATCCGATGAGTTTTATAACCATACTAAACATAATATGCCTGTAGCGACGTTCTTCAGGCGTCGTAGCGTTATGACAACTGTCACCCCAAAAGACGGACTGTAGCTAACAGTCAGGGCGCGGGATCATGACTTCCCGTATAGATCTATACACATTTGACACGTTCTCCGAACGGGAGACTCTGGTTATAGACAGGACTTGTAGCGATACCTTTTATCAAAAAGGCAGTGTTTGAAGATGTACACGTCTCATGGATTCTCAACTAAGTCTGTATTAAAGTAGTAGTTTTGATTGCAAAGTTTATCCTTTTTTCACAATGTTTGACAAAGCATAAATCATAAGTTTTTAGAATGTATAAAACGGTTTAGCAACGAAGAATACTTTGGAATTTCTAAATACTTTGTATAAATCTAGTGCATGCGAAGTATGACAAGAGTTTTCACATAGTAGTAATAAATCACAAGTGATTCATTTGATAAAAACGAGTAAAGTTAAATTTTTGATGTAGAAGACAAGTTTGTAAACAAAACATATATATGTATATGGTTATATATATGTATAAGTTTTAAAGGATGATTTGGCATGTTTCGTAATTGTTGTTCATATTCTTACGTTTTTATTAGAAACTTTGCATGAAATAATCCTTAAGTTTGATACTAATGACCTTTTTGTACTTATTACTTTTGTAAAAATGGTCATTAAACATATTTAAATGATTGTGTTTTAACTTCCTTAATGTATAAACATTACTCAAAAATGTTAGAAGGTGTTAATAAATCTATAAACCACTTTTGACAGTTTTACCCTTTACTGTCCCTGTTTTTAGAAAACTCATAGAAAAATCATCGTAAGTCAAAAACTGAATCCGTCACCTCTGAGAGTTTATAAAATAAGTCTACTTTGCTCCTAATTTTTATTATGATTTTTAGTGGTCTCAAACTAGTGTGAAAATGAACATCTTCACAGACTGGTCCGAAATCACTTCTGAAATGACAGGCAGTTTTATAAAAATCGCCATAAATTGTAGAAAAATCGTATGAACGTGTGCGAGTAGTCATTAGAAAGGTATAAACTTGAACTATTTGCATATTGTACAGTTTTGAAAGATATTAAGTTTAAGATGGTCAAAACAGTCCGTGAACAGGACTCAACTTTTCTGTAGAAAGCTGTCATTTAAATTTGAGTTATGTTTAGTGTTCTAACTTGTATTCCCCCCCTTAAAACTTGAATAAAACATGAAAATGTAGGGGTATGAACTCACCTTATGTGAATACTTGAAGAATGGAAAGTTGAAGATGAACTTTTGGTTGTTGGTTTGATGCTCCAAAACAGCCACTCTTTTGGCTATGTTGCTGTCACGAAAATTTCACAGCAAAAGTGCAAGAAAAAGGGTAGTTTACTCACTGTTTTGAATCAATAATTTTGAGTATCAAAACAAGTAACTTCCAGGGGTATTTGGTGGTAAAAATATCAAGCAAAAGGAAGGTGTAGATGGGTGAAATGGTGGCTGAAACACAAAAGGGACAGCAACCCTTTAGTTCATGGTTTTGATGGCTTTGGAAGGAAGTTCTTGTGCTTGAAAATGAGATGAAGGTTGAGAGTAATTACTTGGAGTATTGGTTGGTCAAATGAGGGTAAAATGAAGAGGAAATTTCGTGGTTATGAAGGAGGAAAGGGTGGAAGAGGATAAGGGGACAAAACCTAGACTAGCTTGTGATGGGATGTGAGTTTAAGTGATGTGATCTTGTCTAGCCACTTGCTTGGGTGGTTGCTTAGAGATAGAGTTAGTTAACTAACTAACTACTAGATATTTAGTTAGTTAGGAGTTCTAGGTAAGGAGAGGGAAGGTCTTAATCTTGAAAATTAGAAGAGGGATTAAGAAGCATTCTTAGTAAAATGTCTTAAGTGATTAAGCACTTATTAGTTAAGTTGGCACTTATCTCCACCAATTCTCTTATCTTAATTGATTTAGAAATCATATTCCTTACATGAAATCACTTTAGGTAATGACCCATAACTAGTTATTCACTAGATAATAATACATATGTATAAATACATACATGTATACTTAGTATAAAATAACAATGTAGTTTTTGTGTATTTGAACTTTAATGTTTATGTTTTATTCTTTTTATTCAAAAACACTTGGATACATTTTAATTATACCTTATAATAATTCATTTTATATTTTAATTTATTTAAATATAAAATTTATTGACCAATGTATAATTTCGTGACATTTAACCGGTTAACCATATCGTTAAACACGTTTTGTCACTTTGGTTCGTATATTTGTCGAATTTAGATCCTACACAACTATTAAGCACACGTTTTACATAGAACCTAACTTAATTATCAACTAGATACATGTTGTTACAAAAATTAAGTTTGTTGCGTTCAAATGATGTTATATGCTAATTTCACAAACCGGTGATGGTTCGTAGCCATACATCATAACGAAATTTATCAATAGCTACTTGTTGTATATTTCACAGTAACTTATTTAAATAAAAGAGGTTAAATTCCTTCAACCATTCTTAATAAAATACTCATATTGCTTAATAATCAAAAGATAGCATCGTACGATCGTTCCTATTTTTTTTTTTTTTGTACCAATTGTTACATTCTCCCCCCGTTAAAAGAATTTCGCCCCGAAATTCAACTTGTAGACGGGATATCACTAAGCAATTGGGGGTGTTTTATTTATTTATTTATTTTTTTTTTTTTTTGATTCGCGCGTTCCCTAGTGAATTCAGGTCCTCGCTTGGCGTTCCAACGGGCCTTCACTATGGGTATGCGGCTTTGTTTCGTCCTTTTGACCTCTTGATCCATGATTTCCACCGGTTCTTCGATGAAGTTTAGACTCCCGTTGATTTCAATTTCATCCAGTGGAATAACAAGAGTCTCATCAGACAAGATCTTCTTCCGATCCTGGGATGCCTTCAATCATTCACGGGTTTGAACAATCTTCTCTGTAGTTTCTCGTATGTTCTGGGGGCTGGTGAAAGTGTTGTTAGGAACTTGCCTATTAGCTATTTTTGTGTCACCTACCTCATCCCATCAAAGAGGTGATCTACACTTGCTTCTGCAGAGAGCTTCGAATGACGTGACCTTGATGTTAATGTAATAGTTGATGTTGTATAAGGATTCGATGAATGGTTCTTCCTCTTTGTCTTTCAGTTTGAGGGTGATAAAAAGGACTTCTTTAACGACTATTAAAAACACGAGGCGAATCGCCTGTCCCTTATCCAAAATGATAGATAGTGGTATACTATGCAGTCTCGCAATTTTCTTTGTATATGCTCCTGTTAGCTTTTCTATTTTTCTTTGTATCCTTGGTCGGTAGAAAGTGTGTGGGTTTGGTTGATTTGTCTACGATCGCTCAAGTGGTAGCATGTCCATCCACTGTCTTGGGTAACTTGTCATGGAGTTCATGGTATGACTCATAACTGATTCATCTATCATCTCTTTGTGTTTATAAGTCGTGTATAATTAAGATTGAAAAGACAGTCGAATCGGTGATTCTATTCTAAGCCCACATCCAAACAAGGAAAAGGATTTAAAGCGGAATTACCAACCCTAAGTCCGTAGAATCTTAATTATATAGGGCTCCAATATATACACTTAGTAATCATAGATTCACTAGTAATGGTCCATAGTCTCTACTTGAGTGGGGTGATTAACTTGGGTGAGATGGCATTTACCCCAACCCTTTTCCGCAATTACTACACTTAGGTTGATTTTTGAACTCGGGTTACCGTATGGATGGTATTCCCAGGAGATCTTCTCGGAATATATCGAGAAGGTTACGGGCTTTTTCAACATCCATGATGTCTTTCTCTTCTTGTTTCTTATCCACAGCACAGGCTAGGACGGCGTGGTGCCTCCTGTGTAGGTACTTCTGAGTCTTGTTGCAAAAGGTGAGTCGGGGGATTGTGTCCGGTTTGTCGTTATAGACAACGAGGGTTCTATTACTGGATGGGTTTAGGCGAATGGACTTTTCGTAATATATGATATCGGTATGGTGAGGAAACTAACTAATACGTTGTTAAAATGAAAATGTCGTAAATTTTTATTGTGACCGGTTTTAGGATGATTTGAATGAATTGGTTGATTTAGTGTTAGAGTGCACCCTATGTACACGTCTCTAGTGCTTTTGATTATTCCAATTCTACTGTAAATATTTCGTTTAAGTTTTTGAGGTTTTTGGTTGAGAAATTGATTAAATCTACGACTCACAATACTCCTCTCCGCGTTGCTATTATATAGTATCCATGCATATGTGCTATCGGGAATGAACGTACCGGAATCTCAGCGGGGTCTATTACTGCTTTCCCACGCTCTGTTGCTAAAACACTTCCGATGCTCTTGACATCTTTGTTTTTAGTCTCCGGGAACTCCTTTATGAAATGCCCTACTTCTCCACATCTGTAGCAAGTCCGACTCATCCCAGCTTTTGTGTTCTGGTTGGTCTGTTGAGCCGGCACCCTACAGAACTTTGTGGTATGCCCCTTTTTCATTATAGTTCTTGCAATGCATTTCCCTGCACTTTCCTTTGTGATGAAAGCTACACTTGGTGCATTTTGGCAGGTTTCCAACATATGGTCTTGTTGGCACTGAGGTAGTAGGGATGGTGGTGGTATGGAATGTCACTGTTTGTTGTACAAGTTGAGGTATCGTGGATTGGTGAATAATAAAATCCAACCACTGAAAGAGACTTGGAAATGTCTCCGTATCTAACTTGCTATGGTCCAATGACTTAACTAAAGCAGGTTTCAGATAGACTCCAATGAGAGTATGATAAGAGTACTTGAATGATGGAAATGACACAAAAGTTAGCCGGCGGTCAATATCTTGGATATTTACGGCGTAAAGGTTAGGAAAATGGCCTTGTAAAGGTCTTACATCATATACACAGGAGATAGTTCCTGACAGTATAAAGACCTAACTAAAGTACTTACGATACAAGATAATTTCATAGAAAGTGCCATATCAGGCATAGACAGAAGAATACGATTCCTCTTTTTGTAAGGGATATAAAGTAAAGCGTCTACTACTGGTGACGGTAATTCCTCTGGTGAATTCTTAGTTCAACCAATTGACGTTCCATGTCAAGTAGGTGTCTCTATTACACCCTCTGGCGTACTTGGAGCTCTATGACTTTGGCTCGGGTTTTCAGCTAGTGTTTGCAACAGGTTCTCATGGTTTCTTTCTGATCTCTTGTGAGCATCTTCTAGATGAGTGGTGTGGAGGGTATTCATTCTTGCATCGGTGACAACTTCGGCAATCTGATGTTGGGCTGTCATGCCTTGAATCTCATTTTGGGCCACTCTGCGGACCATGATTGGCAAGATTCTACCTGCTGAGCCCCCATTGCTCAGGTCGTAAAAGTTTCGGTCGCCAATAAATGGCATGGGCTGATCTTGTTCTTGGCTTCATGTTTCCAAGCATTCCACCGAATCAGGCGTCGGGCCATGAAGAGCTGGACGAGGGTTAGGAATTGGAAAGGGAGTTGCTCGAGGTAGGTTCTCAACCTCTAGTTCGGAATTAGCATCGGCTGAAAGGTTTTCATCATGATGATCATCCAAAGGGATAGGATGATCATTCTCTGGTTCTTCTCCAAACTAACCAGCTATGACTTCATTCGGAAGATACTGGTTGTCAAGGGGATGGAGCCCAACTATGATTTCTATGCGAGAATTTAGGGTAAGTGGATAATTATTAGACGAACTATCTAGATAATTATTTAGAAAACCCTCATTAGTTACATCACTATTTGTGAAGTGCATACCAGCTATGTGTAATCTAAACAGGATAGACCTTCGAATAAGTGACCTTATTTCCAAATTCACACAGAATAGGGGTAAGGCAATATTATCGCTGATTCTAAGTCTATAACATCCTAATTACATGTAGCCTTAGTGTATCCACTTAGCAACTATCAACTTAGTAATGAGGATCCCGTTTTAATTCTCAAGTATAAAGTACTTATAGTAACACCAAATACTCCTATAGTATTTTAATTTTAATGTTATGTTCTATTGTTCTCATTGTGGTAGGGTTGGTAAGATTTTAGCATTGTTGCGACTACACATTTAAACTTAGGCACATGCTAGTCAACCCTCGGATAATATAGGCGATCAGGCTATATCTTCCCAGTTTTGACCATATGTCTCTAATCCCACTTGTGTTGCCCAACAATCGTAATTCTTTTGTACTGTCCTAGTGACACTGATTTTAGTATGAATGCAGCACGTATACTTACTTAAATATTTTATTATTTAAAGTATAAACTCTAAATCAGAGTATTTTTAATCCCATTGTATTTATAGTTAGTATATCTTTTATGGGTTGATATACTCAATTCACTATAAACAATGCTCTGATACCAATCTGTCACACCCCAAAACCATGAACGGCGGAAACGTTCTGGGGCGGAGGACGTCATATTCAGTATCATAACAGTTCATAGAAAGGAAAGTACACACCACCATATATATTAAAGTTTCCAAAATGTTTACATAATCGTATTCGTTACTTGTTCAAAAGATAAATACAAAAACATCCTTCAAAAGAAGTAATTAACGTCAGCACGTTAATCCCCAAAAGTTGATTTCCAAATCTGCTTAGCGGTTCCCTGAGAATACAAGTTATTTCAAAGAAAAAGTGTCAACAATTAAGTTGGTGAGTTCATAAGTAGTGTTTTGAGAAAATGTACGCCATTCGAAAGTTCGTGTATGTTTTCCAGAAAACACACTGTTTCAAATGTAAGGAGTTATGATTTGTTGTGTTTTCCAAGAAAAACCCTTATTTTCTTATAAAAGTATGAAATGCATATGAATGTTCGTGTTATAAGTTGCAACTAATTGTACCGAGAAAATCCCTTATTTTCCTATTAGTTGTTTGGTTTGTATACAGGAAAAACCCTTATTTTCCTGACATAACTGGCAGTCTCTAAGACCGAAAATCGCAAGCAATCGACGTGCTCGAAAGGTGTGGCATAGTTTTATATAATAAAGCTATACGAAGATCGCATTTGTTAGATGAAGAATAGTTTTAATAGCTACTCTTTCATAAAAGCATAATACCATAATAATTGTATATCCGATGAGTTTTATAACCATACTAAACATAATATGCCTGTAGCGACGTTCTTCAGGCGTCGTAGCGTTATGACAACTGTCACCCCAAAAGACGGACTGTAGCTAACAGTCAGGGCGCGGGATCATGACTTCCCGTATAGATCTATACACATTTGACACGTTCTCCGAACGGGAGACTCTGGTTATAGACAGGACTTGTAGCGATACCTTTTATCAAAAAGGCAGTGTTTGAAGATGTACACGTCTCATGGATTCTCAACTAAGTCTGTATTAAAGTAGTAGTTTTGATTGCAAAGTTTATCCTTTTTTCACAATGTTTGACAAAGCATAAATCATAAGTTTTTAGAATGTATAAAACGGTTTAGCAACGAAGAATACTTTGGAATTTCTAAATACTTTGTATAAATCTAGTGCATGCGAAGTATGACAAGAGTTTTCACATAGTAGTAATAAATCACAAGTGATTCATTTGATAAAAACGAGTAAAGTTAAATTTTTGATGTAGAAGACAAGTTTGTAAACAAAACATATATATGTATATGGTTATATATATGTATAAGTTTTAAAGGATGATTTGGCATGTTTCGTAATTGTTGTTCATATTCTTACGTTTTTATTAGAAACTTTGCATGAAATAATCCTTAAGTTTGATACTAATGACCTTTTTGTACTTATTACTTTTGTAAAAATGGTCATTAAACATATTTAAATGATTGTGTTTTAACTTCCTTAATGTATAAACATTACTCAAAAATGTTAGAAGGTGTTAATAAATCTATAAACCACTTTTGACAGTTTTACCCTTTACTGTCCCTGTTTTTAGAAAACTCATAGAAAAATCATCGTAAGTCAAAAACTGAATCCGTCACCTCTGAGAGTTTATAAAATAAGTCTACTTTGCTCCTAATTTTTATTATGATTTTTAGTGGTCTCAAACTAGTGTGAAAATGAACATCTTCACAGACTGGTCCGAAATCACTTCTGAAATGACAGGCAGTTTTATAAAAATCGCCATAAATTGTAGAAAAATCGTATGAACGTGTGCGAGTAGTCATTAGAAAGGTATAAACTTGAACTATTTGCATATTGTACAGTTTTGAAAGATATTAAGTTTAAGATGGTCAAAACAGTCCGTGAACAGGACTCAACTTTTCTGTAGAAAGCTGTCATTTAAATTTGAGTTATGTTTAGTGTTCTAACTTGTATTCCCCCCCTTAAAACTTGAATAAAACATGAAAATGTAGGGGTATGAACTCACCTTATGTGAATACTTGAAGAATGGAAAGTTGAAGATGAACTTTTGGTTGTTGGTTTGATGCTCCAAAACAGCCACTCTTTTGGCTATGTTGCTGTCACGAAAATTTCACAGCAAAAGTGCAAGAAAAAGGGTAGTTTACTCACTGTTTTGAATCAATAATTTTGAGTATCAAAACAAGTAACTTCCAGGGGTATTTGGTGGTAAAAATATCAAGCAAAAGGAAGGTGTAGATGGGTGAAATGGTGGCTGAAACACAAAAGGGACAGCAACCCTTTAGTTCATGGTTTTGATGGCTTTGGAAGGAAGTTCTTGTGCTTGAAAATGAGATGAAGGTTGAGAGTAATTACTTGGAGTATTGGTTGGTCAAATGAGGGTAAAATGAAGAGGAAATTTCGTGGTTATGAAGGAGGAAAGGGTGGAAGAGGATAAGGGGACAAAACCTAGACTAGCTTGTGATGGGATGTGAGTTTAAGTGATGTGATCTTGTCTAGCCACTTGCTTGGGTGGTTGCTTAGAGATAGAGTTAGTTAACTAACTAACTACTAGATATTTAGTTAGTTAGGAGTTCTAGGTAAGGAGAGGGAAGGTCTTAATCTTGAAAATTAGAAGAGGGATTAAGAAGCATTCTTAGTAAAATGTCTTAAGTGATTAAGCACTTATTAGTTAAGTTGGCACTTATCTCCACCAATTCTCTTATCTTAATTGATTTAGAAATCATATTCCTTACATGAAATCACTTTAGGTAATGACCCATAACTAGTTATTCACTAGATAATAATACATATGTATAAATACATACATGTATACTTAGTATAAAATAACAATGTAGTTTTTGTGTATTTGAACTTTAATGTTTATGTTTTATTCTTTTTATTCAAAAACACTTGGATACATTTTAATTATACCTTATAATAATTCATTTTATATTTTAATTTATTTAAATATAAAATTTATTGACCAATGTATAATTTCGTGACATTTAACCGGTTAACCATATCGTTAAACACGTTTTGTCACTTTGGTTCGTATATTTGTCGAATTTAGATCCTACACAACTATTAAGCACACGTTTTACATAGAACCTAACTTAATTATCAACTAGATACATGTTGTTACAAAAATTAAGTTTGTTGCGTTCAAATGATGTTATATGCTAATTTCACAAACCGGTGATGGTTCGTAGCCATACATCATAACGAAATTTATCAATAGCTACTTGTTTTATATTTCACAGTAACTTATTTAAATAAAAGAGGTTAAATTCCTTCAACCATTCTTAATAAAATACTCATATTGCTTAATAATCAAAAGATAGCATCGTACGATCGTTCCTATTTTTTTTTTTTTACCAATTGTTACAAGGGCTAACACTAGGACTTCGCACAATCTTTGGCGAAGTGTCTCGAATGAGGCCTACTGCTTCGGCCCCAACTGAAAGCCACACCCTTCCGAGTCAGACGGGTGAGACGAACAGCAATCCTGGAGAAATCCTTGATAAATCTCCGATAATAACCGGCCAACCCCAGAAAACTCCTGATCTCTGAAGGGGATCTCGGCACCTCCCAACTCACCGCCTTAATCTTGGTCGGATCGACCAATATCCCATTCTAGTTGACGAGGTGTCCTATGAACTGGACCTCTCGTAACCAGAAATCGCACTTGGAGAATTTGGCGTACAGCCTCTCCGATCTCAGAACTCCGAGGATCTCCCTCAAATGCTCCCTATGCTGCTCTCTGGATATCGAATACACCAATATATCATCAATGAACACGATTACCGAACGATCCAACATTGGCCTGCACAACCAGTTCATGATATCCATGAACGCCGCTGGTGCATTCGTGAGCTCGAATGCCATCACCACGAACTCGTAATGCCCATAAAGAGTCTTGAATGCTGTCTTTTGGATATCCTCATCACGCACCCTCATTTGTTGATATCCAGACCTCAAATCAATCTTGGAGAACCAAGACGCTCCTAAAACCGATCGAACAAATCATCGATCCTCGGTAAAGGGTAACGGTTCTTGACTGTCAGCTTATTCAACTCCCGGTAATCAATGCACATCCGGTGTGAATCATCCTTCTTCTTGACAAAAAGGATCAACGCTCCCCACAGCGAGATGCTCGGCCGTATAAACCCCTTTCCCAGCAGCTCCAGAAGCTGCGAGGATAACTCCTGCATCTCTGGAGGCGCAAGGCAATAGGGCGCCTTGGCGGTAGGCGCTGCCCCCAGAACCAAATCGATACGAAACTCCACCTGCCTCTCGGGAAGCACACCCAGCAACTCCTCAGGGAAAACATCCGGGAACTCACGCACTATCAGGACCTCATCGACCAACCTTGGTCTCTCTGCACCTACTCTCACATCCACCACATAAGCCACAAACCCACTACAGCCCTGATGTAGGCTCTGCCTCGCTCTGGCGGCCGAACAAAACATTGACCCAGAACGGGTACCCTCGCCATAAACTGTAGGAACTCCCCCACTAGGGTCTCGTATGGTCACCAAATGTCGCTCGCAGTCGATAACCGCTCCAAACTTGCTCAACCAGTCCATGTCCACAATGACACAGACATCTCCCATCGAAATTGGGACCAAATCAATCGGAAACTCAACGTCGAAAATCTCGAGTACACATCCTCGAATCACACCAGTGGCATACACCGCTCTCTCATCAGCTATGGAAACTCGCAAAGGTCGACTCAATGCCTCACGACAGATACTGATGTGCTGAAAAAAGGCTAACAACAAAAAGGACCGACTCGCACCCGAGTCAAATAACACCAAATCAGGTACAAAACTCACAAGAAATGTACCTACGCATATCATAATATAAGCATAACATCACAACTCAAAATAACTAGATGAAAGAATACATACCAGCCACAACATCGGGCGCTGTGCGGACCTCTTCCGCTGTCAACTAGAAGGCTCTCCCGCGAGCCTTTGGTGCCTCGTCCTACACCGGCCAACTCTCCTTAGCTCGTACGGAAACAGGGGTAGATCCTTGTGATGCTCCCTGAGCTGAACCCCGCAACTACGGACACTCAGCCTTCCGGTGTCCGGTCTGGTTAAAGTGAAAACAGACTGCAAATCCCTTTGGGCAATCCTTAGCCATGTGCCGCTCCTTGCCACACTTGTAGCAAGACCCTGCCCTACACACCCCCTTATGACTCTTGTCGCACTTGCCACAAGTGCGGCCCTTCTGGTTCCCTGATCTCGAATCGGCGGGCTTGGCCTGCTTGGCAGCTGGCTGGGACTGTGTCGGTCACCGATCCCTCCCCTGAGACTCCGCCTCCTCCCTGGCCTGAGTCTCGAGCTCAATCTCCCTCTTCCAGGTATTTTCCTGAAGTTCGGCAAATGTCCGGTACGTCGAGTTCACCATGAACTCACGGATGCCTGTCCTCAAAATGCTCAAATATCTGCTCATGCGTGCCTGCTCGGAAGACACGTGCTTAGGGTAGAACATCTCCCTCTCATGGAACATCCTTGTGATCACTGTAACATACTCGGTACTCTGCTTGAGGGTCAAGAACTCATGGGCCAAATGTTCCCTTTCCACCGGGGGAACGTACTCATCATGAAACATAGCGGTGAACCTCTCCTAGGTCATCGCGGCAACCTCTGCAAAAGAATAGTGCGCTGTCACAAACTTCCACCAATCCTTCGCCCCTAAGCGAAGCTGGTTCAGCGCGAACCAAACTCTCAGATGCTCCGGACAAGAACACATATAGATGCATCCCTCAATATCATAAATCCATCTCATCGCAACGATCGGATCCTGCGTCCCATCAAACTCTGTGTTGCTGAACTCTCGGTACAGCAACGAGTCACCCCCCTGTAGCCTCGCAGCAGCAACAACTGCGTTGGCCATAGCAACAGCAGCATTAGTAAGAGCAGCGTAACGCTCGTCAAAGGTCTCGATCAGGCTGGTCATGATAGACCGAAATATCTTTGGTATCTCAGCTCGGATGGTAGCAGCCACCTCCTCGTGAATCAGTCTGCGGATCTCCTCATCGCTAACACCACTGCTCTTAGGTGTGTCGCATGTCCCAACCATGATGTCTCTCTAAAATACAACACAAAATATCAGAGACTCGCTCGAGTGTACACACACTCGATATCCCATTCCTAATCGATCCCTGGTACCCTAAGGATTCTTATTTAGGCTGTGCACTGATCCGGTGCCTTCGGTAGTACGGTCCCAATACTACCGTCCACACCGCATCAATATTCACCAAAAGTCCTCCTCCTAGGATCCCAAGTCCCAAGTACTCTACTCTCTCCATGCATAGTCTACTCTCTAGCAGATCTCTCATAAGTTCCTCACTGCTATCTACTCGCTCTCAAGCATCTCCTAGCAGCAAAACCCTTAGGCTAAGGCATCACAAATTAGGCCACTCTAGTCCTAATAAGAATACCTAGCCTACTCTATCATGCATATCATATCATAACATATCTCATAACTCATAATGTAAGGGTATTTTGGGGAATCACCGTTCGGGCGCTGGCTGATCGTACACACTGCTCTACTCTGCTCCTTCAAAAACGTTTTACTCTTTGAGAAAAACTTTGTGATTTTAATTTGAAAATCTCTCAAATCCTCAGTTTGAGTTCAGATACGCCCGAAGGTGCCCCAGAATCCCTCAAACCAAGGCTCTGATACCAAATTGTAACGCCCAAAATTTTCAAACAATTTTTGACAATTTCAAAAACATACTTTCATTCATAAATATTATAAAAATGTCATTTTATCACATATCAATCCATAGTAGCACATCCCAAGATCATAATATATAAAAACTCCTCATGTGTGTACTGATCATGTTGGCGCCTTCCCACGATCCTCACTGGTACATGAAACATATAACACAACGATGTAAGCATAAATGCTTAGTGAGTTCCCCATAATACCACATACAACACATATTAACCACTCGAGGCTATAATTCTGTATGACCCTTTGGTCAATGTGTCTCAGTGGGACCCTCCAGTCACATAACTCTAATTACCACTCTTTGGTAAAGTATAGTGAGAAAACTCACCTCGGGTAGCTCGGTAATCTCGAACTCAGTAAAAATCTGGTCTAGCCTCCGCCTAATCACGTGGAATAAGCACTCTAGTCTCAAGGCTAGACTATTCCCTTTCTTAGCACTCTCAGAAGGGTAAAAGACCATTTTACCCCTCTCATGGCTCAAAGACCCTAAAGTTGACCAAACCCTAAAAGTCAACAAAAGTCAACACTCCGGGTTACGCTGCGCGTACCAAACCTGTACGCTGGGCGTACCCGACGACCTCACAGAAATGGGGAACGCGACCCCTTACGTCGCACGTACTGGGATTATGCCCCGCATAACTCCCAGTTTCAGACTCCTTGGCTTTTGGAGTCTTAAACAATTAATACATACGTCCAACTTTCAGATCTGACGATTTCTAAGCCTCTTAATCCATAAAGTTGGTGACTTTAAGCCTTTGCATGGCTGGACAAGTCACCAACACCCATAACATTCCATTTCCAACCCTAGAAAGACTCATAACTCAAGCATGACCCCATAACAACGACCAAGTTGGGATTTTTTTGGATCTACAACACAAATATCACTGAAATGGGACAGATCTAGGTCCATGGAGTCCCTTACACTCATAAAGTCTCCATCTTTGGGACTTTTAACCCTAGAAATGGTCCAAGCAACACCAAACCAAAATAAAGAGGGAAGTTTTGAGCTTTATACCTCTAGATGAAGCTCATCCCCCTGAAGAACTCAGATCCAAACTTGCACTTCAAGCCCTAGCCTCCACAAGCTCTTCTCCTTCTTCTTCACTAACACACAAGGCACTTTTAGCTCAAAACACTCATAGACAAGCTTTAGGACGAAGGATATGCTCTCTTAGGGTTTCACTCTCTGATATGGTGGCTGAGGATAAAGCCTTAACATTCCTTATATAGTGCACAAGCCAAATATTAGGGTTTGCATATGGGCCCGCTACTCCCAGCTTAACCCTGGGTACGCCCAGCGTACCTAGGTGAGTCCGCGTCCAAATTAAGCGCATGAGTACGCGCAACGTACTCTCCAGTACGCCAGCGTACTCATTTGCTACAAATTCCACTCAAGGGCTAATCTTGAAAACTTGACAAAAGAGAAGGGTTAAATAGCTTTACCTAAATTTCGGGATGTTACATAATAAGTTGATTACCTGAAACATTATACAATGAATAATGTGTAATCAATATGGTGATTAAATAAAAGGAGTTTTATTTATACTCAAAATTTTGTATTGAGTTTAGTTATTCTTGTGTTTCACTTTGCATGTTTTGACTTTGTAAATAATAAGATTATTCGAACGTTCCACAGTCGCTCATACTGTGGTAGTAGGTATGAAAGAAGATTGTCATGAATTGGTTTATAGATTGCTTGAAGTGTATTAGACATAGCAAATGTTTGTTGCAACGTTCATGAGTGCTTATGAATATGATTTGAGCATTCGACTAAACCCATGCTCACTTGGATCGCTTCAGGGATTTTATCACAAGTGATTGGTGAGACGATAATATCTTATATTCTTGAAACCGAGATGTGTGAGTTGTACCTTGCGAGTCGGTTACATATTGATAATATGTAAACGCACCAGTAACTTGGTGTTATAAAACGTATTGTTGTGTGTGATTCGGTGAGTGAGTACAAGCGAGCATTGAGTCGAAGTTTATCCATCCCTTTTACTCAAAATGGGATAAAAGCGATATATGTGAGCACGCTCGATGATTTATTGATGACATCTAAGCGCTTGGCCAAGACGGGAGTAAGTTGATGTGTTCAATCGTAGTCTGTTGTTAGTCGTCATAAATCGGAAATCCGGAAACAACACATGAACAACGAGTATGATTTAAATCCATGTCTCAGTTCATACAATATCTAGAATGGAGGAATATATGATCCCTTGTCTAAAGGACACGCTTCTGATTAGATCAGTGTTGACAGCGGCTTTTGAAAGTTATAACTGTTGATCAGGTTTGAAGTCATACGCAAAATATTTGTTAGACTTATCCAAGTGGGAGACTGTTGGATTAGTGTCTAAGTCCATAACTATTTTGGTATGTACTTGACCCGATTGTGAGCATGGTCCTTTTGGGATGCCTTCACCAAAGCAACTTGATAGGATGATTTGTGGAGAAAGAGATTAATAATGATTTATTAATATATTATATGAATAATATATTAAAGTAGAAATCATATTGTTTAATTAATATTATTTAAGAATTAATAAGAATTAATTTTGTGGCTAAAAGACATTAATTAAATAAAGGGGGTGAGAACTGTCAATTATGTGATAGTTAGATATTGGGCTAATGGACTCCATCGAGGTTGGACGAAATCTATGGGGAAACCCATGAGAATTCGTCCAAGGCTTCTAAGGAAGGAGTCCATGGTCTGCTTAGGGCCTAAGCAGTCAGATTAGGGTTTCCTAGTTCAAAACCCTAATAGCCTCACTATATAAACACCCCTAGGGTATCCAAAAACGTGGCTAAGCATTCCTTGGAGTTTCTAGGACGTTTTTGGTGGCTCCTTCTCCTCTCCTAAGCCATCCTTTTGCTCTTGGTGTTTGTGAGCCATTAGAGGTGTGACACTAGTGACACTAAGCTTTCAGAAGCCAATTACAATAAGGAATAGATTGTTATTACTACATAACAATAAAAGGTAAGATCTAAAGCCTATATTATGATAATATCAATTATTGTATGCTAGATCTAAGTTTTATGGCTTTGGATGATTATTGCATGTTCATTAGACAAACTAGATCCAAAGCTTTAGGGTTTGCAAGTACACCATAGGAATGATGTAGTGCTCAAAACCCATCAATAACACCATGTCGTGGGGAAGTCACCACAACGTGTTGAGTGCATTTTTCTTCATTTAAAAGTCTTCATTCAAATTCCTAGCTTTCAGCTTCCTTTCTGCTCCAAGCATATCTTTTACCCCTACAACACAATTGTAACAAATTTAGTACCTTTCGTTCTATAAAGGACATAAAAGTAATTAAAAATATTAAGATATGAAGTACAGTTATATATATATAAATGTACATATCATATTTTATCAATTATCACGGTTTGATGGTCAAACCATAACAATTACTCTATCGTAGAAAAATGAAGAAACGTTGGAATAGGTCAATATTTTGGGTAAAAAATATGTTACTTGAAATAAAAATTCACAAAAAAAAGATGCCGTTAGTTCAAAATATGAGTCTCTATGCTATATACTAAATGTGTACCCACAAGGCAGTGTCCATAAATATCTCTTTTAGCGAATAATTTTTTTATGGGTAAATAATTATTAGATTTTGTTACTAGTTATTATGTAATAAAAAAATCACCATTTTTTAAAACTTATATTTATATTTTCTGTTTATACATTTGATGTAAATTATTTATTATCGGTGTCTAGTTTAAGAAATATAATTTAATTTATATAGATAAATTTAATATTTAAAAATTATTATTTTGCTTCAAATTAAATTTTTAATAACCTTTCTTAATTCTAATCTTCAAAAATTTGGCAAATATTAATAATTTTGTTATGCATAATTAATTTGTAAAAAAACATTATATGTTATACATTATAAAATTTAAGATATAATTTATATGTTTTATAATATAGTATATGATAATATATTTTCCACATAATAATGAAAGTCTTACATAATAATAGATATTACATACGACATGACTGACAGTCCATTTTAGGTATACTTTCGGACTAAAAGCAATGTACGAAATCACATATAAATGCCCAAAATACATTCAACCATAACGACACATGTTATATTTCGGATATGATTTTTGGACCATAAATGGAGGTTAGGCAAGTACTCTGCGTTGATACCACTGCTTT